>NC_084737.1:21653500-21981136 GCF_033978785.1 Entelurus aequoreus
TATACATACTATGCAAATATAAAAAGGCAAGCTTTTAGTACATTTAAATTATTTTTTTGTAATTGTTGAGAGGAGCCAGATGAGGTGGTTCGGGCATCTGGTCAGGATGCCACCCGAACGCCTCCCTAGGGAGGTGTTTCGGGCACGTCCGACCGGTAGGAGGTCACGGGGAAGACCCAGGACATGTTGGAAAGACTATGTCCCCCGGCTGGCCTGGGAACGCCTCGGGATCCTTCCCGGAGGAGCTTAACGAAGTGGCTGGGGAGAGGGAAGTCTTGGCTTCTCTGCTTAGGCTGCTGCCCCCGCGACCCGACCTCGGATAAGCTGAATAAGATGGATGGATGGATGGTTTTTAATCTTCATTATTTACTTCAAGTTATTACAGTATGTCTCTAAATACGTCTTTAAAAAAAAATGTTTTAATTAATTTTAGCCAAAGGGGTTGCATTTACATTTCTTACACACACTTGTTATTTCATATGTTGACCAAAGGGGAAGCACTTTTAAAACCAACACACAGTGATGAATATATAATGGACCACAATAGGAAACAAACCTTTTGGCTCCAACACACAGTGATGAATATATAATGGACCACAATGGAAACAAACCTTTTGGCTTTTTGTGCCATCCATTTGCCTTTTTAAAGCATTACATGGATTCAATTCTTTAAGATGTCAATAAACTTCTCAATCAATCAATCGAGTCAATTTGAAAAATCCCTCCTTTTTGGGACCACCCTATCTTTGATAGATTTCACCACCAGGAGTGCAAATGAGACATTCTGTATTAGATGCAATGGTTTTCCGTATTGGAACCATGATTTTGGTCCTAACTTGTTCACCGGTCCACATATGGAAGGTACTTTTCCTTGTTGATGTCTCAAGAAGAGTAGAAATACAAGAACACACACACACACACACACACACACACACACACACACACACACACACATATACACACACACACACACACATACTCAGGTAGACACACTTTTTTTGGGCATAGCCGGTGTTCAGAAAAAAATTTGCTGCTTCATAAAAAAAAAAAATGCAACCAGTTGCGTAATCTGATAGTTAGCGTGATAAGTAATGGGCGGATTTCGATTGTCAATCAATGACTCAATCAATGTTTATTTATATAGCCCTAAATCACAAGTGTCTCAAAGGGCTGCACAAGCCACACCGACATCCTCGGTTCAGATCCCACATAAGGGCAAGGAAAAACTCACAACCCAGTGGGATGTCAATGAGAATGACTGTGAGAAACTTTGGAGAGGACCGCAGATGTGGGTGACCCCCCCCCCCCCCCCCTCTAGGGGATTACGTTTTCAGAAAAGGTCTGGTCCTGGAACAAGTGGATTTTTATTATTATTTGTATATGAGCTTGTCAAAAATACTTATTGTTGACACTACATAATGTCACCATACAGTGTAGACCATGTGGTTCTCAAACTTTTTTCACCAAGTCCCACCTCGGAAAACACTTAAGCGCTCCAAGTACCACCGTAATGACCAACTTTAAAATACAGTATCGTAGTAGGCCTAAATATTCATTAAAAACAAGGCAGAGGTTGTATTTAATAGTTTTGGCAGCTGTAACATCACACACAGTTTGCACATTAACACTGTGTTTAAATATTAAATTCAGTGATTCTTTGGCGTACCACAAGATGGAGCCAGCGTAGTACACAAACCAAAGTTTGACAGTCACTGTAGACCAGACCTGGGCATTCTGCGGCCCGCGGGCCGCATCCGGCCCTTTGTGCATCCCTGTCCGGCCCGCGTGAGGCCAATTATAAATTACAAAATAAATTTTAAAAAGTATCTATGTCGAGTGTGCAATACAACGGTGCTGCTTTTGTTTTGAAAATCGTTATTTGTATTACTTCCGTGTGGACGTATGCGTGTGCGTGATTGTGAGTGAATGTGAACAGCTGCAATTACAAAATAAAGTTGAAAAAACATCTATGTCGTGCGCGCAATACAACTGTGCTGCTTTTATTTTGAAAAGTATTATTTATGGGCGTGTGTCCGTGTGTAACTTGCGAGTGAAGGTGCACATGCAGCGACAAGTGATGCACGGTTTACACCCGAGACGCTAAAAAGAGAAAAGTTGATGAGGAATGCCGTGTTTTCAACAACACATGAACTGCAAAGCAACGTCCCCTCTAAGGTGCGTGCCTGCGCAATTGCGCACTGCTCAAGCGTCCGCTGCGCGCAGCAAGTATATGCCGCGCACCAAATCAAATCCCATCTGAATTCTAAACAAAATAAACATATTTATTCTATGGAATTTTGCAATGCAACTTTGAGTGACAGTGACAACAAGCGGCCCTAAGTGTGTTCGTCAACACCGTTCAATTGAACACCGTTCAATTATTGTAACGTCTATCGAGATGCTTCGAGGACAGGAATTATATCGATCACTTTATTTAGCAAAACTGTTTATATTCGGACATAACCACACCAAAAACATGAGTAAAACAATTCTATCTCGAAAAACTAGTCATTTTCTGCCGTACAAACCAGGCCAAAACCAACTTGTCATCTGTCACCAACACGCATAGCACTAAACCACTGGTGCGTTTATGGCCACACAAAAAGTCGGACAACTCAAACACCACACAAAGTTACACTATGACTCCTCAGTCATACGTGTGCTTATTTTACTGTCATTTATTATTAATGTTAATTTATTTATATTAGTCATGGAATGCTGTTACACACACTATGTTGAAGTATTACTATTATTATTAATTATTATTATTATTATTATTATTATTTATCTTACGGTATATATCAAAAATAATATTGAGCAAAATGTAATTGAAATATTGTCGATGTGGCCCTCCAGCAGTGCTCGGGTAGCTCATGCGGCCCCCGGTAAAAATTAATTGCCCACCCCTGCTGTAGACAAACAACCATTGATTGATTGACTGAAACTTTTATTAGTAGATTGCACAGTGAAGTACATGTTCCGTACAATTGACCACTAAATGGTAACACCCGAATACGTTTTTCAACTTGTTTAAGTCGGGGTCCACTTAAATTGATTCGTGCATTTAAGGTTAATCAAGGTTGTTACCATATTTTGTTTTGGTTTGTTTCCTGATATGTAAAATAATGCTAAAAATAACCACAATCGAGCAACGTTTTATATTTTTTTAAATTGCTATGGTTACTCTGTTCAAGAAAACTTTCAGCGTTGATTCGCATGCATGCACATGCTCAGTAGCGTTGGGTCACAAATTTTAACTGGTTGCACATTTTCTCAGAACACCGGCTCTCAAGAGACATTCAAGGGGTGGCCACTCTCATTATGTATGTGCATTAAAAAAGCAACATATACTGTGCTGCATAGTTTCTTGGAAAATAATTGTGACACTCAGCAGAACACTGACCTCGACCAAGGCCGGACAAGCGTAGTTTGGATCCCCTCCAAAATATACACCTTTCCTACATAATCACCTGCTGTAGGTGCCAAGATTTTGTCATAAAGAATATACTTTTTGCACAATGGGAAAAAGGATAATAGAAAGTTCTATGTTAGAATGCAAATTATTTCCTGAAACTTCATTCAGTGGTTTCTTATTGTTTTGACAAGACCCACCCCAAAGTTTGATGGAAAAATCAGTTTGTATATTCTGGTTTACAAACTGAAAATTAATTAATAATTACCGTATATTTGTCACAAACATACAATAAGATGCCATTAATCAATGTTGTGACACACACATACACAACCGACTACCAATGCATTAGGTCTGTGGTTTTCAGGTATTACCTCCCCCTGGGTGTGTCAGAGGACTTCAGGGGAGAAAGGTTAAGGAAAATAAAGAAACATGGTAACCTGTTAAGCTAACCTGAACTATATTAAACACACGAGTTAAGAGTGTGTAGGGAGAGCACAATAATACATTTGAGGGCAGATATTAAAATAATTTGTGGGGATGTTGAAAAGCTGTGCATAGTGAAGATGTGCTGTGGTTTCACAGTGATATATTGAAACAATACTTTGCCTTTAAATTCTGCCCAAAGAATTTGAATAATACCACCTACACCAGGTGTATCCAACTTAATTGTTCTATGGGCCATGCTTCCAGAAAGCTAAGGATCAGGTGCTGGACTATTACCTTCACTATTATTCTTGTTTTGAAAACCAGTGTTCTCTGTAGTGGACTTTTGTTTTTGGAGTTACAAATAAATTAAAAAAATAGCCCTGTTATGCATAATACAAGTGTCCACTGCATGGACGCTGGCCTTTACGAGGTTAAAATGTCAATGCAAGGATCTGCCATTGTGTTTACACTCCCTCTATACACAATGGGAGTGCTCGAGTAGTTTTAGGAATTTGCTGCACAAATGTTTGAATTGAATATAAAAAAAAATCATTAAAGTCAGGGACCATTGTGGTGTCATTCTCGGGCCGCTAGTTGAAAAGCCCTGTTCTACAATAACAAGGACTAGTGTTGTTTTAAACGTAAACATTTTCATTGCTGACTTGATCAACTGTGTCGTTGTAAGCTATTATTATACGGGGGTGCTCAGAGCCCTAAAATAAGTGTCAGTTTTCAATGATCTATAACATCTCAAACTTTTTTCACTAAGTACCACCTCGGAAAAAACTTGTCACTCCAAGCACCACCATAATGAACAACATTGAAATACAGTAGCGTAGTAGGCCCAAGTATTCTTTAAAAACAAGGCAGAGGTTTTACTTAACAAGCGTATTTAATATTTTGGCCACTGTAACGTTACACACAGTTTAATTATGCCTATGTTGAGCTGATAGTGGTTGATCCACAGCGATTGTTCTGCCACACAATACCTCAATACTAACGAGGTGAAATCACACTTCAACGACTGTCTTTGACAGTAGGATTGCTTGCATCTCAACAGTTGTTTTTCTCACCAGGATAGGGAGAAACCATCCTTGCCAAGGCACACCCTCTTGGTGTTGGATTATAGATTTCGGGGTTTTGGCACAAGCCACTAGACTAGATCAGACCAATCTAAGTGTAAGACTAGCGCTGACCAATCTAAGTCTATGAGCATGAACTGATGAAGTCTACTTGGATGAGAAGCGAAACGTCTTCCAAGACAAACCAAGCAGTCCAGTTGCGATCAATTGAATGGCCTGAGATAACAATGACCTGGATGAATGGGAACTTATTACCACATCTGAAATCCTCTCCCACTAAGGTTATCTGCTTCATAGCAGTTGGCAGTGGGTTTTTTTTGCGCAGTCTGTAATGCAACACTTTACATGGCATGTAGTTATTCTCAAAGTATTGTAATATGTCTGTCGTGCTGCTTTGTTTAGTAGAAACAGCCTTCAGACACACTTTGAGGTGGTCGTGGTTTGCTTTTCATTCAAAACTGTGAAGCTGTACCAATTTTACACAACTGACTTGCACTTGCACTTTTTCAACTGGGAGCGTCATAAGTCTTTTGCAAGAAACAGGAGCCTACAATAGATTGGAGGCGCGAGACATGATAGAGAGTAAAATCGATTTGAAAATAATTTTTTTAACATCGCCAAAAGTAATTGATCTGATCATGATTTAAAATTGATTAACTGTGCTGCCCTATTTTTCAAAAATTAGCTATTATCATCATGTACTCAAATGAAGTAAATAACCCTCATCTGTTGTAATTATTACACAGCCTTGCATCAGTTTTGCTGACTAAGAAGTGAATAGGTCATTTGGGGGGGCTGAATCCAATTACAGCATCACAAGAGTTTTTGGTTGTCACATCAATATACCGGTAAGTTGAATCTGGGTAAAACATAGTAAGTCATTAAAATAACCAGCACAAAGTATTGCATTATTATGGAAAATAACTACACATTAAGTGTGCTAATCCATTTTTTAATTGTATACTTTATTTTAGATCAGTGGTTCTCAAACTGTGGTAACTTGTGGTACGTGGGGTCTATCTAGCGGTATGCCAAAGAATCACTTTATTGAAGTAGAGTGCTTTATTTTCCTATATTCACACACAGTGTTACTGTTTAACCACGTTAGCATTCCATTCAGTTGTAAACAAATTTGTTGGAGGCTAAATTACAGAGTCTTTTAGGAGTCGTTGCAAGCACAGTGTTGTATGTGGGAGATAGGTGGTGTCGCAGACCACCTCCTCTGTTCGGGGATGGTTTTTCAACCTTGACTTAGATGGCTTCTCTCACTCCTCTTTCGTACAATCCGTCGTCCCTGTCCAGAATATGTACATTTTTGTTCTCAAAGGAGTGCTGTTTCTCCCTGATGTGCAGGTAGACAGCTGAGTCTTGGCCTGAAGAGTTTGCCCATCTATGCTATGCCAAACGTCAGCTTAGTAGTTGTTTTGTTTCCCCAATATATGAGTGAGTGCATTCATTATTACACTGGATAGCATACATCAGATTGTTTGTTTTTGTGGGTGTGGGGTGACTGGTCTTTAGGATGTGATCTTTGCTGCAAAGTCCCCGGAGCCTACTTGGATGAGAGGCGAAACATCTTACAAGACAAACCAAACAATCCTGTTGCAAACATTTCAATACCCTGAAGATGTGGTAAAAGCACTTTGTTTCTCTTTGTCCAAGATGGTACAAATACCTTTTATTTGTAAAGTCAAATATGGTGTAGCTGTCACTTTATTCTTTAATAAGATACTGTATCTTTGTTTATAATTATCTAGTTTATTTTTAGATTAAGTTTTAAAGTGAGGGAATCATTTTTGTTTGATCAAGGATATTGTAAAGGTTATCACTTTACGTTACTGTTATTCTATTGCACCCAATAGAAACATTAGTTTGCTATTTTCCAAAATGTATGTACCGTATTTTTCGGACTATAAGTTGCAGTTTTTTTCATAGTTTGGCCGGGGGTGCGACTTATACTCAGGAGCGACTTATGTGTGAAATTATTAACACATTACCATAAAATATCAAATAATATTATTTAGCTCATTCACGTAAGAGACTAGACGTATAAGATTTCATGGGATTTAGCGATTAGGAGTGACAGATTGTTTGGTAAACGTATACCATGTTCTATATGTTATAGTTATTTGAATGACTCTTACCATAATATGTTACGCTAACATACCAGGCACATTCTCAGTTGGTTATTTATGCGTCATATAACGTACACTTATTCAGCCTGTTGTTCAGTATTCTTTATTTATTTTAAATTGCCTTTCAAATGTCTATTCTTGGTGTTGGGTTTTATCAAATACATTTTCCCAAAAAATGCAACTTATACTCCAATGCGACTTATATATGTTTTTTTCCTTCTTTATTATGCATTTTCGGCAGGTGCGACTTATACTCCAGAGCGACTTATAGTCCGAAAAATACGGTATTTAAAATACTTATTCTGTTGTTGTATGTAAGTTTTTACCAAAAAAATTAAATATAAATTTGTATTTTTTTTCTGGGAATTAAATATACATTTAATTTGTGACTAAAATTGTGCGGCTCTATGTGAAAGCCCGGAATTAGCCCAATATTGCTAAAGACATAATTAGCCTTCATTTATTTAATCTGATCATCATTCAGATTAGAATGTTACTGTGTACATGGACACTGAAAAAACATGATCAGATCATGACGTGCATTTTCATGCATCAAAAAGCATGCCCAGAACCTAACATAAATGGAAAGGTGTGTTATTATTTGTGTCATGGCGCCATCTTTTGGATGAGTTTGCTCACTCCAGGTGCTGAAGAAGCACTAGTCTTCCACTGTTAACAAACATGACTTTGTGCATTTCTGCTTGTCCGACGTTCTCGCAGTGTTTATGTATAATTTTTTCCTTCTGTTCACTACTTTTGTTTTACCTCTCTTTATGAAATGGAGCTGTTCTGCGCTTTTTATGTTGTGCTTATGTACGGGTTGCGGCGCGTCTTTATGTTTCAACATTGTGTGAATGTGTTTCAGGCTAGCAGGTAGCATTTGGAGTAGCTTTAATGTGGTGAATAAAACAGCTCTTTAAGACGATAACTGGAGCCCTTCCTTCATCGTTATATCGACACATGACACTTCATACCATACTTTTATTTTTGCTAGTCTCATTTTAAAGCAACAAACTTAACAGTACATACCGCTACTTCTGTACATGTTGAATAAGGGAGACAGCAGCAAGACAATCGCTTCATTCCGAGACTATTCAATTTAGTCCTGGCTCCACCACCAAAGTATAGCTGACATCAAAGACATGCGCAGTAAGGATAATTCTATCCCCAATTTCGGAAGATGTGTTTTCATGCGCTACAATCTAAATGACTTTCAGCATAAACCACCCGTCTTGATCTGAATTCAATTTTGATCCGAAAGTAGTGATCCGAAAGTAGTGATCGGGTCAGAATATTCCGAATGGCATGTTTACATGAAGCATTTTTATTCAGATTAGGCTTTCAATCCGATCAAATATATCCATGTGCACATAGCTATTGACATAAAGTGATGCTGGTTGGAAGTAATAGAGTTTATTTCACCTTCAATTTGGAAATGCGGTAAAAAGGTAAAATGTAGAGTCATTGCCTTGCAGAAGGGACAATTGGTTGCTTTTATGTTGCATTTTTATGACTGCACTAAAGTGTGGCCATATTTGTCTGCAGAGTGAGTTGTTGGTAGTTGGAGGCAATCTTTTCGACATTTAGCACCAGTGAATATTTGAGTTCAGTCACGTTTAATCCATTCCTCCTACAATCAAACATGAGTTATGACTAGTTGTGCACAGAAAGTTCCCTTTGTTGGGAGATGACAATGGAACTGCTGCGGGGATAGCTAGCAGCAGCTCGTCACATTGTCTCTTCATACACTTCACTTCACTTTCAGTAGGACAATTTGTAAAATTCTAAAATAGATATTAGAGTGGTATGTCATGTTTCCTTGTTGTTGCAATGCTACTATGTAATTGCACATGTAAATGATAAATGGGTTATACTTGTATAGTGCTTTTCTACCTTCAAGGTACTCAAAGCGCTTTGACACTATTTCCACATTCACCCATTCACACACACATTCACACTGATGGCGGGAGCTGCCATGCAAGGCACTTACCACGACCCATCAGGAGCAAGGGTGAAGTGTCACAACGGACGTGACTAGGTTGGTAGAAGGTGGGGATTGAACCAGGAACCTTAAGGTTGCTGGCACGGCCACTCTACCAACTGTGCCACGCCATCCCCAATGATTATAAGAGCTGCTTTCACTGAAAGGCCGTAGATTTTTGAATGAAATATTTTGAAACCACTTGCTTTGATTTATGAGTTATCTACAGCACCTCGCTTTTATCAACTTGTAAATGGCAGGCAACAAGCATTGCTGTAAACATTTGGCACCCAAGCTGAGTATGGAATACAGTATACAAGTAAATTAAAAGATTTGCACCAGTGATTTCAAAAAAGAGTTAGCATTTGCTTTTGTGAGCATATCTCTTATGCCTGTTGGCTGAGAGTGCACTGCTGCAGTGGAATGAGAACCGCAGCGGGGCTCCTGCACAACAGATTAATTATTTAAAACACATCTCCATATAACAAAATATCTAATCACTGGAAGAATCACATGGATGCTTTTGCAAATCCACAAACCAGTGCACAAATGTTCTACTGGGAGGACCAAGAGAGTTGCTTGTTATTTGTGGTTGTTGCACTCTTTAGCTCTTTCTGTTCAATTAGAAATATGGTGATGGGCTTGACTACAAATAGCTGTTTAACTGAAACTGACCATCATAGTGCTTAACATGCTTTTAGCCCAATGCCCTCTTTTTTCTCAGGCATACACATGCATTTGGGAGTCAGCAGCAGTCATTCATCCTTTGGGGTTTTGTGGCTCTATTGGCTGGACAATTAGGCGACTGTCATCCGGGCTTTGGTTCTCATACAACAAAAAAACAACATTGTTAATACTTACAAGTTGGCAAAACCCTCCAGTTATACTTTGATGTGTCTTTGCAGCACTCATTGTCTCAAAATATTTTTTTTTAGCCCAGCTATGAAACATTAACATGCATGCAACTTGAAAGAGGAGAAGGTGGTTTTAATCCATTTCTACTTCTTCTCTCAGTGGATTTGTCCATGTCAACACCTGCATTTTTCTTCTATTTAAAAAAAACACAAAACAATTCAGTCAGATTAATATTGAGAAGTATAGTTGATCAGGAATGAAAGTACTAGACAACCTTTTGTAATGTGCTTTTCATGGGAACGTTTCACCGACAAAAACATGGTTGTGCCATTAGGTCACCTGTATCTAGGGTTTGGTATCGAGTATCGAGTATCGATCGGAACCGGGACTAACTTTCCGATTCTCCCGGAATCGTTCAAAAGTTTAAATTTCGATTCCTAGTTTCGATACCCAGTCCGCCGACCGGAAAAAAAGAATAAGTCCGCCGACCGGAAGAAGAAGCCGCTAAACACCAACGAAGAAGCGCCCACCGCCGGAAGTGTTAGCATAGCCGAGCCTATGTAGCTGAGCGAATCAGTCAAGCATGGATAGCGGGCGTCGGCGGTCGAAGTGTGGCTTTATTTTACTAAAAAAAATGAAATATCAGCGAAATGTAACACGTGCGACAGGACTGTTTCGTGCTTAGGAGGGTGCACGTCGAACATGATGAAGCACCTCCGAGTACAATTAAATGCGTGTCCCGTCTTCGACGCGCTGCGCCGACCGTCCTCCTGTGCCTCTTCCTCTGGCTTCGACGCCCAGCCTGGCACCTCGGTGACTGCATTGCAGTCCGAATCCGGTAAGTAAAACAATATATATGCAATAAATAATGTGTTTTGCGCCAACGTCGAGGCAGCTAACAAATTAGCCCGCATATTTTTTCACCGACAATTTACAACCTGCTAGCCAGGCTCCGCGATGTGCTCAGCGAACTCCGTTCACCGTAGCGGCAATGGGGAAGATGTCGGTGCCACAGACGGAAGAGTGCCACAGAAAGGTCACTGCACACATAGTCAAAAGACTGCATCCCTTTTCAGAGGTGGAATCTCCAACATTTAGGTTAGTTAAGCAATAACGTTAGAGCTAAGCTAATTGATACTGGGCTTAACAGTAACAGCAACATTACATGTTTGTTTATGTTTGCAGGGATATGGTGAAAACTCTCAACCCAAAATACATACCACCTTCCAGGGGCTACCTGTCAAACACATTGATCCCGGCATGGTACAAGAAGAATCGGAATCGAGAATCGTCAGGAATCGGAATCGAAACAAAGAATCGGAATCGGAATCGTTCGAATTCAAACGATACCCAACCCTAAAGTTTACTACCGTTGGGGATACAGGCTGTATCCCCAACGGTAGTAAACTTTACATGGAGGACATGGAAAAGAGAGCTTTGAGCTCTTTTAAGGGAAGAGTAACGAGTCATTGGTACACATATGTGGATGATACATGGGTGAAAAACAGAAACCAACAACTGCAAGCCTTCACTGAGCACATTTACTCAGTGGACAAAAACATCAACTTCAGAGGTGAGGATGTCAAACACAGTAAGTTGCCTTTTTTGGACTATGATGTCCACATTGGAGAAAACAGGGGCCTCCATATTGGGGTTTACCGAAAACCCACACATACCGATGTATACCAACTTTTTGGACTCACGGCACCCACTGGAACACAAACTGGGCGTTATCACAACCTTACAACACAGAGGTGATAATGTTCCTACCAGCCCACAGAGAAAGAGCATAGGCATTTGAGGGAATCCTTCAAAACCTGTGGTTACCTCAGCTGGTCGTTTGTGAAAAGTGCATCCAGTTCCAGAAATAACAAGAACAGAGTGGATGAGGAGGAAAAAGGTGATTTCACGTCATTCCATATGTATCAGGTCTATCTGAGAAAGTCAGAAGAATTTTTAACCAACACAACATCCCAGTACATTTCAAACCAGGCAACACCCTGAGATAGAGACTGGTGCATCCTAAAGACCGGACACCCCACACCCACAAAAACAATTTGGTGTATGCTATCCAGTGTAATGATGAATGCACTGATTTATATATGGGACGGTGTGGCGAAGTTGGTACAATGGCCGTGCCAGCAATCGGAGGGTTGCTGGTTACTGGGGTTCAATCCCCACCTTCTACCATCCTAGTCACATCCGTTGTGTCCTTGGGCAAGACACTTCACTCTTGCTCCTGATGGGTGCTGGTTAGCGCCTTGCATGGCAGCTCCCGCCATCAGTGTGTGAATGTGTGTGTGAATGGGTGAATGTGGAAATACTGTCAAAGCACTTTGAGTACCTTGAAGGTAGAAAAGCGCTATACAAGTATAACCCATTTACCCATTTACCATTTATATTGGGGAAACAAAACAACCACTAAGCCGACGCAAACTCTTCAGGCCAAGACTCACCTGCACCTCAGGGAGAAACAGTACTCCTTTGAGAACAAAAGTGTACATATTCTGGACTGGGAGGAGTGAGGGAAGCCATCCATGTCAAGGTTGAAAAACCATTGCTGAACAGAGGAGGTGGTCTGTGACAGCACCTATCTCCCACATACAACACTGTCCTTTCAACCATTCCTAAAAGACTCTGCAATTTAGCCTCATACAAATAACAGGAGTTGGAAACATTCTGGTCACAGAAGGTGACAACTGAATGGAATGCTTCTGTGGGGGATTCCGACTATTTTGGACTTGTAGTAGTCGATCCGCAGTGATCGCTCTGCCACACAATACATCAATGTCAACAATGGGAATTTACACTTCAACGACTGTCATTGACTTTGACAGTTAGGATTGCTCGTTTGCATTAAAACTGTTGTTTTTCTCAGTACGATAGGGCGAAACCATCCTTGCCCAGGCACACCCTCCTGGTTTTGGAGTATGCATATTTGGGGTTTTGGCACCAGCCGCTGGACTAGATCTGACCAATCTAAGTATATGAACACAAACTGATAAAGCATACTCGGATGAGCGGGGAAACGTCTTCTAAGACAAACCAAGCAGTCCAGTTGCAATCGATTGAATGCCCTGAGAAGGAAACACACTTCTAAAAAATGTTATCGGTTATTTATTTAATTATTATTAATCAATGGCAGAGGTGGGTAGTAACGCACTACATTTACTCCTTTACATCTACTTGAGTAACGTTTGGGAAAATTGTACTTCTAAGAGTAGTTTTAATGCAACCTACTTTTACTTTTACTTGAGTATATTTATAGAGAAGAAACACTACTTTTACTCCGCTCCATTTATCTACATTCAGCTTGCTACTCACTACTGATTTTTATCGATCTGTTAATGCACACTTTGTTTGTTTTGGTTTGTCAGACAGACATTCAAAGTAGGATCTATCGCATGCCTGCGTTTCACCAATCAAATGCAGTCACTGGTGACGTTTGACTCCGTTTCACCAATCAAACAGAGCCAGGCGGTCACATGATTAACTGCACATAAAGTTTCAGCGGCAAACAACGACAACAATGGCAGAGACAACAACGAACGCAAACACCTCTGGACTCACATAAAATCGATGTTCACGCTTCAGACAACCAAAAAACAGTTATGTAATGCGTTGTCATATGTGTCTCCCCAAACAAGTGGACATTTCAGCTTACATGAACTCAACGTCAAATTTGAGGAAGTGCATCACGGTAAGTAACGTTAGTAGATATTTTGGCTGTCACCGTAGGCTGATGTTAGCTTCCCTGCAATGAATCACTGTCAAATGTACATCGTGTGGGGACATTTATCAACGCACTGCAGCCTCATAGACAGACAGACAGAGACACACACACACACACACACACACACATTCTCGCACACACACACCCACGCATGCATACACACACCAATCAGAAGTGCACAGTGTGTTCCCAGGTGCAGCCCACACCTATCAGTTTATGGTTTGCGTAGAAGCTAACTTGTTATATTCCTTTGTAATCTCTGCCTATTGAGCCTATGGTGTTGTTAAATTATTGTGGCTCAATTTGCCTTAATTTTTTTTATTTTAATGTATTATTATTTAAAATATATTATTGTTTTAGTTGTTTAAGAGATATTCCTGGCTCTGAATTTGCTCATTGCTATTTTTATGTTTTTGTGCATTATTTGTTGCCGTCATCATTAAACGAACAGGTTACTCATCAGTTACTCAGTACTTGAGTAGTTTTTTCACAACATACTTTTTACTTTTACTCAAGTAAATATTTGGGTGACTACTCCTTACTTTTACTTGAGTAATAAATCTCTAAAGTAACAGTACTCTTACTTGAGTACAATTTCTGGCTACTCTACCCACCTCTGATCAATGGTGTTTACACTCGACTGTAGCCATTTTTTTAAATTATGTGCTATCATTTAGCTGGAATCAACTCAAGACACTGACAAAAGACTAAATGCTGGAATACACTCGCGCGTCACGTAGTTTGTGTCCCCTCTGACGGCGTTGAGATCTTATACATGAACACATTTTTTATCAACATGGACAAAAAATGCAGTTACGTCTTATGTCCATAAGTTGCCATCTTGCGCAATTTTCACATGCATTTTTATTTACATTTTTATTTAGTTTCTGCCATATTACTTTGTTTATAATGCTTGTTTAGCTTTCATATGCACATTCAATTTCCTGCTTGAGTTACATACATACATTTTGAATGTGTTGTTTGTGTTTTTTTAAATAAAACTTGGTTAAAAGATTTCACTATAAGTAGTTTTTGGAAATTTGGAGCACATTTAAAAATACAGCGATAATAATGATAACAATGGTCACAATAATTTTCATACCGTGACATCCCTACTTGTAATAAAAAGTGCGTTGAGTTGTCACTTTGTTAAACCGTCAGTTTAGTCAGCTTATTGTGTAGTCGCTTCTGCTCTTGTTTTCAATTATGCGTATGTGGTTAATGTTAAAAGTGACAGTAACACCATTTTTTTGTTGCTCTCTTATTTGTTGTATTAACCAGCATAGGTCACTATACAAACCACCAGCCTAATATGAAGAAGTAAGAAGTGCCTGCTTAAATTTTGTGTTTCGTGGCAATGTAATTACTCGGACATGGGGCGCAGCGAGACCTGCACCTGGAGATGAAGCAAGGAGCCCGGCTTCTGTCAAAGGGCAATATAATGAAGTATTTTTCCCAAAAACTACATTTACCGTATTTTTCAGATGATAAGTCACAGTTTTTTTTCATAGTTTGGCCGGGGGTGTGACTTATACTCAGGAGGGACTTATGTGTGAAATTATTAGCACACTACCGTAAAATATCAAATAATATTATTTAGCTCATTTACGTAAGAGACTAGACGTATAAGATTTCATCGGATTTAGCGATTAGGAGTGACAGATTGTTTGGTAAACGTATAGCATGTTCTATATGTTATAGTTATTTGAATGACTCTTACCATAATATGTTACGTTAAAGGCCTACTGAAACCCACTACTACCGACCACGCAGTCTGATAGTTTATATATCAATGAGTTACGGTCAGAGCGAAAAAAGATACGTCCATCACTGCCTCTCAAGTCCTTCACTGTAACGTTCCTCATCTACGAATCTTTCATCGTCGCTCAAATTAATGGGGAAATCGTCGCTTTCTCGGTCCGAATCGCTCTCACTTCTGGCCGCCATCACTGTAAACAATAGGGAACTTTGCGGAAATGTTCAACTGACTATGTCACGCTTCTTCCGGTAGGGGCAAGGCTTTTTTTTGTCAGATACCAAAAGTTGCGATCTTTATCGTCGTTGTTCTCTACTAAATCCTTTCAGCAAAAATATGGCAATATCGCGAAATTATCAAGTATGACACATAGAATAGATCTGCTATCCCCGTTTAAATAAAAAAAAAACATTTCAGTAGGCCTTTAACATACCAGGCACGTTCTCAGTTGGTTATTTATGCGTCATATAACATACACTTATTCAGCCTGTTGTTCACTATTCTTTATTTATTTTAAATTGCCTTTCAAATGTCTATTCTTGGTGTTGGGTTTTATCAAATACATTTCCCCCAAAAATGTGACTTATACTCCAGTGCGACTTATATATGTTTTTTTCCTTCTTTATTATGCATTTTCGGCCGGTACGACTTATACCCCGGAGCGACTTATAGTCCAAAAAATACCGTAATCGCAAAGTAGGGTTGCCCCAGTACCAATATTTTGGTACCGGTAACAAAATTTATGTCAATTATTTTTCATTTTTTCAATATAAAGGGGACCTCAAAAATGTCATTATTGGCTTCATTTGAACAGAAAATCTTAAAATACATTAAACATATGTTTATTATTGCACTCAAAGAACAATTTTAGAAGATTGGAATTAAAATTAAAAGGCATTAACACACTGGGCTTTTCTTATTGCGTTCAAAGAACAATTTACCGTTACTATTTTACATTCATGGTGCAGTGGTTCTTAAACGTTTTTCATCAAGTATCACCTCAGAAAACACTTGGTTCTCCAAGTACCACCATAATGATCGACATTAAAACACAGTAGCATAGTAGGCCTATGTATTCATTTAAACAAGCATAGGTTTTATTTAACAAGTATATTTAAAGGCCTACTGAAATGATTTTTTTAAATTTAAACGGGAATAGCAGATCCATTCTATGTGTCATACTTGATCATTTCGCGATATTGCCATATTTTTGCTGAAAGGATTTAGTAGAGAAAATCGACGATAAAGTTCGCAACTTTTGCTCGCTGATAAAAAAAGCTTTGCCTGTACCGGAAGTAGCGTGACGTCACAGGAGCTAGTATTCCTCAAAATTCCCCATTGTTTACAATGGAGCGAGAGAGATTCGGACCGAGAAAGTGACGATTACCCCATTAATTTGAGCGAGGATGAAAGATTCGTAGATGAGGAACGTTACAGTGAAGGACTTGAGAGGCAGTGATGGACGTATCTTTTTTCGCTCTGACCGTAACTTAGCAATCGGAGGGTTGCTGGTTACTGGGGTTCAATCCCCACCTTCTACCATCCTAGTCATGTCCGTTGTGTCCTTGGGCAAGACACTTCACCCTTGCTCTTGATGGCTGCTGGTTAGCGCCTTGCATGGCAGCTCCCGCCATCAGTGTGTGAATGCGTGTGTGAATGGGTGAATGTGGAAATAGTGTCAAAGTGCTTTGAGTACCTTGAAGGTAGAAAAGCGCTATACAAGTATAACACATTTATCATTTATCATTTATTAAGAGACTGATTTGGAACCAGCAGACTCCAATTCAAATCAATTGTTTCATATTTGTGTTTGCTGGCATTTTTTTTTAATATGTGTGAAATTTCCCCAAACATTATCCAACTCTGCATTTTCTTACATCTGGATCATTTCAGCGCAACATCCCAGTTAGTGCCGGTGTAGTGCCAAAAACTGATAGTCACGTCTCCCAGAGCACACCTTCCACATGCTAAAAAGTCAGTTCCTTTGTTTAGATCCGTGTTTCTTAACCGTAGGGCCCATTGTTGGGCCGCAAGCGCCCCCTGTTTCTTAGCTGTGGTCTGTATGGGCGACAACGGTACTCAGTTGTAATACACCTTTCCCCCACTTGTGGCAGTAATTACAATCTCAAACAAACAGAGGAATTTATTATGGGCATAAAGTGGTGAAGCTGAATTTTCATTTGCACTTTATTTTATTGACAGTATAGTTCAGAAACATATTTATTGTTAATTTAGTTAATTTATTTTAGCACAACATAATTTATAAAATTATACGTTCATAATTGATTTTTCGTCAGTTATTTATGAGTCCCTTCCTATGCCGAATATTTGGTTAGTACTTATTTTTCTAACCAACTTTTCTAACCAGCTTCACTTCCTGTCAATGAGAAAGGACGCGAAGAAAAAAGGCTCCGCTCCTGCTACCGGAGTTTTTGTTAAATCTGAAGATATTGACCACTGATTTGCGATGACAGCCACAGGAGAGTCACCTGGCATCTTCGATCTGATTTTGGTCAGTTGAGAGGCACTGATACGCTGAAACAAGGCGAGTTGGAAGAGCTGTTAGCCTCAAACCAAAGGCGCCTCCCGCAGTTCAAAGCGGTTGCCTAGCAACCAAAAGCTACGGCGAGTTTACAGCTGTTTTAAAGTGATCCCGACGTCGCAGAGTGATATAAGTTGACAGGCTGACACCTCAAATTGATCTTTGAACGGCGCAAGGTACGAAAGTGTTGAAAAAACAAGTTAAAAGTGCCGCAAGTCGCTAAAGAAGTAACTGCCCTTAAGACATAAGAGGCACTGACGTCAGCGACTGCCGCGATGCCGAAAGTTAAAGGATTGACTGGAAAGACTGATTTGAAGCTGGGCACAGGACATGATGGGAATCAAGAAGGGATACTACAAAAACAATTCCAGGAATTTAAAGAAGAAATTATAGAAAAATGGGAAGAAATGATGGATGGATGGAAAGAGGATATGAAAGAAATGAAAGAAGAAATGAAAGAAATTAAAAAAGAGAACAACTCTAGAAATAAAGAAGCCACTGAAATGAGCAAACAAATGAAGACCCTTCAAGAAGACAACAACAGGCTGAGGAACATCATAGATGAAATGGATCAGGATAAACGGATGAATGATATCATCGTGACAGGGCACCGAATTAAACCAAGATCCTATGCGAAAGCTGTGAATAATGAAGGTGAACCAGATGAAATGGATATGGTCTCAGCAGAACAGCAAGTGGTCAACTTTCTGCAATCAAAAGAAATTGAAATTGACATTAATACCATCCAAACATGCATCCCACTGAACGGAAGAAACAACAACGCCACTCCAGTCGTGCTCGTGAAACTCGTAAACAGAAAATCTAAAATGGCATTGCTGAGACAGGGAAAGAAGCTGAAGGGAACAAATATGTACATGAATGAGCATCTCACAAAACGTAATGCTGGAATCGCCAAGAAAGCACGCGACTTGAGAAAGCAGGGAAAAATACAGGGAACTTGGAGTGCTAACTGTAAAATCTACATTAAGCTGAATGGAAGTCCAGAAGCAAGAGTAATTGTTGTCCATGACATCAAGGACCTGGACAATTTTTAAAGTTTACACAGCTACCACAACAACGATGATAATGGACTCTGACAGAAAACAAACACCCAAATTCAGCATCGACACTACTATGTTCCAAGGGACGACTAAAGAGGACCTAGATTCAGGATTGCATCAACCTACACTTATAGAGATTATTGAAACAACATCAAAGATTGTTGAACAAGAAAATATGGAACTAAAAAATTTCTGCAACAAAGATCACAAAAACCAGGATTTGGAAAATGATATAGATCCAGATACAAGTTTGTTCTCCCACATCAGTAATAGTTGCTTTTATTATACAGATAATCAATATAATAGCAACATTGAATGTGATAACAAATTGTCAATTATTAATTTTAATAGTAAAAGCTTGTATGCAAATTACAACAACATTAAAGGCCTACTGAAATGATTTTTTTTTATTTAAACGGGAATAGCAGATCCATTCTATGTGTCATACTTGATCATTTCGCGATATTGCCATATTTTTGCTGAAAGGATTTAGTAGAGAAAATCGATGATAAAGTTCGCAACTTTTGCTCGCTGATAAAAAAAGCCTTGCCTGTACCGGAAGTAGCGTGACGTCACAGGAGCTAGGATTCCTCACAATTCCCCATTGTTTACAATGGAGCGAGAGAGATTCGGACCGAGAAAGTGATGATTACCCCATTAATTTGAGAGGATGAAAGATTCGTAGATGAGGAACGTTACAGTGAATGACTTGAGAGGCAGCGATGGACGTATCTTTTTTCGCTCTGACCGTAACTTAGGTACAAGCTGGCTCATTGGATTCCACACTCTCTTTCAGCCGGATATTTCCCGGGAATTTTAAAATGTCACTTTATAAGTTAACCCGGCCGTATTGGCATGTGTTGCAATGTTAAGATTTCATCATTGATATATAAACTATCAGACTGCGTGGTCGGTAGTAGTGGCTTTCAGTAGGCCTTTAAGAACTTTTTGGAACACATCAACGAACCCGTCAAAGTGATTGCTGTCACAGAAAGATGGATTGATGATAAAAAAGGAATAGATTTTGATCTGGAGGGATATGAACTAAACTACATCAACAGAACCAACAAAAATGGAGGAGGAGTAGCTGTGTACGTGATGAAGAACCTGAACTACAAAGTGGTAAAAAACATGTCATTTGCTATAGATAATATCTTAGAATGTATAACCATTGAAATATGTCAGGAAAAAAGCAAAAACATTTTCATCAGTTGTATATATAGATCACCTAAGTCAAGTATAGAAACATTTGAAGAATGGATTAAGGCAACTTACATGGACAATGGTCAAAGAATAATGTTCTTATGTGGTGACTTTAATATTGACCTTTTGAACCCCAACAAGGAAAAGTCTATTGATGACTTCATTGATACAATGTACAGCATCAGTTTATATCCTAAAATCACAAAGCCAAGCAGAATCACAGCACACTGTGCCACGCTTATTGATAATATTTTTACCAATGATTTTGATAATAACACTACAAGTGGTCTACTTATAACCGACGTTAGTGATCATCTGCCAGTTTTTACAATATATGATGGAAACTACAAGAAGAACATGGAAGACAAAAGGACATTTCGAAGACTATGCACAGAGAAGAGGATGACTGCCTTCGAAATTGAGCTACAAAAGCAAGATTGGGACAATGTGTACAATGAAAAAGAGGTTCATGAAGCATATGAACATTTCTTAAACAAGTTCATAATACTTTATGACAAACATTGTCCATGGATACAACTCAGTAACAAGCAGAGAAAGAATAATCAACCATGGATGACAAAAGGATTAAAAAATGCTTGTAAGAAGAAGAATACACTATATAGGAAATTTATAGCACAAAAAACTACAGAGGCAGAAATTAAGTACAAAAAGTATAAATACAAGTTAACAGACATAATACGATCATGTAGAAAAGAATATTACAGTCAATTATTGGACAGGAACAAAAATAATATGAGAGCAACATGGGGCATCCTCAATAGCATTATTACAAATGGAACTAAGAGGGACTACCCTCAATACTTCTTAGACGGAAATAAAAAAAATGACAACATAAAGGAAGTAGTTGAAAGCTTCAATAATTATTTTGTAAATATTGGACCAAAATTGGAAGAAATGTGACACAGGAGGAAATAGTTACAATCGTGAAAAAATGTACAATGGAATGTAATGGAATTGATATGGAAACGATAAAAAAGGTTATTGAAGAGATCTCAGGACCATTAATGTATATTAGTAACCTATCATTTCAAACAGGTACATTTCCAAACAAAATGAAAATAGCTAAAGTTGCACCAATTTATAAGACTGGAGACAAACATCAATTTACAAATTATAGACCTGTTTCTCTACTTCCACAATTTTCTAAAATCATTGAAAAACTGTTCAATAACAGATTAGAAAGTTTCATAAATAAAAATAGAATACTCCAGGAGAACCAATATGGATACAGAGCTAATGTTTCAACATCAATGGCTTTAATTGAAATTACAGAAGAAATTACCAATGCAATAGATAGTAAAAAATGTGCGGCAGCGGTTTTTATGGATCTAACTAAAGCATTTGACACAATTAATCACAATATTTTAATCAAAAAAACTAGAACGATATGACATCAGAGGGTTAGTCTTAAACTGGATAAGAAGTTATCTAACGAACAGGAAACAATACGTGAAGCTAGGCGAACACACGTCTACAACGCTAAATATATCCTGTGGTGTACCTCAGGGATCAATACTAGGACCTAAATTATTCAATCTCTATATAAATGACATTTCTAAAGTTACAAAAGATTTAAAGTTAGTATTATTTGCGGATGATACAACAGCGTTTTGTTCAGGAGAGAACACACAGTAGATAATACAAATAATAACAGAAGAAATTAACAAATTAAAAAGATGGTTTGACAAAAACAGACTATCGTTGAATCTCAGTAAAACTAAAATAATGCTATTTGGTAACAGTAGAAGAGAAAGTCAAACACAAATACAAATAGACGGAATAGAAATTGAAAGAGTAAATGAAACCAAATTTCTAGGTATAATGATTGATGATAAATTGAAGTGGAAATCTCACGTAAAAAATATACAACATAAAGTAGCAAGAAACACGTCAATAATGAATAAAGCAAAACATGTTCTAGACCAAAAATCCCTTCATATTCTCTACTGCTCACTAGTGTTACCATATCTGAGCTACTGTGTAGAAATATGGGGAAATAATTACAAAAGTACACTTCATTCATTAACGGTGTTACAAAAAAGATCCGTTAGAATAATACATAATGTTGGATATAGAGAACATACAAACCCTTTATTTATTGAATCAAAAATACTGAAATTCCACAATATAGTGAATTTGCAAACAGCTAAAATTATGCACAAAGCAAACTATAACCTGCTACCCAAGAATATACAACAATTCTTCTCAAAAAAAGAGGAGAAATATAATCTTAGAGAAAAACGTAATTTAAAACATTTGTATGCACGTACAACACTTAAGACCTTCAGTATATCAGTATGTGGAATTAAATTATGGAATGGATTAAGCAAAGCAATCAAACAATGTACTAATATGATCCACTTCAAGAAACTCTTCAAACTTAAAGTGTTTACAAAGTACAAAGAAGAAGAACCATATCAAACATTCTCAATTTATTTCATCCATCCATTCATTCATTCTTAAAGTAATCTTACTTATCTCATCATATGAAATATGACTTACTTCATCACTTATTATTATTAAATTCTTACTATTATTCATTTATTTATTTTTATTGTGATTACTTATGGAGTTTTCTTGTGAATAAATTGTGAACAGGAAGTGAACAAAAAGTATTGCAACTGTTTTGTAAAGAAAAGGGGTAGGATTAAATAAGCTCTGCTTCTTCCTACTCCTTTTCGAACATGTTGAAAAGAGAAACTGGAAATTGTGATGTATCATGTTGTATGCTGCATGTTCGAAATAAACTCAAACTCAACTCAACTCAACTCAACTCAACACTTGAACCTAAAGTTTATATGTTGAATAAATACTTTGTATGATCAACCTGTGGCTACATCTTATTTGACAAGGTTGTACACTGTAAGTAGGTTGGATGTAATTATTGAATACGAATAAAATTAAGAGTAAGATTACAAATTCAGTGTACATTTTTGAGTGGGCCCCGAGGTCATAAAGGTTAAAGACCCCTGGCTTAGATCACATTGGAGAGTGCTCATATTATCCCAGAAATGTGTCTGCCCTGAGATCGGTAGGTTGTGAGTTCAAACCCCGGCCGAGTCATACCAAATACTATAAAAATGAGACCTATTACCTCCCTGCTTGGCACTCAGCATCAAGGGTTGGAATTGGGGGTTAAATCACCAAAAATTATTCCCGGAGGCGGCCATCGCTGCTCAAGGGTGATGGGTCAAATGCAGAGAATAATTTTGCCACACCTAGTGTGTGTGTGGCAATCATTGGTACTTTTTAAATGGTATGCATGTTATACTTGTGTGCTGCATCTTCTTTAATTTATCAAAAGGTCACTGGTTGGCACATGATGCCATGGATGTGCAGTCAACGATTGTCTCCATGGTGACAGCCAGTTCTACACTCAAAGACAAAACAACATTTAAACATTTTCATTGATATGTTACAGTTTCTAAAGTATTGTGCTTCATTGGTATGCCATTTCTATCCAACAAATGTGTCCAGGGTATGAATAAGTTTGGGATTAACTGTATACAGTCAATGCTAATGAACTTTGAATGAACTTTAAATGTAAATCTACTCCGTTTAGAATTCCAATGTGTAGACAATGATGACTCCCCAGCAGTCCTCTTAGCCTACTTGCAGCTGTAGTTTCAATGAATATGATGAGGTCATTCGGTGACTCACCCCTGTGATAAATGAATCATAAGAGATGCAAAATAGTGATTGTAGATTATATTGCCTGCCCTAAATATCATGGCTGTCTATTCAAGACACAAGTAGCTTCTGAACTGTTAACGCTGAGACATGAAAGATGGATTTTTTGAGTACCCAGGCGGGTTGATCAATACTGTTGCTATGGTGAGGCCGATTTGCTGCTAAAATTTGTTTATTTCACTGACGTCCACGCTGTGTTGGAATCAAGGACAACAAAACCACAAGAAAAGTAAACAAATATTGTTTTCAAAAGTTTTGCATCTTGCAGATACAAAAATTGCTGATGCTCTGAGATGTTTTTGTAGCAGAATAGACTCTAGTTGAGAGAACTATGTAACTTTGTCCATTTGTCAGTCTCAATCTCACTTGTATCCATCTACACAACATCAGAGTGATGCTTGCTGTCCTCCTGCATCTCCTTCTCTTGCTACAGAAGGAAAACTTTGTATTTAACGCAGGTGAACTCTTTCTTGTCCTCCTGTCTGGGAAAACAGCTCCTTCAGACCCGCTGTCTAAATGAGGCATTGGCGTCCTCTGCTCACATGGCCCTGACAGGCTGCAGTTGGCTTTTTATCTCTCCTTTTTCACAGAATCATCACTGTGATTGATGAAGGAGACTGAAACCCCATACTCCGATCTATTCAGAGGACAGTGGTAAAGACAGACACCAAAGAGAATGTGTAAAATAATATGAAATCAGTCTGTGTGCTGCGTTCTAAATCAAAGGTTTAATGTTCTTGTTTTTTTAATAATATTTATGTTATTTTGTGCATGTTGTAGCCTAATTAGTGAGAGGTATAGCTGTTGTCTACCCTTCTGTGTCAAGTATGGCTCAGTTTTCAATATAGTGACTGTATTCCCTAAGAGAACACACACACTAAACAGGTCTAGTCTAATTCCATGCACATCAATCTTTACTTCAATCCTAACTTGAACCCAAAGCTAATCCTAATCAGTGATACGCAGCGTGGGTTCCCCACAACATGATTAATACAAATACCATCACACACATTCACACAAAAAAGAGCTCTGTCTCTAAGGCTGAAATAATGGAAACACAACGCAGCACCTCATGGATCTTTCACGATACACACCAGTGGTTTTGACTCGTGTTTCTTTCTCTCCATCGCTTGCTAATTACCATTTATTCTCAGAGTGGCACACAAGTTGTAAAATATGGATAATGATGGGAGTTGAAGCGCACTCTCTCAACTAATTTGACACTTTTCTCTACACTACATCTAGTCAACACAGCCCTTCAAGTCATGTGGGAACCAAACATGAAGTTTAAATCTCTATGCATCAGACTGTTAAGTGACTTACATTCATATCATTTTTGCACAAAAACATTTATCTGTCAAGCATCATGGTGTATGTGCGTGTGATTGTGTGAATGTGATTACACGTACCAAATGGCCAGAACAATAGGAAAACCTGCGTTCCCATATATTCCTATTACCGTATTTTCCGCACCATAAGCCGCACCTAAAAAACACATTTTTTCTCAAAAGCTGACAGTGCGGCTAATAACCCGGTGCGCCTTATATATGGATTAATATTAATATTTATTTTCATAAAGTTTAGGTCTCGCAACTACGGTAAACAGCCGCCATCTTTTTTCCCCGTAGAAGAGGAAGCGCTTCTTCTTCTACGGTAAGCAACCGCCCCCATAGAAGAGGAAGTGCTTCTTCTTCTACTGTAAGCAACCGCCAAGGTGAGCACCCGCCCCCGTAGAAGAAGAAGCGCGCGGGTATTACGTTTCATTTCATTTGTGTGTTTCTGTAAAGACCACAAAATGTCTCCTACCAAGAGACACGCGTACAAGGTTCCACTGACTTTTGATATTCCTGTGAACCGCACTGTGGATATAACGGGAGCACGTACGGTGAATATCCATTAGCTTGCCATGCTAACGGCCAGAAACTTCCACCCATGGTGATATTCAAAAGGAAGACCTTGCCAAAAGAGAACTTTCCAGCCGGCGTCATCATAAAAGCTAACTCGAAGGGATGGATGGATGAAGAAAAAATGAAAAATGTTAATCATTCAGAGAGCTTGACATAACTGTATTTTTATTGTGGAAAAATATTGAGCAATTGATGTATTATTTACATGTGTATTGTTCTGAGCTCCTGTTTCAATGCCTATGTTGTGTTGCACAAAATAATGCATAGGTGTGGGGTAGCAACATTTTTTTTGTGGTTCAGGATTTTCCCTACAAATAGTTGATCGTGACGCACCGCCACGGCAAAAGAAAGACACCACACCTTCACTATAAGGGTTTTTTACATGAAAACACATTTAAGCAATATATTCTATGAATTGATATGCTCTATATAGTCTATTATTTAAGCACTATTGGCCATCATTAGTTTGAGCAACATCTCCCGTACATGTTGCTGTATGTTTTGTTTGGAAAAAGTGCATCTGAATCTCCTGTCAGCATAAGCGCTTCCGCTGGTTGCGCACCTGATCAGCCCTGAAACGGAGATGGTACTCAGCAAAAGAAAGGTGTTTAAAAAACTTAAGTAGAAAGGTATTCTAAGTTAATTTATGCTTTTCTATTTGAAGGCTGGGAAACCTACCCTAATTTTGACATCACTATCGACAGGAACCTTTAATTTTACGCCCTTTGCGTCTTCACACCTCCGTTTGGACATCTTTGTTTGGAGTTTGCATGATCTAGCTATTCAAAAATATGCATGTTAGCCTCATTAGAGAATCTAAATGGTGTTGTAATTGTTTGTCTGTATATGTGTCCTGCTAAATTGTGTTAGGCTGTCAAGGAGCTGGTTCATACATATATACATATATATATATATATATATATATATATATATATATATATATATATATATATATATATATATATATATATAAAAATGCATATATATATATATATAAAAATGCATATATATATATATATATATATATATATATATATATATATATATATATATATATATATATATATATATATATATATATATACACCTTCCGCCCGAATGCAGCTGAGATAGGCTCCAGCACCCCAAACGGGACAAGCGGTAGAAAATGGATGGATGGATGTATATATATATACAATATATATGAAATATTTGTCCACCTTTCAGTATGCATCTTAGCTGATTATGTCATCTCCTTAACTTTGTATATTTATTTATATATATGTATACATTTTATATAGCTATACTGTTGATGTTAATTTGTGTAAATGTGTTGAGGGTTGAGGATTTTGTCATTTTATTTGTCTTTATCTACCAAAAAAAACCTAACATTTCTAAGGTACATTGCATGAAACATGTAAGTGTCAAAAAGTCAGCCAAAAGAGTTGATGAGAACAAATCTAAAGGTAAAATAAAGTGTAGAAATGCATCCAATTGCAGATAATTTATTTTTGAGTTTAAACATTTCCTTTCAGGGTTTGCGTGACATTTGCTTATCCTTTTTAAAGGAAAATGTGTCATCATTGCCTATTAAATAATTTCAATAATGTAATGTTGTTTCTTCTGGTTGAAACTAAATAAAAAAGACAGGCTTGTTGTAGCCAACAATTGCAGTTCATGCCTCAATTGCAATAATCCGCAATCAATTGACAGACTCCAACAAACCAATTGATTTTAATGCCCATCTCAAATGTTTATTATTAGGTTTGTTGTTTGCAGTAATGTAGAACTGCACTGCATCATACACAGAGTTTTTTTTAAAATATTTAGTTCACACTTTTTTCACAACTGAAAACCAAATCAGGACAAAGTGAGTAAATGACTGTTTACAGCAGGTCATACACGCCGTACACAAATAATGTTTTGGAAGAGTAATGACTGGAGAACCATGTAACAGGTCAATTATGCCATTTTCAGGTATGCTTCCATGCTATGTAAGGCCCCTGACATTATGGCTAACTAGCTATTTAAGACGTCCTCAAGAGATGTTACCTCAACTGCTCATTTAGAAAGCTAAGCTGTAAAGGTTGATGTTGGAAGGGATGGTAGCTTGAAACAATGTGACCTTCTGCCAGGATAATGCCCATTATCTTGTTGCTGTTTGTTTGTTGGCAATTTCAAATGAACAATTGATTCCTGGGGATAGGTTGATTGGCAACACTAAATTGGCCTTAGTGTGTGAATGTGAGTGTGAATGTTGTCTGTCTATCTGTGTTGGCCCTGCGATCAGGTGGCGACTTGTCCAGGGTCTACCCCGCCTTCCGCCCGAATACAGCTGAGGTAGGCTCCAGCACCCCCCGCGACCCAGAAAGGGACAAGCGGTAGACATGGATGGATGGAATTGATTCCTTTTATTTTACTTTTGGAAAGTTTCATCATTATTGCTGTTATTCTAAAGATTTTGTACTGTACTGTGATGCAAACCAGAAATGGCCAAGTGCTAAAAGGAAGCCTGTTAATTACTGAGTGCAGCTAAAACAGTGGAACCTCGATCCACAAACTTAATTGGTTCTTGAACATGGTTAGCCGACCGAAATGTTCGTCTAGTGAAACAGATTTCCCCATAAGAAACATGAATAAACATGAATAATTGGTTCTAGCCTTGACAAAAGTCCTTATTTTATAATATAGAATGCACACTTTGTAGACACTATAATGTGTATATATTGTGTATATGTTTCAAAATAACATAAAAAATGAGTAATGGCTCGACAATCTCTTTTTTTTATTAAAACATCACAACAACAGCCAGCTTAACTGTCAAATCATCCACACAAACACACACAAGTCCCTTTGGCATACTTACCAACCCTCCCGGATTTTCCGGGAGACTCCCGGATTTCAGCGCCTCTCCCGAAAACCTACCGGAAGAAATTTTCTCCCGAAAATCTCCCGGAATTCAGCCGGAGCTGGAGGCCACGCCCCCTCCAGCTCCATGCGGACCTGAGTGAGGACAGCGGCGACAGCCTGTTTTCATGTCCGCTTTCCCACGATATAAACAGCGTGCCTGCCCAATCACGTTATAACTGTAGAATGATCGAAGGCGAGTTCTTGGTTTTTTATGTGGGTTTATTGTTAGGCAGTTTCATTAACGTCCTCCCAGCGCGGTAACAACACACAACAACAGCAGTCACGTTTTCGTCTACCGTAAAGCAGTTCGTCTGCCGTAAACAGCAATGTTGTGACACTCTTAAACAGGACAATACTGCCATCTACTGGATAGCCTCCGGACAACTGAAATTCAAGTATTTATTTTATTTATATGTATAATAAAATATATATATATATATATATATATATATATATATATATATATATATATATATATATATATATATATATATATATATATATATATATATATATATATATATATATATATAGCTAGAATTCACTGAAAGTCAAGTATTTCATACATATATATATATATATATATATATATATATATATGAAATATATATGAAATACTCGAGTTGGTGAATTCTAGCTGTAAATATACTCCTCCCCTCTTAACCACGCCCACTGCCCCCAACCACCCCCCCGCCCCGCCCCCCACCTCCCGGAATCGGAGGTCTCAAGGTTGGCAAGTATGCCCTTTGGTGCACTTCAAAATGTTACCAATCATGTTGGTACAATAAAAAACTAAAGAGGAAAATCCTTTTACCTTGTGACTTTGAATATTTGTGACATTTGTTGAACAGTCTGGGAGAGGTAAACAAGCATAGCCACTAATGTTAGCACAAACTAGCAGTGTGAGGTGCTCCTCCATCGGCTTGTGTCCCACTACTACATTCCATTCTCCTTCACTGTCATAAAAGTCCCCTCTGGCATATATTCCAAAAAAGTCAGGTTGTATCACAATTAAAGAGATTGGTAGTGGCGATTTGTCCAGGGTGTACCCCGCCTTCCGCCCGAATGCAGCTGAAATGGGCTCCAGCACCCCCCGCGACCCCAAAAGGGACAAGCAGTAGAAAATGGATGGATGTATGGATGGTAGAAATCCCACTTCACAAGTAAAATCCAAGTTGAAGCGTCAGCGTTGTCCGAGCACTCTCGCAATGCTGCACCCGAAAAAGAAAGACGGCTCCTCTTTTTAAACTTTTCCAAACACCCACGTCTCGCCCTAAATTGTTCTTCCGTGCTGGTTCCAGCATGCTCACTTTTGGACATCAAGTCGCCATATAAATGGCAAGCCATCTCTCGAATGATAGCCTCGGGAATGCTATCGCCATCTAGCTGCTTCTCATTTAGCTACACTAGGAATAGCTTATCTACATTGTCTTGCACATTCTCTCCGTTCTTGCGAATATATTTACCTCCTTCAGCAAAGTCAGCAACCATTACAACATTCTTTTTGATAATTGTTGCAATTGTGGACTTGTTTTTTCCATACGTGTGAGCCAATCCATGTCCCGTTGGCGGCACTGCTAGGCTAGTACTCCGAACAAAACGTAAACAGGATGTGACGTATGGGGCCCACCCCTTCAAAATGGCGTTTTACAGGTTTTTTTTTACAGGAAGTGTTGTCATCAAAATGGCAGCCCCCGTAGTCTTCTTCTTCTCCTGAAGAAGGGAGCATTACCGCCACGTATCTACTATATTGGAGTGTGAACCAGAGTTCCCTCGCTTCTACCTCCCTCACATACTTAAATATTTACTGTACCTTCCACGTCTCCATCCATCTTCTTTCACTTATCCGAAGTCGGGTTGTGGGGGCAACAGCCTTAGAAGAGAAGCTCAGGCTTCCCTCTCCCCAGCTACTTCGTCCAGCTCTTCCCAGGGGATCCCGAGGCGTTCCCAGGCCATCTGGGAGACATAGTCTGTCCACCGTGTCCTGGGTCATTTCCGTGGTCTCCTACCAGTCGGACACACCCTAAATACCTCCCCAGAGAGGTGTCCTGGGGAAACAGGACTGGTACCGGTCCGTGGATCGATTGGTACCGGGCCGCACAAGAAAACATTTTTTTTATTTTTTATTAAATCAACATAAAAAACACAAGATACACTTACAATTAGTGCACCAACCCAAAAAACCTCCCTCCCCCATTTACACTCATCCACACTCATTCACACAAAGGTTGTTTCTTTCTGTTATTAATATTTCTGGTTCCTACATTATATATCAATATAAATCAATACAGTCTGCAGGGATACAGTCTGTAAGTACACATGATTGTATTTTTTTATGACAAAAAAAAACAAAAACATGTTCAAGCGTTGACCGGTCCTCAGCTACAAAAAGGTTGGGGGCCACTGTCCTGGGGCATTTTGACCAGATGCCTGAACCACCACATCTGGATGTGGAGGAGCAGCGGCTTTACTCTGAGCTCCTCCCAAATGACAACGTTTCTCACCCTATCTTTAAGCGAGAGGCCCGCCACCCGACGGAGGAAACTAATTTCAGTCGCTTGTACACGTGATCTTTTCCTTTCGGTCATAAGCCAAAGCTCATGACCATAGGTAAGGATAGGAACATAGATCAACTGGTAAATTGAGAGCTTTGCCTTCCGGCTCAGGTCCTTTTTCACCATGACGGACCGATGCAGGGTCCACATCACTTCAGATGCCGTACCAATCCGCCTGTCGATCTCACGATCCATTCTTCCCTCACTTGTGAAAAACACCCCAATATACTTGAACTCCTCCACCTGGGGCAGGATCTCATCCCCAACCCGGAGATGACACTCCACCCTTTTTCGGGCGAGAACCTTGTACTCTGACTTTAAAGTGCTGATTTTCATCCCAGTCACTTCCCACTCAGCTGCGAAGCGATCCAGTAAGACCTGAAGAACATGGCCAGATGAAGCCAGTAGGACCACATACCTAATCTTTAAGCCACCAAACCGGATCCCCTCAAAACTCTGACTGCGCCTAGAATGTCTATCCATAAAAGTTTTAAACAGAATCGTTGCCAAAGGGCAGCCCTGGCGGAGTCCAACCATCACTGGAAATGGGTCTGAGCTATCGCTGGCAATTTGGACCAATCTCTGACACTGATCATACAGGTAGCGGACCGCCACATAAGGCGGTACCGATACCCCATACTCTTTGAGCACTCTCCACAGGGGACACGGTCAAATGCTTTCTCTGAGTCCTCAAAACACATGTAGACTGTTTGGGGAAACTCCTATGCACCCGCAAGGATCCTGTCGAGAGTATAGAGCTGGTCCACAGTTCTATGACAAGGACGAAAACCACACTGCGCTTCCTGAACCTGAGGTTTGACTATCCGGTGTAGCCTTCTCTCCAGTACACCCGAATATACATTACCGGGAAGGCTGAGGAGTGTGATCCCACGATATTTAGAACACATCTCCCGGTTCCACTTTTTAAAATTGAGAAACCACCACCCCAGTCTGCCAATACAGAGGCAACGGCCCTGATGTCCACGCAATGCTGCAGAGTCTACAGTATCTTCCCACACTAAATTATGTTTCATAAACCTATGTCTTCTAGAAACTTCACAAAAATATTCTGGTTGTTGCTGAGTACACCTTTGAGAGTAACCTCCTTATGTCCAGGTCTTCTAACTTCCTATGTTACTTTTCTCCTTTCTCTACTGTATTTTCCACAATGAATTATTGCATGTTCTACTGACTCCACCTCATTGCAGCTGTCACATAATTCTGTTGGGTGTTTGTTTATAAGATGCAATGTCTTATTCAGTCCGGTGTGTCCAAATCTAATGCGTGAAATGATTCCTTCTTCTTTCGTGCTCCCCCTTACAGTTTTTCCCACTCCTACTGTGTTCTGTATGTAACGGGATGTTGTGATATGTTTTTTTCACGGTCGATACTGATTATTAGTTGTTAAGAAGCCCAAAAATCTATATATGGAGATACTAATTTGCAGTAAAAGTTATGTAGCCTTCTAAGATCCGAACTCTATTCTATCATGCATTTTTTATTTATCTTGGCTATCTGGGCTGTTTGGAACCCAGTGAGTATAAAAACAAAAAAAAGTTGAAAGTTGCCATCTGAACTTTTGGATGTGTTTTCAGCCATCTTGAATCTAACATGTGATGTGGTATACTTTTCTTCCACCACTAATTGGCAGTATAATGTCCCCGTAAGTGGAAACCAGGGTCATGTAGAGAAAAATGTATTATTGTCTACACAACTAAAAATGTAACGTTGAATCAAGTCGCGACATAGTATTGTTTTTTGCGGCACTAATGTTGTGGTTAATTTAGCACACAAACACCTTCATTACGTGTGACTAATGCTGCGGGTCAGATGAGCATCAACACTCGCATTTGAAAGTATAGAACATTTCCTAGGAAAATTAGTAAAAATATGCAGTTTATCTATAAAACCCCCCCCAAAAAATAGCAGCACAGTAGAGCAGTAATTAACGCTTGTGCCTCACAGCAAGAAGGTCTCGGGTTTGATTTGCCCAGGGTGTGGCCATTCCTTCCACCCAAGTGCAACTGGGATAGGCTCCGGCCCCCCTGTAACACCGAGAGGAACAAGCAGTAGATAATAGATGGAAAAAAATCTATATATAGTTTGTGACCTGAACTCGAACAAAAGTTCTCTACATCACAATAACTTGCCATCCACTCAATTTTAAACAATTTTACAGCAGTGTATGGGCCTACTACATTGTAATTGTTTCTCATGAGGAACTATTGCAAACATTTGAATAAAAACAGTTCTGGGCTCCTTCACTTAGCTTATAGTTGAGACATTTTTCAAGCTGGCTGACATTATTTCTTCCTGGATGTTACAGAAAGTACCGGTCCCCTTTATTTAGACAAGTACCGAAAAGTATCTAAATAATTTTAGTACCGGTACCGGTACCAAAATATTGGTATAGTTACAACACTAATTTAATATTTGTTCACTTACTATTGTATATTATTTATTTATTATTTATTCACTGTTCTGTTACAGAGAACAGGGAAATGGCATACAATTGCTATGGTATGAAAAGGGGTAGGATTAAATAAACTCGGCTTCTTCCTACTCTTTTTCGGACGTGCTGTAATGGAACAACTGGAAATATCTGATGCATTACATTGTATCGTATGCATGTTAGAAATAAACTGAAACCAAACTGAAATACTGGTATCATATTTGTATATATTGTATCCGCTAATGTAGTTATTTTGCAGTTGTTAAAAAAAGGCAATACCGTTGGAACATTTTTTTAAAAGGCTGATACAGATATACGTCAAAATACCATATATCAGCGGCGATAATCGACCCGGACGATAATCAGTCAATCTCTACTAGATGTACACTGAAAAATGCCCACATTAAGGTCCTTTTCCACAAATATCATGACATTTTGAGTAGTATATATAGATGATAACTAGTAAAATGGTGTCTTTTTTTTTGCTAACAAACGACATTGAATTCCAACAGATAAAACATTTTAATTAAATAGTTTTGGCAATGCTGTATTTGTGCTCTTAATTTGCTGGAGAGATGACTGTGGAGACAGATGCTCCAAAGGTCCCCTGTCAGCCTCCAAAACCAAGGCTGACACTGTTCGTGCTTGGGGGTTCAGCACTAACTACACAGAGGCGGCCTGCTTGTAAAGCTTTATAGCACAATTAAACTGTATTAAATTACAAAAAAATAAACACGAAATAATTAAACTTAAACTGAAAATGGTTGCATACTGTAAGTTTCCAAGCAATGTGTTAATGTTTGTTAGGTCTTGCGTGGCTCCGTAGCGCCACTCATTCATGGTCTTTGGAAGAAACCTGCTTTCATTCTTGCCATTTAATCAGATGCTGACTTATTGGTCAGACCACAGCTGACAGGGTGAAACTCATTCACAGGTTGTGGCAAAAAGGAGATGGGACAAATGTGTAGTGTGGGCAGCTCTACAAAAAAAAAAAAAAATACTGCTGCTGCTGTTTGTAACGTGGCCAAAAGGCTCACTGTAGCATTCCATAAACTGAGAATTAAACCCCATTTACTGAGCCCTTTATCGTCGTCTTTACCTCACCTTGTCTATACATTCTTTCTCAGACACAAATAACAGCTCCTCTTTCCCCCTCTGGTCCTCTTTTAGCATACATCTATTCAAACAAGGATGCAAACAATCAATACTTACTTAAGGGTAGGTCAATCCCACCTGCTCTGTCAAATTGCCTGGACTTGAGTCTTACCGGTTTGGAGGTCGTAGTTCAATTAGATTGAACTGAAGGGAACAAGGCAAGATCAATCCATGTCAAGAAGAGAATGTGTTTGACTCCACCTGAAATGGTGCACAGTGCATTCTGACTGGTGCATCGGACCGACCTGAGATGCAAGTGAATGCATGTACCTTGAAATATCAGGTAGGACAGAAAGGCAAGAAGTGCTCTGAGGCTATGCTGAGGGGCGAAGACAGCACATCTTTTTGAGCACTACTGTGCATAGATTTCACATCAAGAGTTGGCCGGCGAAAACACGGGTGTTACATTTCAGCGAAGTCATTATTTTTGCACTGAACTGGGGATGTTTACAGAATGAGGTTATGGCCACCAAACCTTTTCACAACCATACTTGAGAATGTTTTAAATAGTTGGAGGAAAATTGGATTCAGACCTGCAAAGGCAGTAATTAAACCACAAGAAGAAAATGCCTGTGAGCCTTCAGGGAAAATAAACAGCAATGTTCTGTTCAGTTTCAGCGGTGGGAGGATATTTTACGCACACACACACTCACGTGTTGCAGTGTGACCAGCTGATGCAATATTAATCAAATAAAGTATCCCAGTGTCAATGATTCTGACATGGAGTCAGGAGGTCAGCATCCCACAGTTGGGAGAAAACTAAACATGCCTCAAATATAGGTATTGCCTATTTCTACGGGCTTGATGGGATTGTGCGCTTCATTATTGAGCAACACAATAGCTTACTGTGTGATTACATGTCTGTCAAAAAAAACACAACCCATACCCTTGTGTGTTCAAACAGTTTCCCTAAGGCACTGTATGCTACACTTCCAGCCTTTAATGAGGTGCCATCCCTTTTTCACACATGGATTTTGGAGGTTTTGCTCGACAAGCGCAGTTGCATTACTTCCCAGGCTGTGTTATTACTCCCATTTTTCTCCCGTTGCACTTGAGGGAAGGGCGAGGGCTGCTACTTAAAAGCTTAGCTTGGCTCCCACTGAGGTCACAACCGGTGTCCCTAATAAAACACATTGTTGCAATGACTGTAAAATGTGAAGCGGAGTGCACTCTCAGATTTTCTCGGAAGTTTTCAGCAGTTGATCTGCCGAGCAGAAGGATGCAGGGAGAGGAAACCCCATTACGTCCGATCCTCTTATAGGGATGAGTGTAGAGGTCTCTGTTGGCTGCTCATAGCGCTTTCACTTAAAAACGATCCCCATTGCTTCAGCCTGAAATGATACAGTGTTGGTTGAAAGGCATTGTCATAGTGCTCATTATAGTCACACTAATCTGGGATGTGTGCATCACTAACGACATAGCACAAACAAGCAAAACAATTCTGTTGTTTGACGAAATAAAGCTGAAAATGTACCAGTAAATATTTTTTACTTCAAATGAATCACTTTAATATAATCGTTTTTTTACACAATAGAATACAATTTTACTAGAGTAATAGTTCCTCAAATCCCGCTAAATGGACTAAATTAACTTGTTAAACGTGTGCTTTTAGTGCCGCCTGCAAGGGTCTACCGCTTCAAAAATAGGCATGCATTCGGGCTCCTCTTAGATCTGGGTTCTGTTCTTGGCTTTGTTCTCTGTTTTATCTCTTGCTCACTCCTCTTCCCGGGTCAGCTCTTGAAATCACATGGCACCATGGAAATTATACTGCACTTAAGACTAATCCCATGGATCTACCTGTCAGGGAGAATTCCCTTGCAATTGAAAAGAAGATGCATTTAGAGAGGGCAGGGGTAAGACTGCTATACCAGCAGCTCTTTGAGGCTCCATTTAGACACTGCATTCTTTAGAAAAAAACAACGTTAGCATGCAAACACATTCATACACCATATTACCAAAGGTATTTGGCCACCTGCCTTGACTCACATATGAACTTGAAGTGCCATCCGATTCCTAACCCATAGGGTTCCATATGATGTCGGTCCACCTTTTGCAGCTATTACAGCTTCAACTCTTCTGGGAAGGCTGTCCACAAGGTTGCAGAGTGTGTTTATAGGAAGTTTCGACCATTCTTCCAAAAGCGCATTGGTGAGGTAACACACTGATGTTGGTCGAGAAGGCCTGGCTCTCAGTCTCCGCTCTAATTCATCCCAAATGTGTTCTATCGGGTTCAGGTCAGGACTCTGTGCAGGCCAGTCAAGTTCATCCACACCAGACTCTGTCATCCATGTCTTTATGGACCTTGCTTTGTGCATTGGTGCACAGTCATGTTGGAAGAGGAAAGGGCTAATTGGAAGGTCACATGACGTTTGGAGCTCTGTAGCAACTGACTGTGCAGAAAGTCAGCAACCTCTTTGCACTATGCGCTGCAGCATCCGCTGACACCTCTCTGTCAGGTTAAGTGGCTGAGTTGCTGTTGTTCCCAAACTCTTCCATTTTCTTATAATAAAGCCGACAGTTGACTTTGCAATATTTAGGAGCAAAGACAATTTCACGACTGGATTTGTTGCACAGGTGGCATCCTATGACAGTTCCACGCTGGAAATCACCGAGCTCCTGAGAGCGGCTCATTCTTTCACAAATGTTTGCAGAAACAGTCTCCATGCCTAAGTGCTTGATTTAATACACCTGTGGCTGGGCCAAGTGATTAGGACACCTGGTTCTGATCATTTGGATGGGTGGCCAAATACTTTTGGCAATATAGTATATCTGTTTAGGGAGTTCGATATCTGTATTGTTCACTACAGAGTATGGAGTTGTACAACCACACAAGTTAAGGTCAATAATCACATATTACCATGTTCTTTGTTCTATAGAGTGCACCGGTGTTTAAGCCGCACCCATCACATTTTAAAACAAATACATATTTTTACATATATTAGCCGCACCGGACTATGTACCGGTACGAAAGATTTTGTAAATGTTCATTTACATACCGTAATTATTTCCAAACGATGCCTGTAAAACAGCAGTGACAAGGTTAATTAAACAGAAAAAATAAGTCATCGTCATGGACCCACTAGCTGTCGAAGCTAGATCTTCAATCAGCTAAACAGATTAATTAATTCTACGGTGACGTTTTGGTTTGATTACGAAACTGAAACAATACACAAATAATGCCATTGTAAGGTAATAACACTAACACAGACACCTGAATAATTTTTAGCATTAGGGTTGTCCCGATACTAATAATTTGGTACCGGTACCAAAATGTATATTGATACAATTCGATACTTTGATACTTTTCAAAATAAAGGGAACTACAAAAAATTTCAATATTGGCTTTATTTTAACAGAAAATCTTGCAATACAATAAACATATGTTTCCTATTGCACTCAAATAACAATTTTAGAAGACACAAATAACAGCTCCTCTTTCCCCCTCTGGTCCTCTTTTAGTATACTTCTATTCAAACAAGGATTTTTTGGGCTTTTCTTGTGGCACCCAAAGAACAATTTACAATTTTCCTTTTTATATATAGTCTGACATAATCAAGGATTAGGTAAGAATATAATAAAAAGCTTTATTTACATTATATTAAATGTTTCATGATTTATGGTTGCCACAGTGTCTGTGCTTTAGGAAAAATACAATTATTAGTAAGTAATAAAAACAAAACTATGGCTACATGTACACAGATAAGCCATGTAACAGGTAAAACACACTTTTGTTAAAGATAAAACACAAATTGTAGCAATTTGTTACCAAATATAGTAATTTCACTTGTATTACTTGACTGCTAATTGGGCAGTTTTAACTCCGCTAATATTTGGCAGCAATCCAAGCAGCTGTGTGCGCGTTTACGTATCTACATGTTATGTATCTACATGTGCACAACATGTTATGTATCTACATGGGCACAACAGAGTAGTTGGTTAACTCATGAGAGTAGCGTATGTGTGTTTAAGAGAATGGCAAGTGTTGGCTGAGTGACATCAGTAAGTGAGTGTGCGAGCAAAGAGAGAGAGCGGTAGCGCTGCACTGCGCAGTCGAGTGATGAACAGGTCTGGTTGTGTCCTGCAAAACTAACAATAAAGCAACCAGAAACACATCAGCGGCCTCGTCATTCTGACCTGAAAGTGGAGCCTAGCAGACCCATTGAGGGATAAAGTGAAGTGTGTTAACCCGACGAAAACATCGACCCTGAAGGGAATGTCTGCCCTGTGCTACTCTACTTCTGTCTGCATTGGAGCCGAACAGCAGTACAGGTGTAACAACCACGTCATTTCCTGTCACTTTTAAACTCCTTGTGCATATCTGAACTTTACCTAAGTTTGAAGCAAAAGTTGTAATACTAATCGCCACATTTGGCGAGGCGTGCTTTCAAGCAATACTTGAAGCGCGGCGCTTCTGCGTTTAAAGTTTTGAAGCTCAAATACCTCCATATTGCGTTTCACACATACTCTTTATTAACCAGTAGATTTGTCGATTTTTTCATTCCTCCTCTCCAAGATGTTATTGCTTGTATGCACTTTGTGTGTGCATTTTGACACACTCAACATCAAGCGCCTCGGCTCAGTAGTCACCGCCACACAGCGGCACTTAGATGAAAGAACGGTACCGGTACTTTTCAAAGGCGGTATCGTACCGATTTCAATTAATTAGAATCGCAGTACTTCATTAGTACCGGTATACTGAACAACCCTAGTTAGCATATTTGCTAATGCCAACAACACTGGCTTGATTACATTACGATAGCACGTACACATTTGCATGAAAACACTCGTACATACATCACACATGGTACGGTTTAGTAGGTATGAATTGTTTTAGTTATTTTGTATAACTTGCAAACGTTGCTTGCAGTGATGTATGAAGAATCCTTTTGAGCAGACACGCAATGGACAGTTATACTTACGGTTCAAGGAACTAAACAGGAAATACATTTTCAAACGGCAGCGCCTGCAGTGAGCAAACTTGTCCAAAAGATGGCACCATGGCACAAACAATAGCACACATTTTCAGTGTCTCTGTCAGTGTTACATGAAAACTTTTGAATACAAAATGTTATGGCCGTTAGCAAAAAAAAAATCCATAAATTAGCCGCAGGGTTCAAAGCATGGGAAAAAAGTAGCAGTTTACAGTTTCGAAAATATGGACTGTGCATTTATTTGGACATAAGCTAAAGCAGTGGCAACACTGCATTAAGGGTAGATCTCACTGTTTTTCTCCATTCTAATATAATATGTTTGTCACATTGTGTTGGTGACGAACCCCAAGATACAGAGAAGGCAGGTTTGGTACAGGAAAACATTATTTAATGTCCATGAAATAAAGAAAATACACAAACCAGGAACCAGGAACAGCCACACTAGAAACAGAGAACAGGAACCAGCATACAGGAGACGAGGAACAAAAAGACAGCACGCTTCAAACAGCTACAGAATACAGCTTACCGCTACAGCATATAGCTACACTGACATCGACAATCATTACAATGACACAGGTAGTGATGACATCGACAATCACATCGACAATCATTACAATGACACAGGTAGTGATGACATCGACAATCACATCGACAATACTCCAGCACTGACTGGAGTGCAAAGCAGGTCTAAATAGCAGCTGGCTGATTGACACCAGGTGTGGCCAGGTGCCAATCAGCCACAGCTGAGGGGATACAGCACTCAGAGAGACAAACAGGAAACTGAACCAAAATAAGATTGCTGACAGGAAATAAACACAGAGGAAAAACTCAAACTTAACCAAACTGTCAGGGAAAAGCCTGACAAGGTTATACAGAACAGTCATGAAATAACTTGCATTTACTACATTGCACATTTTAAGACTTTGGGGAAAATACCTCCAAAAATGAATGTTTTTTGCAGAAAACACCTCATTCACCCTAAGTCGGTAACGATTTATGAATATGTAATAATAAAACATAATATCTACTGCATAATAATAATATAACAGTGTGACGTCGGTGCACAATGGTAGTGCCGAGTGTATGTGGCTACTAATACAGTCAGGTCTTAAAACTTGCAGCAGAGTGAACTCAAATTATTGTACTGCATTATCAAAAGTCCTTTCTGGAACTGCTGTGTGGATTATGTTGCCGTGTCTTGGAAAAACACCTTTTTCGACAGGTAAACTGGATGACGCCGTGGTCTGTGGAACAGTGTGCTGCATTACACAACTGGCTGCTTTAGGGGGAGATGGAAACGGAAACACGATTGTTACGCTATGCTGACAACCAGGCCGAAGGCTACCTGGGACTTTGACTCCAATCTATTCTATCGATAATCTTAATTCATCATTCATTAGTGGTGAGTACATTTTTAGGGGATTATTAATTTTATTAAGGATGGACATCCCTCTACCCGATTCGATATTCACCTTGATTCACAAGAAACTATCCGATACACTTAAGAAACCTCTTCATCAATTGGTGATTCAATTCCATGATTTGCATCCTGATCAAAATGCATCACATTACAAATCCGCCAAGTTGATGCTAATTCCATGTTGGCATTTCAAATTAGTTCTAAAGATACTTTATTAAACAGCAGTGTGGAACATTTAGAAAATTGTGTTAATTTTATAAAAGGTGCCAGTTTTTCTTGTAAAACCCAAAGGTCCTGATTTACTAAGATTCAAATACCACTTGATAAACAGCATGTGCCAACTATACAATTGTGTGTACTTTTAGTGGGAGTGTGCCGTGTGAGCTACTAAAACTGTGTGTACAATTGATAACAAGTGCACAAGTGACGTAGGCCGCCCTATTTAAATGAGGTTTTTGCATGTGCTACCGGCATTACCTGCCCATGAAACCACTCATTTCCCTCGGCATTCATGTTACCATGCTCCCACCTGTGTTGTTTTACAACGTGAACAAGCAGCACACAGCTATAATATGTTCCATATTTTTTGGTCCATTTGGCGCACTGGATTATATGGCACACTGCCGATGAGTGGGTCTATTCAGGTCTATTTTCATACAAAGGCCCACCAGATTATAAGGTGCGTTAAAGGGTCATATTATGATTGTTTTTCTACAATTAAAACACTTCGTTGTGGTCTACATAACATGCAATGGTGGTTCTTTGGTCAAAATGTTGCATTGATTATGTTTTACACACCATCTATTTGTCGCTTTCTGACCGTCTCTTCAGGATGCACCGTTTTGTGGGCGGTCCTATTTACATGGCTCCACTTCGACAGCGTCTTACCCCCGTCATCTTTTTTGTCCCGGTAGTTTTTAGCATTTCCATAGCGAGTCTACAGACAGATTGATTGATTGATTGAAACTTTCATTAGTAGATTGCACAGTGAAGTACATATTCCGTACAATTGACCACTAAATGGTAACACCCGAATAAGTTTTTCAACTTGTTTAAGTCGGGGTCCACTTAAATTGATTCATGATACAGATATATACTATCAAATAGGTAGGACTGACTTGGTAGGATATGTACAGCAAGTAGTGGACATAGAGAGAGAGAGAGAGATCAGAAAGTATAAGAAAAAGTGTCTACATTTGAATATTTACAATCCGAAGAGGTATTATGTGGAAGGGAGGGTGTTAGTTTAGGGTTGTAGTTGCCTGGAGGTGTTCTTTTAGTGCAGTTTTGAAGGAGAATAGAGATGCCCTTTCTTTTACACCTGTTGGGAGTGCATTCCATATTTGATGTGGCATAGAAAGAGAATGAGTTAAGTAAGACCTTTGTTAGTTCGGAATCTGGGTTTAACGTGGTTAGTGGAGCTCCCCCTGGTGTTGTGGTTATGGCTGTCATTTACGTTAAGGAAGTAGTTTGACATGTACTTCGGTATCAGGGAAGTGTAGCGAATTTTATAGACTAGGCTCAGTGCAAGTTGTTTTACTCTGTCCTCCACCTTGAGCCAGCCCACTTTGGAGAAGTGGTTAGGAGTGAGGTGTGATCTGGGGTGGAGGTCTAGAAGTAATCTGACTAGCTTGTTCTGGGATGTTTGGAGTCTAGACTTGAGGGTTTTGGAGGTGCTAGGGTACCAGGAGGTGCATGCGTAATCGAAAAAGGGTTGAACGAGAGTTCCCGCTAGAATCTTCATGGTGCTTTTGTTGACCAGAGAGGAGATTCTGTAGAGAAATCTCGTTCGTTGGTTGACCTTTTTGATTACCTTGGTTGCCATTGTATCACAGGAAAGATTAGCCTCTAGAATGGAACCTAGGTAGGTGACCTCATCTTTCCTGGTGATAACAATGTCACCCACTTTTATAGTGAAGTCATTGACTTACATAAGGTTGATGTGGGACCCAAATAGGATGGATTCCGTTTTACCCAAGTGTATGGATAGCTTGTCAGCGAGCCAGGTGCAAATTCTATAGAGAAAGATAAGAAAAGAATGAGCTTATTGTCGGCGCGGACTATAATGGCGGACACGCACACATTTTTGGGACACAAGTACACATCAGCAGGTACCAAACGTACAACATTTGGACAGATTTTTGCGCACCATGTCTAATGTTCTATATTCCTAATGAAACATCAACATTTTGGTATTGCTTGCTTATGGGTACTGGCTAGTGTCATTTGTTTACCAGGCGTCAACTTGCAGTCCACACGTATCTCTTATGTGTGACTGCCATCAACTGGTCACACTTATCATTGCGCCATGAACCAAATAAAAATGCTGAGGTCGGTAAGCGAAACCAGAATTAAAACAAATTAGGTTATATGGCGCACTGTCTATTCTTTGATAAATTTAAAGGATTTTAAGTGTGCCTTATAGTTCGAAAAATATGGTAACATAGAATTGTAATCTCGACAACAAAACATATTTTAAACACGATAACTGCTTGCTCTGCTTGGAGGCGGTGGACCATCACAACACCGCAGCTAGCAGGAGGATTTGGAGGCAGAAGGGCGAGCTGGGTAAAATGGTGCCTTGATGCAACATCATAATCCAGACTATTATTTGAGTAAAAACAGACATTTTTATGTCGGTCTCTATACTGTACTTATGTATATATGTTATTCGCAGTTGGTGTGGGGATCTAATGTAGGGACACACTTTTTCACTTGTGTTCTATTACTGGCTGCTCTTTGTCCCGGCTAATGATGCTGCCTACTGAGTGTTGATTACATAAGCCATTTTTTTTCCATTAGGCTTTGGTACACAAATTATAGTAAATTCGGTCTAACAAGTGGCCACCAACTGTTGACATGACTGAGAAATAAATATCTACATTGAGCAGGGGTTAGTGTATGTGCCTCACAATACAAAGGTGTCATGACGAGGTTTTCGCAGCTTACTGCAAAGATTGTTCTCCCAGGACGCAAACTGACTTTTCCGGACAACGGTAGAAGGTAGGAACATTTTTGATTATGACTATAAAAGGGGTACAAACAAAAAGGCACAACTTAGCGAAGGAAACAAAAACTAACACTTAGAGTAAACTATGGACATAAAACAAACTTACTGTGGCATGAAAACGAGCAGCATGAACTATGGTATGAACAGAGCATGAAAAGCACATCAACAGAGCAAGAAATTAACATGTACAGAGCATGAAATAATCAGCATGAACTATGGCATGAGCAGAGCAATGTCGCCAGCACGACTAACTGGCAAAAACAGGTTTAAATAGTCATCTCCTGATTAAAGCAGGTGCGTGTCCTGAACAAATGAGGCAGGTGAAACTAATGAGTCGCCATGGTGACAAAACAAACAAGGAAGCGCAAACAGGAACTAAAAGAGTCCAAAAAATAACAAAACATAATCCAGACCACAGAACATGACAAAAGGTCCTGGGTTCGATCCTGGGCTCGGGATCTTTCTGTGTGGAGTTTGCATGTTCTCCCCGTGACTGCGTGGGTTCCCTCCGGGTACTCCGGCTTCCTCCCACCTCCAAAGACATGCTCCTGGGGATAGGTTGATTAGCAACACTAAATTGGCCCTAGTGTGTGAATGTGAGTGTGAATGTTGTCTTTCTATCTGTGTTGGCCCTGCCATGAGGTGGGGACTTGTCCAGGGTGTAGCCCGCCTACCGTCCGAATGCAGCTGAGATAGGCTCCAGCACCCCCTGCTACCCCGAACAGGACAAGCGGTAGAACATGGATGGATGGTTGGAGCTACAATTCTGCATCTGTTTAGTAGATATGTTGTTTGGGCTGTTAATAACATATACACCGTGTACCACCTTGTACCACCAGTATTTTACTTAAAACAAGGATGCACCTTAATGACTTAAATCCTTGCACAATTTCAAACACTTTTTTATATATTTACATTTTGATACGTTTCTCAGCTATCACCATATATGTAGGCAGCTGCACATAATCCACCTGCTTTTCTGTAACATGGTTGCACATACACGAATAAACAAATTGGACTCAAAGCACTGTAAGAAATTGACTTTTTGCACGAGGCAGCTGCAGCAGAGTGGTTAAAAATTTTGCTTGTAAGCAGAAGTTCCCATATTTGATGATTTCCTCAATTAGTAAATATACTGTATATGCTGAGGTGCCCTTGAGCAAGGCACCAAATAGACCAAGTAACTCGGGTGAGCTGTCAAGCTTGATCATTTCACATTTATATGCTTGATTCCCTAATGATGTGTTAAAAGCAGGGATCTTTTTTTTTTTTTTTACGTGCAATGTAAAATCCTTTCAAGCCAATAAAATAGTGTTGGTTCTGATCACATCTTGGTTTGCAGACATGCAATTATGATTATATAATAAATATTTATCAAATTGTGGTCTCACTGTCCAATATAGCCCCAGTGGCACGTATTTAACAAAACAAATGCACTGAAACCACAAGACATTACCCAACTTAGTCGTGCCAGGATGATCTCTGCTCACATGACTTTATCTCTGCTACTGCAGCTCAGCTCTGTTTAAACGGAAAGCCCTCGTGAGGCCTCTAAATGTAGATGGGCATGTCAGCGAAGGGCAGCAAGAAATAGAATAGTCTTACCGCACGCCAGTTAAAGTTGCATGTGAAGTAAGATCATATTATATTGAATTTTCTCAGCTGTCTGCAGTGAAATGTCTTTGGCTACTGTCAAAGTACTGGTATGCAAGTATTAATCAAGGGGTGTCCATCTATGGCCTGCAGGCCATGTATATATACATACATATATATATGTGCAATAACCATGATGTTTAACCAGCATCTTGTAATGCCACACATGCCAGGTGGGATGGATTATCTTGGCAATGAAGAAATGCTCACTAACACAGATTTTGACAGATTTGTGAACAATATTCAAGAGGATTAGGTATTTTATGTATATTGTAAAAGTTTTAGATCTTTGAGTTCAACTGAAAAATTAGAGCAAAAACAAAAGTGTTGTTTATATTTTTGTATTAATGTTATGAGAAAAAGGCAAAGCATATAAATATAACCCTCTCCTCTTTGACCCTGCCTCCACCCACAATATTTGTGCAGTTTGAATGTATAAAATACTTACACTACACATTTAATTCACATTACCTTATACGCAATACACTTACACATTAATATATATTACTAATTATTATAATTTTACAAAAAAAACATACTGTCAAGAGCGTGAAGGTTGCTTTGGCGACGGAACCCCACGATGCAGCAGATGACAGGCAGATGGTAGTAAAAATAGTATTTTTTAATATGGACAAAAGAAAAAGCATTCACGAGGGAGTGGGACAACACACAACCAATAATGGAAAAAACAAAAGAAGGCAAATGCAACTAATCTGGACACAAAACACAGAACTTCTTTTGCGCAGCAAAGCAACAAGCATTTGGCAGTAAGGCCAAACAACAAGGAAGTGCAAATGAAAATGAACTGACGCTGTCTGTAAGACAGCAACAGACCAAATAGAACACTGATTGGCAACCGGGTGCCCGTGTGTTGTGGTTGCCAATCAAGCAGCAGTTGTGGACACCTGTGCATGGAACGAGAAAGTGAATATACAAAATAACAGGACAGGACTAAAAAAACACACACAGAAAAAGCAAATATGCTGTAAATCCAAAACAGTCACAGGATTTGACAAGATGTCCCCCCCAAACAAAAGACATGACAAGGAAAGAAGACAAGAAAGCAAGTCTGAAACAAGGGAGGGTGTCGGGAGGACTTTGTTGGTGGGTCGCCAATCTGTGACCTCGATCCTTGGTCTGCACACCGGCCAAATGACCCCTAATCCAGCAGGAAGGAGTCAAACGGCGAGAGTGACATCGCCACAGCTGGCTAGGGGGAGTCAGGCCGAAGCTTGACGGCCCGGCCTCCGGCCAAATTCCTTTAAACCAATGCAGAGTCAAAAAGTTTGGCAACCCCTGTTCTAACTTATATCTATCAGTAGGCACGAAATGGAAGCGCAAAAACATGGCTAATTGAGAAATGACACAGTTGAAGGGGACTTGGCCAGGAGGAAGACTTCGGCAAGTAATTCAAGACCGTTTACAAAATGGTGCATTCTGAAAGAGACTTGAAGCTGGTATGTAAAACTCCCTGCTTGGCACTCAGCAACAAGGGTTGGAGTTGGGGGTTAAATCACCAAAATGATTCCCGGGCGCGGCGCCGCTGCTGCCCACTGCTCCCCAAGGGGATGGGTCAAATGCAGAGGACAAATTTCACCACATCTAGTGTGTGTGTGACAATCATTGGTACTTTAATCTTTAATCTTTAAAAATAATCTTTGCAAATTTGGACCAAAGCACCACCATCACATGTTATGTAGAACACAAGAAAGTGTTTAAAATGTTTTTAAAAGTTATCATGGAATATTATTATTATTATTTTATTATTATTATTATTATTATTATTATTATTACTATTATTATTATTATTATTATTATACAGTGTTGTCAATAACAGTTAGTACAAGTTAACAGTTAAAGTTATGTGTTGTTAGCTATAGCTTGTTTTAATTACCGTATTTTCCAGACTATAGGCCGCTACTTTTTTTCCCCAAGCTTTGAATGCTTCGACTAATACAAAGGTACAGCTGCTCTATAGATTTTTCTTCGTTAACAGCCATGATGGTTTGTATTCAACTAACCTCCATAGTAGTAACACTGGCACATAGACTGAAAAGGTGTGTTATTGTTTGTGCTATGACACTTTGGACGAGTTCGCTCACTGCAGGTGCTGTGGGTTAAAAAGTCTACATTTATTATTTCCTTATCCACATGATAGTACCCCCCTCCACCCATAAGACGCTCCCTGGCGGCCCACCTGGGTTGTTCGGATGACGGGTGTGGAAATCTCAAATAAGAGAGGGGTTGTATATCCAGGAGCGGGAGATCGAGGAGCACTCCTCTGGTCTATATCCCTCCCAGTCGAGCAGCTATTGCACACCCTTACCCCTTTTTCTGGAGTCCAAAATGGCCTTCACAGTAAACCTCCTGACCATCGATCAGACGCGGAAGAGAAGGAGGCATGACCGGGGGCTCAAATGGCTGGTAGCAACTGGCTTGAGACCGGAGACATGGAACCTAGGTTCGATGGGGAGCGAATGTGGTAGCTAAAGCTTCACGGCCACCGAGTTGATCTTTTAGGGACCTACGAATCTCGGCGGCAACTTCCTGGAAACACCAGCAAGGCATAAGTTCTGTGATGACAGCCATACTTCCTGACCGGAGCGATAGTGCAGGGCAGGAATCCTATGGCGGTCTGCAAACTGGCTGTTACGTTCAGCAGTCCGGGACAAAGCTGCACAGTTATCTTGCCAAATCTGATGCGACCGCCGCAGGTGTAGGTGGATCGATAGGTCAAACACAAGGAACAAGGAACAAAGGGGGTTGGAAATCATATGCAACCTAGAATGGAGAAATACCTGTAGCCGAGCTGACAAGGGTGTTGTTGGCGTACTCAATCCAGGGGAGATGGAAAGCCCATGAAAAATGCCCTCCAGACTCGGGAGACAAACTCCGGGGCGCTGTCACATATCAAGTCCAAGGGTATGCCATGAATACGAAACACGTGTCTGACTTGAGAGATGTTGGAAAATTTGGCAGCGCGATGAAAGAGGCCATCTTGGAGAATCTGTCCACAACAGTTAAAACCACTTTATTGCCTCTGGATGGATGGAGTACTCACAACGTCCCCTAAGTTGCATAGGAATCTCCTGTGTCTTAGATGGTGGAGAGATCGATGTAGAACTCATACTGGCGCTAGAGATAACATATCCAGGTGGCGTGCTCCTATCCTCCTCCAAATCACAGAGTCGTTTTTCTATGCGAACGGCAAGTGCTATTGATTCATCCAAATCGTTAGGTGATCATGTGACTCTTAATGTGTTTATCAAGTCCCAAAAAGAAGGCATCCAATAATGCTGCATAGTCTGAAAACCGAAGACCCCCTTGGCGTAACTTGAGCAAAGAGTGTGCAGCTTCCCGACCAGGGGGGGTTGGCTGAAATATATTTTCCGTGGCCTTCGAAAACGTAGTATAAGAGTGTGAGATGGCGGAATGGTGATTCCACTAAGCTGAGGCCCAAGCTGCTGCCTTTCCAGTAAGATGCAATATCACAAATGCTACATGGGCTCGTTCAGAGCAAAATGCCCTAGCTTGGAGTTTCAGATGTAATTCACATTGAGTTAAGAAGGACTGCACCTGAATCCCCGTAGAAGCGCTCAGTTCTTGAGAACAGCGAGCAGAGAGCTGGATTGCTGACATCATGAGTCAGAGGAGGGATGAGATTGAGTGGAGTCCCAGCCACGAGTGCAGCAGGTGTGGAGGACAAGGCGCCATCTTGTATTGAGGAAAGGAAGCTTTGGAGCTGAGTCTCAATCAGCTCTTGTTGCTCAGCTACCTCTTTTAAACCGGTGCTGGAGGAGTCCATTCGTTTTTTCCTGCCTGCCCAGAAGTTGAGCATGGGTATAAAGAGCCTTTTGGATTGGTTCAGTCTTTACAGGGCCAGAAGATTCTGTTGTGGCTGGCGGTAAGCCAGAAGTCGAACCCCAAAGCAGAGACAGTGTAGATGAACAATGAACAATTATTTCAATAAATAACACAACATGCACTACAAGGAGTGGTAAAAAGTACAACGGAACGTTACTGGTGACAAAAAGCTACCGGGAAGCTAATAAAATAGCAAAGAAAACAAAGTGCAAACAAAAAGCCAGACTTACTGGTAAAAGTACAACAAGAAGTAATTGGCAGAAAACACTCAACTGAGAAGGCAGCAGAGATAAAGAGACATGCACAACGCGGGGAGGGCAAGAAGAAAGAGTGACCACATGGCACGTACATCCTTAATTAATGTACAAATAATTGTAGTAATGTCACGATTAAGTTCTGTCTTTTTTTCTTAGACATTTTTAAGAGCACTGAATAGTTGTAAGCTTCAGCTAATTAATTTCAGGGACCTGAACCCTGCTGCGTGGTGAGAAAAGGCGTTTTGTGTGAATTTTGCGTATATACGTGTGTGTGCATTTACGCACGAGTCCGTTTGACAGCGTACTGGTATTTTCTCGGAAAATCTAGCCTTATTACAGGTTGTACTGTATTTGTACATGTGTATTGTGTCTGCTAAACTTGTCCATTAAATTTGGTATTACAATTCCAATGCAGACTTAAATTACTGTTTTAAACTGTTCTAAAATTAGTGTAGTGATTTTACTATTACATATATTTAGATGATGTTACATTCAGTGTTGGTAATAACGGCATTAGAGTATAACGGCGTTACAAATGGTGGTATTTTTTTCAGTAACGTGTAATCTAGCGATTCGTCGATGTCATTGATGATATAAATACGTTGACATCATGTACGTTAAGTCGATGCGTCGAGAAAAGATGGCCGTGCACAAAGTAAAAGATGCCACTGTGTTACAATCTGTCGGCCACCTATCATTATTGGCCAATTTCTGTGGAGAGTTTTATGATCTCCAGATGCCAATTCAATGCTGATCACAAAAATGTATCACTTGTGGCCAATCCTAGCAGTTTGGTCCGTTTGTTGACAGGCGAGGCTACTAAGACTGCTAGCAGCTACAATATAGCTAACTGGTTGTTAGGGTTGTACGGTACACCGGTATTAGTATAGTACCGCGACACTAAGGAATCATATTCAGTACTATTCCGCCTCTGAAAGGTACCGGTCATCCACGTACCTAGCCAAGACATGGCTAGCTAGCTAGCGGCTGAAGTCCAGCCCCAGTCTGCAGTGTTTTAGCTACTTCTAAATCACTAAGTAAGTTTCTCACAAGTATCATCCCTGCAGGACGAGGAATAGCTAAACATGCTTCACGACACACCGTAGCTCACCGGCATCAAAATGTAAACAAACGCCATTGGTGGATCTACACCTGACATCCACTGTAATGATACCAAGTACAGTAGGGTATCTACTCAATACTACTATGATTGTATCGATATTTTTTGGCATCACAACATCTTTCGTTTAAAAAAATATATATATTATGTTTATAAACTCAGGAAATATGTCCCTGGACACATGAGGACTTTGAATATGACCAATGTATGATTCTGTAACTACTTGGTATCGGATTGATACCCACATTTGTGGTATCATCCAAAACTAATGTAAAGTATCAAACAACAGAATAACAAGTGATTAATACATTTTAACAGAAGTGTAGATAGAACATGTTAACAGAGAAAGTAAGCAGATATTAACAGTAAATGAACAAGTAGATTAATAATTCATTTTCTACCACTTGTCCTTAATAATGTTGACAAAATAATAGAATGATAAATGACACAATATGTTACTGCATATGTCAGCAGACTAATTAAGAGCCTTTGTTTGTTTACTTACTACTAAAAGACAAGTTGTCTAGTATGCTCACTATTTTATTTAAGGACAGACATGCAAAAAGAAACATATGTTTCATGTACCCTAAGATTTTTTGTTAAAATAAAGCCAATAATGCAATTTTTTGTGGTCCCCTTTATTTAGAAAAGTACCGAAAAGTATCAACATAATTTTGGTACCGGTACCAACATATTGGTATCGGGACAGCACTACTGGTTGTGTATGTCCATACTCGATGCAGAGCGGCCACTCTAAGTTAATGTCACCACATTTTTGGCAAATAAACTGTATTTCTTACAACTTTTAATATCACGGTGGAACTAGGGAAATAGGTTGAAAATGCCGCACATCACGCAGGAGAACAGCAGACGACAAGTAAACATGATAATGCTAAACTAGATAAAAACAAAAAAACATGAGAATAAGTGCTTAGTTCACTTCAACAGACATGCATTGAACTGCGTAACAGCAGAAAGTTAGCAGATATTACCAATAAATTAACAGGTAGATTAACAACAGTCTAGAGAGAGGATAATATTGCAGCAAGATGTGCATGTGTGTTTGCTCAGGTGCTGTGTCAGACTGCCAGCGATCACGAAGAAGGGTGGAACGATCCATAAGTCGGTGCTATTGATACCAAGGGTAGTACAGTATATGAGCGATACCAGTGATTAGATCGATTTTGCATTGTCACAAAATCAGTTTTTGTTGTTTTTGTTAATGTTTAAAAAAAAACAGTGAATAAGTCCCTGGACACAGGAGGACTTTGACTTTAAATTGGTTAAACAAGAATAATGAAGGTCAGCACGGTGGTCCAGGGGTTAGTGCGTGTGCCTCACAATACGAAGGTCCTGGGTTCGATCCTGGGCTCAGGATCTTTCTCTGTGGAGTTTGCATGTTCTCCCTGTGACTGCATGGGTTCCCTCCGGGTACTCCGGCTTCCTCCCACCTCCAAAGACATGCACCTGGGGATAGGTTGATTGGCAACACTAAATTGGCCCTAGTGTGTGAATGTTGTCTGTCTATCTGTGTTGGCCCTTCGATGAGGTGGCGACTTGTCCAGGGTGTAGCCCGCCTACAGCCCGAATGCAGCAGAGATAGGCTCCAGCACCCCCCGCAACCCCGAAAGGGACAAGCGGTAGAAAATGGATGGATGGAAGAGAATAATGAAATAGTTTAAATATTTACTTAATATTGTTACAATGCTTTCAAATGTTTTTACTGCTTATTATTATTGTGTTTAAAAATGATAAAGCAAAATCACGATGATTTTGCTCAGTAAAATGAATTGGTGTTAGTCCCACTACTAGTTTATTTCACATGGTTCCTTTTTTTGATCATATAGTCAATAGCTCTCACCTTAAATACATAGTACTATTTACAGTTAATACATGTGATGGTTCTCACTTTCTTTTGTACTTTCAAACCAAACAACATGCATTTAAAGTTGTTTGGTGGGTGGTGGGCGGGGGGGCCTGGATGTAGTTCCTGGTTGTCGGCCGCATGGACTGGGGGGGATGTCCGGGCCCTCTACTCCTCCTATTTATAGCACACACAGTCACACAAATATAGGACTTTGGGGGATTGTCCTGCAGGGAGGCATGGCGGGGGGTTGAGGATGCCTCCTATGGGGCTCCAGTCCTCCTGTCTTGTCCCCTGCTCGTCCATCCCTCAATCTTAGCTGCATATTAGACACTTAGGATTTGGAGGGCTCGGCTTGGTTGGGACCCACCAAGACCTTGATGTCCCCCAATTTTAATCGCATTATTAGTTCCCACAAGCATACATATCTCACTCACGCTACAGTACACGCATCAATAGGGACTGGAGGTCGGCTGTAATGGCTGACCTCCTAATTTTAACTACACAGTAAACACTGTGGGGGCCTTGTACACATGCATGTGGGGGGGTTGGGGTTCAGCGCACCCCTCATTGCCTCGTCGGCCGGCGCGGATTCCGGGGACTGTGTTCTGGTGGCCTGCCAGGCTTTTATTAATTTATTATTATTATTATTATTTTATATATATATATATATATATATATATATATATATATATATATATATATATATATATATATATATATATATATATGTATATATATATATATATATATATATATATATGTATATATATATATATATATATATATATATATTTTAATTTATTTATTTATTTATTTATTTTTTTAAATTCATTTTTTTTTAATTTATTTATTTATTATTTGAAATAATTTTTATTATTTACTCACTTTATTTTATTTAATTATTTGTATTTGTTATTTTTAATTACATTTAATTTTTATTTCATTTTATTATTATTATTATTTTTTTTAAATTATTATTATTTTTGTTCAATCTTATTATTTATTTGTGTGTGGCGTCGCGCGGGTCTCGCTTCCTGTTGGGTGGGGTCCGTGCCCGTGTGGCCCGACCTTGCGCTGTGGGGTCTCTGTTGGCGACTTGATGTGGTGGCGGCGCGGCGCCCGTGTCTGGTCTGGATACTGTGTCTCGGTTGTTTGGGCGGTGGTGTGTTTGTGCGGGTTTGGGTTGGGGTGGTGGGGTCTTTTGGTGGGGGGGGGGGGGGGGGGGGGGGGGGTTGGTGTCTCTTGCTTGCGTGTTGGCGTTTTGGCGTTTGGGCTTGCTGGCGGGCTGGCGCTGGCTGGTCTCTGTGATCCTGTTGGCGTGTGGTTGCCGGTCGCGTTTTTTTTTTGATCGCTTTGATTTGATTGGGTGGTGCTGGCTGTCTTGGGGTGTTGTGGCTGCTGGGTCTGGTGCAGGGGGGTGGCTGATGTTGTGACTGGTGGCACCGCGCGCGCGTGGTGGTTGTCGGGGCTGACAAACTGTGTATATGTATATGTATGTGTATGTGTGTGTGTGTATGTATGTATGTATGTATGTATGTATGTATGTATAAATATGTGTATGTGTATGCATGTGTATGTGTGTGTATGTGTACATGTGTATGTTTATGTGTATGTATATATATATGTATGTATATTTCTGGGGGTACGTTCTGGGCCTGCCTGTCGGGTGGGGGTCGGCGCCTCAGGCTACTGCATCCGGAATGCGTGTCTGGAGCTCCTGGGTCCCACCGTCCATCCCTTCCGGGTGCCCGTCTTGGTTGGGGCCTGCTGGGTCTGTTCCCTGCGTCTACTGTGGTAGCTTGGTGCTGCAGGGTATTCCGAGGTGCTGCGAGTCGGCCAGTTGTTGGGGTAGCGACCTTGTGTGTCAGCATGTCTGTGATCTTCTTTTAATTATTTTTATTTTTATTTTTTATAAATAGATTTAATTCTTTATTTATTCTTATTTTTTAATATATTTTATTAATATTATTATTATTATTATTATGTATTTATTTATTTTATTTATTTATTTCCCCTACCTCAGGGGGGGGGGACTCGGCGGGGCGATTGCTGGTTGTTCCATCTCCATCGTTGGGGTCCCTGCGGGTGGGGTGGGTGGTTCCCGTGGCCCCGTGCTGGGTGGTCCTGTGGCGGCCGGCTTGGGTGGGGTGGCCGTGGACTGGCCTCGCCGCGCTCTCCGGGGGTGGGTGGGGGCTCGTGGGGGCCCGGTTGCCGGTGGGGCGGGTCTTCCCGTCCGGTTGCGGGGGGTCTACGGGCCTCTCGGGCGGGGCGTCCCGCCTTTCTGTCCGTGTGGGGTGTGGTCTCTCGCTGGCTTGGGGTCTGGCTGCCCCCTGCTTTTCTCGTGCCTTGTCCTCTGCCGGGTGCGTCTGTCTGCGGCCTGCTGCTGGCCCTTGTGGGCGGCGCGGTGGGCCAGGCTCTGGGGTTCCTGTCGCTGTCCGGCTTGGCTGCGTGGGGGCGGTGGCCCCTGGTTCCCTGGGCACCACACCTACTGTTTGTGGGATGGGCTCTTGGGGAGGCTGGGGCCGTACTCTGGCTCCCGCACACACTGGGAGTCAAATGTATTGTACATGCAAATTCACATATACTCACACACATACATACACACATACATAGGTACCTACGCTCCCACATACATATACAAATAAATACAGTACATATTTACACACTCAAAGTTCGTACATCCACACGCACATTCATTATACAAACATATTGTATACACATACTGTACATATACATTCACTGTAAAACATACATATGCACATACTGTACATATACACTCACTGTGCAGACACACACATACACATACTAAACATATACATTCACTGTACAAACACACACATACAAATACTGTACATATACATTCACTGTACAAACACACATATACACATACTGTACATATACATTCACTGTTCAAACACACATACTGTATACACATACTGTACATATACATTCGCTGTACACACATATTTACATACTGTATATATACATTCACTGTACAAGCACACATATACACATACTGTACATATACAGGTACATATGCACACATACACTCATGCACATAATCACGTTTCATCAAACATATATTAACGTTGTTGCCCTAGGGTAAACTGGGTATAACACATGGCACACTGACAAAGCTTAACCTATTGTTACTATAACAATCTACAAGGTTAATGTAGGTTGCTTCTCTTTCTTCCCCTCCATTTTTCTGCATTCTTTCATATCTCAAGTTATCATTACGTATATGTATTGTTGCATTTGAACAATTGTATTGTTGATAATAAAGGTAAAGTATTGGTATTGTTTATTATCAATAGCACTATTTCTATTGGTATTCATATTGCTCCATTTTTAGTGTAATAATGCTCATTGTCATTTCTGTATTATTTTTTTATTTTCGCTAACTGCTTATTTGCTATTACTTTTACCATCATATTTGTACATGTCGTATTTGCTGATGTTGCTCTGTTGTTGTTGTTGTTGTTGTTGTGTTTGCTGTTGTTGTTTTTGTCTCTCTGTCTAATCCCCCTCTTGTCCCCACAATTCCCCCCTCTGTCTTCCTTTTTCTCTCTTTCTATCCCCTCCTGCTCCGGCCCGGCTGCACCAAATGATTATATAAATACATTTAATAAAGTCAAAATACAAGTAAGGCAACAAGAGAAGTATCCTACACTTCTCTTTTGTAAAGTAAATCTGAACAGCCGATATGGGCATCTACATCTGCTATATGATTTGCCCGAGAAGCTGGGCAGGACATTATAAAAAAAAAAAAAAAAAAAAAAGTTATATTGAAAGTTAAATATTGTTGGCGTATGTTTGGGGATTTAATTTTAAAAGGTTATTGCACCACTACACTCAAGAACAATTTGTTAAAAAAAAAGAAATACATCTACAGATTAATCAATTAATCAAAAAAATAATCGATATAATAATCGATTCAATATTTTTTTGTGATTATTAATTAATTACTGTTGCCACCCCATTGCCGTTACTAAGAATGTGAAGTGGCTACTTACTACAGTTTAGTTGAATAAAGCACAAGGTTTCAGGATTCGGCTACACATCATGATGATGATTGGCTGGGTGGTTAAATCATTAATCTGAATGATACACAACAACACTACGATAATTGCGACGAGCCGCAGCCATTGGAATTTAAAGGTAACAATCTGAAACTACAAGTATCAGCACTAATTTTTGCTCATTGAAATTAAAGGAATGCATGCTTATTAGGAGTGTGGGAAAAAATCAATTCGAATTTGAATCGCGATTGTCACGTTGTGCGATTCAGAATCGATTTTCAGTTTAAAAAAATCGTTTTTTGAATTTTTTAGTTATTTATTTAAAAAAAAAAAAAAATATATATATATATATATATATATATATATATATGTATATATATATATATATATATATATATATATATATATATATATATATATATATATATATATATATATATATATATATATATATTTTTTTTTTTTTTTAATTAATCAATCCAACAAAACAATACAAAGCAATACCATAACAATGAAATCCAATTCCAAAACCAAACCCGACCCAGCAACACTCAGAACGGCAATGAACAGAGCAATTGAGAGGAGACACAAACACGACACAGAACAAACCAAAAGTAGTGAAACAAAAATGAATATTATCAACAACAGTATCAATATTAGTTACAATTTCAACATAGCAGTGATTAAAAATCCCTCATTGACATTATCATTAGACATTTATAAAAATAAAAATAAAATAACAATAGTGTGTCACAGTGGCTTACACTTGCATCGCATCTCATAAGCTTGACCACACACTGTGTCCAAAATTTTCACAAAGATAAAATAAGTCATATTTTTGGTTCATTTAATAGTTAAAACAAATTTACATTATTGCAATCAGTTGATAAAACATTGTCCTTTACAATTATAAAAGCTTTTTACAAAAATCTACTACTCTGCTTGCATGTCAGCAGACTGGGGTAGATCTTGCTGAAATCCTATGTATTGAATGAATAGAGAATCCTTTTGAATCGGGAAAAAATCGTTTTTGAATCGAGAATCGTGTTGAATTGAAAAAAAATCGATTTTGAATCGAATCGTGACCCCAAGAATCGATATTGAATCGAATGGGACACCCAAAGATTCACAGCCCCAATGCTTATGTAACATGCACGCTATGTCCAGGAAAAACGCGTTCATGCACGTCTGCCTAAAGCAACTCGAATCGCACCTCACATCAAGACATGCTAACATGACACTTGTTGCTGCTGCTTACCCAACCCCAAGCCCAAATCAAGTCATTTATTAATCAGTATTATCACATTTTGGAATTTGGATTAATCATGATTAATTAAAATTTGCTTAAGAAAAGACCCTAACATTTGTACAGAATGTCATCCAGGAATGGTTTTAAATGTTTCACTTAAATGCATTTAATTTATTTACCCAAAACTTGCTAAAAAAATAATCTGAAGTTGTTTCGGGCTGTATTTTGGTATACAGGTGAAGATAATTCCACTAATTAAAGGCCAAATGTTGTTTTTGTGTCTTTTTACCTAGGTTTACATATATGAAACCGTATTGGGTTTTGTACTTTCAATAATTAATTTTGTTACTTTATGTAATATTATTTTGTATTTATTTGTATTTCTATGCTTACAATATGGCACACTAGGGTTATAGTTACAGGTACCGGTACCAAAATGTATTTTAACACTTTTAAAATAAAGGGGACCACAGAAAATTGCATTATTGGCTTTATTTTAAGAAAAAAATCTTAAGGTACATTACATTTCTTATTGCAATCAAAGAACAATGTTGGCATTAAAAATGATAATGAACATACTAGACAACTTCTCTTTTAGTTGTAAGTAATTTGGCTGCTGACGTATGCAGTAACATTGTGTCATTTCTCATTCTATTATTTTGTCAAATTTATGAGGAGCAAGCACTAGACAAATTGATTATTAATCTACTTGTTAATTTACTGTTAATATCTGGTTACTTGTTTTAATATGTTCTATCTACACCTCTGTTAAAACGTAATAAACCCCTTTTCTTCTGTTGTTAAGATGCTTTACACAAGTTTTGGATGATACCGCAAATGTGGGTATCGATCCAATACCATGTAGTTGCATGGTTTTATATTGGTCGCAATTAAAATTCTCCTGTGTCCAGGACAAATTTTCTGAGTTTCTAAACATGATAAAAATAAATAAAAAAGGGAAAAAAAGATTTTGTGATGATAAAAAATCTTGATCAAATCATAGTAATATCAACTAGATATTCTCTTCTACTTGGTATCTGTGTAGACCCACCTTTTTGTGTACATTCAGAAGAGCTAGCTCCCTGTTAGCGGTGAGCTATTTTATCTTCCTACAGTGTGTAGTAAAGCATGTTTAGGTATTCCTTGTCCTACAGAGATAATACTTGTAAGACACTCACTTTATTTGTCGCAATGGAGACAAGAATGAGTGTTTTAGAAGTAGCTAAAACACTGCGGATGGACGTTAGCTGCTAGATAGCCAGCCATGTTCTAAAGCACCTCTTGCTGAGTGGCTTTTCAGGGTTATAGCTTCACCGTTTTCTTAAATGTTCAAGCCAAAATGCATCCATTCTTCATTTCTAACTGTTTCTGCTTGTAAGTACTCCGTGCGTGTGCGTTGCCAAACATGCTCCTCTGGTTGTAAAACCAGCAATGTAACGATGTGACAACGGCGCGCCGTCATGCCCGTTAATTAAAAAAAAAAGGGAACCAGTATATATTTATTTTATTATATATATATACATATAAATAAAATAAATACTTGAATTTCAGTGTTCCTTTATTTACACATATACACACAGACATGACACTCCTCTCTACTCATTGTTGTATTTGAAAGTGCAATGCTTTTCAGCCAGTAGCACAGCCTTTGAAGGAGCATAGGTATGTGCAGTGTAATATTCTGGGTTGGAGTCAATAACCAGGCGAGGTGATGAAGTTACGTCTCTTTACTTCATACTTCAGAACCGACTCCCACACTTGCCGTCAGGGTGCGCAATACAACGTAAAGCGTTGGCCAACCAAAAAGTAACCCCAGAACACTAGTGTTCTGGGGTTACTTTTTGGTTGGCCAAGCGGACGTGACGACAGGCTGTCCTCACTCAGGTCCGGACGGACCTGGAAGGGGCGTGCCTGTTGTCCGGCTGGAAATCGGGAGCAATTCGGGAGAATGGTTATCCCGGGAGATTTTCGGGAGAGGCACTGAAATTCGGGAGTCTCCCGGAAAATTCGGGAGGGTTGGCAAGCATGACAGTACACAAGATCACTAGTAGTAATGATGTGGCTATGTATGTGTGTAGTGTGCATATGTATGTATATATTTATAATTTATGTACATACAAGTTCATTAAGTTTGAACATAGAGTGAACAGGTAGTTCTAGCTCAGAGTAATTTATGATTTAAAGAAAAGGGGTGGGATTAAATAAGTGTAAACTTCTTCTCACTCCTTTTCAAATACTGTATTTTCCGCACTATAAGGCGCACCGGATTATAAGGCACACCTTCAATGAATGGCATATTTTAAAATGTTGTTCATATATAAGGCGCACCGCATTATAAGGCTCATAGAATAGACACTACAGTAGAGGCTGGGGTTACATTATGCATCCATTAGATGGAGCTGCGCAAAAGAGAATGTCAACAAAACAGTTAGATAGGTCAGTCAAACTTTATTAATAGATGACAAACCAGCCTTCTGACAACTCTGTTCACTCCCAAAATGAATAAACAGCTGTTTTTAAATTTTCCCCGAGGTAAAGTCAGTGACGTGGTGTTTTGTTTATCTTTTAACAACAGCAACGTATAACATGTAGTGCAACATTTATATCACATAGTGGAGGGGAACTTTTCCCTGATTCAATAAACACATAAAAAACAGTGATACTGTTACGGTAAATCCAACGTTAGCGCAACCACAATATAGTAACACTCGAAATAGTGCAGAGCAATCACAATATATCAACAACTCAACGTTGCTCAAACGTTAATGTCACACAACACAACACACAAAATAAACATGTAAAGCTCACTTTATGAAGTTATTCCTCATCCACAAATCCCTCAAATTCTTCTTCTTCAGTGTCCGAATTAAACAGTTGGGCGAATACGGCATCCAACATGCCCGGCTCCATCTCGTCAAAGTCGTCAGTAATCGAGTCAGTGTCGCTGTTGCTCTATTCCCGTGTTCTACTGCGTGACTGTTCGTCTTAAGTTTAAACTCTGCGTCATAAGCGTGTCTCTTAATAGGAGTAATTTTGGGGTCTTTACATAAACAAACAAATGGAAATGAAACGGCACGCCTTGCGCAGTCATATATCCCATCATGCACCGTTCGCTTCTTCTTCTTCTACGGGGTAAAATGAAGTCGGCGGCTGCTTACCGTAGTTGCGATTGATTGATTGATTGATTGAAACTTTTACCTGTTGGAGGCTCAATGTTGGTCCATATATAAGGCGCACCGGATTAAAAGGCGCACTGTCAGCTTTTGACAAAATTGGAGGTTTTAAGGTGCGCCTTACAGTGCGGAAAATACGGTATGTAAAAAAAAAAAAAAGAGAGTACATTGCTCATTTTGTTTATTTTTTTCGTTTTTATTCACCATTGTTGTCATTTTGTTATAATGGCTGTTACGGCTATAGCACTGTATTGGATCAGGCTTGCTCTTGTTTTTTGCATATTTGAAATAAAAATATATCATCATCAAAAATATATCATCATCAATACTCAAAATAATCTGTAATGTCAAAGTAACTGTCCTTTGGCCTGGTCCTTTAGTTTAGCCATTGCAGAATGGCCTGAGGGATCATCAGAATGCTTTCCATTAATGGATTGTAAAATGAAGCCATCTTATCTGCCAGAACAGCATGGGCCTTTATTGAAGGATAAATTAGAATGGAGTTTAGGCAATTATTTCTAAAGTATGAGTTGATTTTAAATGTAAACATTCATGAACAATTGTGACGTTTCATTAGCTTTAATTTCATTTGGCCTCTCTTGTGGCTGGCTGTGTGCTGTTGTGGTGATGAGGCACTATCTGAGTGTGCATGCTTGTCTCTATTCTTTTAAGCTTGCAGCAGCAAGTGCACACATACAAAAAAAAAAACAGTTGACAGGATTACTGTTTTCAGATGCAAATCCCGTAGGATTTCAAGAGCCCTTTGAAACGCCTGCATTTGACAGTTCCATTGATTTAGGGGAATACCTAGCCACAATTGACATCTTTCAAATGAGGAAAGCTCTTTCCGTTCAGATAGTATTGCTTGAACTACAATTGACTACAGGACGGGGACTCTTCATGACAAAATATAGTGCTTTTTAACTGCTTTATCGGTGTCAGAGCACTCTCATGTTGCCCTGATTGAGGCCAAGACGATCAATAAGCTGATCATTTATCAACATAACTTGTATAGAGCTGTCATGCACCAGTAGACTGAATGTTGAAGGCCAATCAAATGTAATATTGTTAAAAAAAATCTACTCCTCATTTTAGAAAATGTACAATGTGTGTCATGAAATCCAGTTCTCTGTCTATGTTCTGACTTCACACCTTAAATGAGTTGTTATCCTTAGCTGTGCAAGGTTATCCCAATTAAGGCCCTTTTAACTTTAAATCTTCTCATCTTGAAGTTATGAAGACTTTAGGAACTCACAAGACTAGTCTGTCAAATTTCAGGTTTGTAATATGGTGCCTGCTGGATTAGATTTTTAAGGGGAGCTGCACTTGTTTAAAATGTTTCCTATCATTTACAATCCTTATGTAAGACCAGCACACATGTTTTTCTATTTTTATGCATTCTAACTCGTAAACAAATACAAGCAAACGTTTGCTCACAATGGAGCCTATGCGATGTCTTCTGCCTATAAAGCACCTAAAAAAACATCCAAACACCTCCATCAATATTTTTAATATACACACTGTAAGTATATACTAGTCTAGTAACAGGCACATTCATAATGACATTTAATAGTTACGTATTTGCTCATTTTAAGCATACAGCGGCACAATAATTTCAGAAAAGCATCACAGCGTTCGCTTTATCCTTCAACAAAACAAAATCAACAAAACTGATTACAGCTCTCTGCAGACTTCATGAGAGCCAACATACATGATAAAACATCACTTACTGTGCAATGTCTGCTGTCAGTGGAATGCCGACTGTTAAGACGCTGATATATTCCTGTTTAGACGGAAAATGACTTATAATCTTTGCGAAGAAAAAAGGGGGCGTCTTTTCGGGTCTTATTCACTATTTCCAGGTCTAAGTTGCTGTCAAAGTGTACCGATTTCTGGGTTTATTGCCAAATCCTTCTACTATACAAGTGAGAGGCATAATTTATAATCTAGAATTAACTTTCACAAACTCCGAGGTGAGAAAGCAGCTCACCGGCTCATGCATAAGGAAGTGTCCTATCTCTGAGCAATGCGCTGCTAGAAATAAGTCTTTAACATTAACGCTTATAATAACCAAATCGCTCCCGCTTGGTTAATATTCAGGTCACGAGATGTAAATTGAGTATTTTTGGCGCTTTTTGGATGGGTATTAATTGGGTTTTATGTGCGGAATAGATGCAATGACGCATGGCTTTCATTCACTCCATTGAATGCGGGATTTTAGGATTGTGAATTATAGGCAAAATTCACCCAAAAAATTCAGTTCCCCTTTAAGGTTAAAGTTGAACACATAAATCTTTCAACTTAAAGGCCTACTGAAATGATTTTTTTTTATTTAAACGGGGATAGCAGATCCATTCTATGTGTCATACTTGATCATTTCGCGATATTGCCATATTTTTGCTGAAAGGATTTAGTATAGAACAACTACGATAAAGATTGCAACTTTTGGTCTCTGATAAAAAAAAGCCTTGCCCCTACCGGAAGTAGCGTGACGTAGTCAGTTGTTCGCCTCCTCATATTTTCCTATTGTTTTCAATACAGCTAGAGCGATTCGGACCGAGAAAGTGACGATTACCCCATTAATTTGAGCGAGGATGAAAGATTTGTGGATGAGGAACGTTAGAGTGACGGACTAGAATGCAGTGCAAGACATATCTTTTTTCGCTCTGACCGTAACTTAGGTACAAGCTGGCTCATTGGATTCCACACTCTCTCCTTTTTCTATTGTGGATCACGGATTTCTATTTTAAACCACCTCGGATACTTTTTCCTCTTGAAAATGAGAGTCGAGAACGCGAAATGGACATTCACAGTGACTTTTATCTCCACGACAATACATCGACGAAACACTTCAGCTACGGAGCTAACGTGATAGCATCGTGCTTAACTGCATATAGAAACAAAATAAATAAATCCCTGACTGGAAGGATAGACAGAAGATCAACAATACTATTAAACCAGGGACATGTAAATACACGGTTAATGCTTTCCAGCCTGGCGAAGGTTAACAATGCTGTTGCTAACGACGCCATTGAAGCTAACTTAGCAACCGGACATCACAGAGCTATGCTAAAAACATTAGCTATCCACCTACGCCAGCCAGCCCTCATCTGCTCATCAACACCCGTGCTCACCTGCGTTCCAGCGATCGACGGTGTGACGAAGGACTTCACCCGATCACAGATGCGGTCGGCGAGACGGAGGAAGTTAAGGTGAGTTCGCCGGCTAACGTGTCTGCTATCCATCTCTGTCTTCCTAGTTGTGTTGCTGTAGTGTGCCGCTAATACACCGATCCCACCTACAACTTTCTTCTTTGCAGTCTCCATTGTGCATTAAACAAATTGCAAAAGATTCACCAACACAGATGTCCAGAATACTGTGGAATTATGAGATGAAAACAGAGCTATTTTGTATTGGATTCAATGGGGTACCGATACTTCTGTTTCACTGGCTACGTCACGCGCATACGTCATCATCCAAAGGCGTTTTCAACCGGAAGTTTAGCGGGAAATTTAAAATTGCACTTTATAAGTTAACCCGGCCGTATTGGCATGCGTTGCAATGTTAAGATTTCATCATTGATATATAAACTATCAGACTGCGTGGTCGGTAGTAGTGGGTTTCAGTAGGCCTTTAAATCAGATGTTCAGAGACAAAACATCCAACTTTATCAAACTAACCAGTAGAATGCAGCTGCAGCTTTAGTGCATTTAGGATTAGGTAGAATTGAAGTGAAGCACAAATGTGGTTGCAGCTAAGGTTTGAGTCAACCCTTGGGGAGTTTACGTGAGTCAATGCCATGTCCTCTTAAGTGTCAAAACCCATTGGCCGTGTGTGTGTGTTTCCGAGCGAGTAAGCCTCCCATTGCATTGCAGCAGCGATTTTCTAGTTATTGTGCACAGTTGGAAACACATTACACCTTTTTGTTTGAAGAAACAGGCTGCACAGAGGTTTGTGCTGCAATGTGAAGTAAAAAGGAACATACTAATAATGTACTTAGACATGTTGACAATAGAAAAAAACAATTTAATGTGAAGAGCTATAAGATAAAGGTTCATAGTACAGTGGTGCCTTGATATACACGTTTTTTAAAGGGGAACTGCACTTTATTTGGAACAACAACACCAGCTACTACAATCAAGAACCTTTATCTTTTTGAGCCTGGACATACAGAGGATGAGCTACAAGTTTTAGAAGATGGGTGCTAAGCAGATCATGCTCTTGTGAAACATTAAGCCATCATGTAGCATTTTTACTAAGCAGGAAAACCAGACAAAAACACATAATAAACCAATCTCTTACTGAACAATGTCTGCTCTCACTGGGATGTCCACTGAGGGGATTCTTATATCTTTCAGGCACAAGACTCAGTAGTATAGGGTAGTTAGGATATAGGAATACATATATCATATGCAGCAGCTAAGTATGTCAATAGCTGCAGTAGCTAAGTTATGTCCGTGATCATGGCACTGTGTTACTAAAAATAGTTCCTCTGTATTAACGCTTATAACAACACCGTCGCTAATATAACATCTCACGACATGTAAATGCAGTATGGTTGGCGGTTTTTGAATTTGTTTTTAGAGGGCTTTATAGGCGGAATAGATAAATCCTGTTAGCTACATTGTTAGCCGTCTAGTACTATCAGTATTTTCCAATTTAGACTGGACAAAAAAGAGAAAAACACGTGTGTTCTTGTGTTGGCTCGGGATTGTGAATGATAAGCACAATTCCAAAAAAGTGCAGTTTCCCTTTAACTCAAAATATAACAAATATACTTAAACCACCAACATTTAAACATATAACAATCTTTGTAATAGAAAAATAAATTTCTGGGTATCACATATTGTAGGGCTGTCTTCAACTAAGGATTTTCATAGTCAAATCAGATTTGTTCGATTTCGCCCGATCGTGGACTATAGGCAAAATGTATTGTGTGTTTTATTTTTTGCTATTTTTGTTTTATTTTTTCAGGAGTGCAGCTACTCGAGTGCCCACAAATAAAAATGTATTGATTGAATGGTTTAGTAAGCCTTTATTGACCCCTCCTGCTTGAATGTGGCATAGATTGTTAAGTGTTAAGCATGTACTGTTTTGCCAAATTGGCAACACCCACAGAGTGTTTATTTCTTTGATTCAATGCATATAATTTGCTTCTTCTTCTTGGCACTGTCCTTCACAATCACTTTCTTCAAAGCCATGATCGGTAAAACTAAGTCTGCTAATGACAGCAAGTGAGATGCCGAATGTTGGGCAGATCTTGGTGAGTTTACTGTGGCATTTGCTACGCCAACTAGCATTAGGAATGTATCTGAAGTTGGCTTGTAACTAAAATAATACTTAAAGGGGAACTATTATGCAATACTGTCTTTTCTTACCTATTGGTACCTGTTTTTGTATATTTGACATCTGCATAAATCCTGAAATTTGCTAGCATGGCCGTTCTACCCACCACGCCATGTTATGTAGACCACAAGGTAGTGTTTTAAATATAGAAAAAAACATCATCTGACCCCTTTAAAGCAAAGCATTAGCCAAGAGACAAATAAGTAGGAATGGGCATTGTTTACACTTAAACTGATACTAGTACCAAATCTGTTATGTTGCAGCAAGGTAGCAGTAGTTGTGACCAAAGATGCGGAGAGAGTAGACGGAGTATAGTTAAAAATGTATTTAATATTCAAAAATACCCAACTATAGTGCAGCGGGGAAGTGCACAAAAAGCATAGGGATCGCTATGACGTGTCAAGCAACGCAAGCAAAGCAATAATCCAGCCCTGTCTGAAAGACAGAAACCAACCCAAAACAGGTGTGCACATATTGCCAATCAGAGACAGGTGAGGGAGGCAGTGCTCAGGCCAGAGGTGGGGTGGAAGCAAATGGGAGAAATAGAATAGAACAGTGGTCCCCAACCTTTTTGTAGCTGGGGACCGGTCAATGCTTGAAAATGTGTCCCACGGACCGGGGGGGGTATTTTATTTTATTTTTTTATTTTTTTTCATAAAGAAATACAATCATGTGTGCTTACGGACTGTATCCCTGCAGACTGTATTGATCTATATTGGCATACACATACACAATATGTATATATTGTGTTTTTTATGTTGATTTAATAAAAAAAAAAAATATATATATATATTTTTTAATTTTTTAATTTTTTTTTTTATTTCTTGCGCGGCCCAGTACCAATCGGTCCCCAACCGGTACCGGGCCGTGGCTCGGTGGTTGGGGACCACTGGAATAGAAAACAAGAGCGCTGCAAAGGAACTTACCGGTAATACAGAAATAACAAGAAATACCAAACAAAGTCAGACCTGATGTGAAGGGTCCTGACAAAGTTGGCACTTTTGAAATGGTGCGGGTGCTTAAACAGTGCCCAAACCTGAACAAAAAAAATGTTACAAAATAATGCATTTTTATTTTTAAAGATTTTGTGACATGCAAGTTTAACTAATTCGTAACTTAGATACTTCAATAATGTAAATTACATGAATTAATAAATTCAACACAATGGATTACAAAACTCCAGCACCCCGAACGGGACAAGCGGTAGAAAATGGTTGGATGGATGGATGGATTACAAAACAAAGTATGTTGCCATAATTATTACAGTAAAACCAAAATAATCACAGAACACGAGTGTACAAAAATATACTTATGTAAGCTATTTTACTGAGACTCTAATTTTGTCAGACAGGATTTAGCATTCAGCTCTTTTATTGTGAAGTCCAGAAGTGCAGTGTTAGTTTTAGGCTCTCCATGACTGCTGTGTTTGGAAAAGAGATGAGGCTGTGTTCAGATAAAAAGTATCTGTCGAGTTTCTGCCTACTGTCCTTTCTTCACATAGAGTCTCCTCAACGTCATCATCGTTTCTTTAAAGACCCTCAGTCACACTTGTGTTCTATTCTTGAAGTCTATAATTACGACTCACTGACCTGAACTGGGATTGATGTAGAATGAGGAAATTTTATGTTGTTGTGCATGGCGAGCATTGGCTGCGGCGAAATGTTTGTGCGATTGAGGATCTAATGACTTTTGTTGGCGTGTTAAAGGGGAACTGCACTTTGTATTGGAAATTTGCCTATCGTTCACAGTCATTATGAAAGATATGGCAGTGGATGTCATTTTGTAATTTGTTTTTGCATTCTAAATATGGTGGTCAAATGTAGTGGTTGTACAGAAGTGTGCTTTTTTTAGCAACTACTGTATCATGTATAATGCGATCAAAGGTCCGCTTACAATGGAGCTTATGGGAGCCGTGCAGTTCAGCTTAAAAAGCCCTTAAGAAAACCTCCAAATACCTCCGTTAGAGTTTTATATACATGATGTACAGTAACTATATATGTAATGTAGTAACGGGCACACGTATAATAACATTTAATATTTACGTATTTTGATCATTTTAAGCATACACGGCCCATTTTTTTTATCACTGATTATGACTCACTGCAGACTTTATGAGAGCCAACAAACATAATAAAACATCACTTACTGTACAACTCCTGCTGTCAATAGGATGCTGACTGCTAGGATGTTCATATATTCACATTTAGGTGAATAATGATTCATAATCCTCACAAAGAAAAGGGGTCTGGGGCACCAAGCGTCTTTTTGTGTCGTCCTCGCCAGTTCCGGGTCCTAAATGGCTATCAAAGTGTACCAACTTGTCAGAATACCTACTCAGAATTCTTCTGTCTAGGTGAGAGCCATGATTTATTATCTAGAATAAACTTACAGGGAGCAAGGAAGTGAGCAAGCAGCAGACCACTCGACGATGCGAATATCAACAGACACGAAAGTGATCATGGCGCCGCTATTAATAGTTTGTCTGCGTTAGCGCTTATAATAACAATATCGCTAATGATTGGTTAATATTCAACTCACAAAATATAAATGGCGCTTTTTGATTGGACTTTTAGGGCGAAACAGTGGAGCTCCCTTCGGCTCTGCTGTAAGCTGACTTTTATTTACCTTTATTTAATATTTAGAATGCATTAAAAAATAAAATATTATAATGATTGTGAACGATAGGCAACATTTTTAAAAAGTGCAACAATACAATTTAAAAAGAGCGCCAGACTCTGTGTCTCTTTCTGATCGCTGCATGTGTCACTGCAACCATTTAGCACTAAAATGAGGCACTGATAGTTTTTTTGTCGGTCTGGTTACTACCATGTACGTCGGCACCGGTGCTATTACCAGCTGTAAATTTGATTTTAAGGCTTTATTACTGTAGTCTTATCAGTTATAATACGGCTTTTCAGCACCAGCATGACTTTTGTTTGAGATTAAGATCCATTGAATGTACATCTAATTATTATTTCTACTCATAAATCCATGGCTAGTTAAAATCCACATTAATGTAAAATTTGAGAGAAATATCTCCTGCATATGCAAACGTGAAGGGAAGTGCAGAGAGTAAATGCCTGGAGTTCTATGTGACAGCTGAATTGTGCCCGGCCAATTCCTCTCTCCGCTGGTTAACGTCATCTGAGGTTAATTGTCTACTTTGGCATCTGTTGCACGTCTTTGACGATAGCTCTGAAATACTTGTCTGTGTGCAGCCACTGAAACGTGTGCGAAAGGAAAAGATGCAAGATGAGTGTGCTGGGAAAACACATTGCACATAAATCTCCTCGGCCCATTAGTCGAGACACTTGCTCTGATGAATCATGATCTCAGGGAGAATGAGAATGCGTTTACACAGAGCAGCTTCATATACCTTGTCTAGCTCGGTTTGTTCAGTATGGCGCTCCTATAAAGCCAGCAGACAATATTCTTTTGTTCTGCCTCTGCAGAGGAGCCAATGTGTTGCCGAGGAAACCAACAGGTCAGATGCCTCAATGATGCATGACAGCAGAGCGGAGAGCCCACAGGTGTCGGGGTCATGAAGGGACGTAGGATCATTCTCATCAAAGTGAGATGCAGGGTGTGAGAGTCTACCGAGCCTCTAATAAGCTTTACTCTAAAGGTTTTCTACTTTACAACGCCTGGCTGTAGGTGTCATTAATCTAGAGAACACAATAACATATTACCTTGTCTTAATACTTCAAGTAATTGTAGCAGCATAATCTAAGTGCCTCTTTTTTCACTATTACGGTCCATACAAATGTGTTTGACTGAGCAATTTATCTAAAAGATGAGTGTGGAAAAGTCTGCGGTGGGCTTATACAACCCTATACCACTTCTCACATCTGTGCAGAGACTCAATGCTCACTGTGATTTATTACACATCACTTTAGTAATTTGTGACTAGACTTTAGAGCTGCAGAGGAATTTCTGCAGCTCTAATGAATGCTGCCATTGTAGAAAGCCTCCTAAAATATCTGACATATCACATGAATCTCTATAGAAAAGAAACCGTTATACAAATGATCATTCATTAGTGATCAATAAAATCAACAAAGAGTAAAGTATTACATATTTGCTAGCATGGCAAAGAGTCTGTGTGCCACTAAAGCCAAGTTGTGACTTACTCTCTAGTAAAATGATTTTTACATTAAACCATTTTGCTTGTTTGCAAGCAGGATTAAGCAACACAGCCATTTGTTAGTAAAAAGTCAGGCATCTGCCAAGGAAGAACGCATTTAATCATGGTGCAAATTTGAATTCAAATAAAGATAGAATTAAAATGTTATTTTTTTCCCCCCCATTGAGTCACAATGGAACAATGCCCAATAGATGATTTTATGAACTAGGAATGTGCAAAATTCCTTTTGTGATAATGCAGCTGAGATAGGCTCCAGCACCCCCCATGACCCCAAGAGGGACAAGCGGTAGACAATTGATGGATGGATGTGTGTGTGTGTGTGTGTGTGTGTGTGTGTGTGTGTGTGTGTGTGTGTTGCTTGCACTAGTCAAAAGCTACTTCCTGCTGGGATTCTGATCAACAAAGCCACCTTAAAAGTAGCGTGTCACATTACATCAAACGTTTCTTTAACGTAGTGTAGCGTACGTAGATTATTCGTCACTGAAAAAAGTCATGGGAGTTATTCCTATTACTGCTTATTAAATGGTAAATTTTGATAAAACTACACCTATGGCACCACCATATTTGATCATATTTTTAGGGTCCATCTTTGTGCACAAGCTTGCAGCTCCTGTATGCTTTTCACATATTCAAACTTCGTCTGTATCTGCCGCCACTACCTCTTCAAATTATACTGATTGTTTTATGACTGACCACAATAGTATCAGCTTCAAGCCTGGCAGCATGTATTCTTTTCTGTCTAGCTGCCTTGCAAGATTTTAAAACATGGATCCAAGCTTTTTAGGCATCATGCAATTCTATTAATGTTTTTTTTCTTCTCTGCAGCACAGTGGCCTCACAGTATCCGTGTGTACAGTATGGTAGATCCACTGATGATTGTAAATTACCCGTAGGTATGAATGGTTGCCTGTCTTTATGTGTTAGGCCAGTGAATGATTGGCAACTCGTCCGGGGTGTACGCCTCTTCTCCCTTAGTCAGCTAGGATGGACCCTTTCTCTCCATGACCCCGAAGAGGATACATATAGAAAATTGAAGGATGAATTACGGCTGGGCAATATGGCCTTTTTTTAATATCTCGATATTTTTAGGCCATATCGTGATATCTCGATATTTTGCCTTAGCCTTGAATGAACACTTAATGAATATAATCACAGCAGTATGATGATTCTATGTGTCTACATTAAAACATTCTTATTCATACTTCATTAATATATGCTCATTTTAAACTTTCATGCAGAGAGAGAAATCACAACTAAGTCAATTTACCAAAACTGTATTTATTAAACAGTTATTAAGCAGTGGCACAAACATTCATCCATACATCCATACATCCGTCCATTTTCTACCGCGTATTCCCTTCGGGGTCGCGGGGGGCGCTGGAGCCTATCTCAGCTACAATTGGGCGGAAGGCGGGGTACACCCTGGACAAGTCGCCACCTCATCGCAGGGTGCACAAACATTCATGTCATTTCAAAACAGAACGTGCAAGATTGTCAGAGACATTTTAAAACAAGCTATTAGTGCACTTTTGTGCATGATGTCACTAAGATGACAAATCAAAACAACATTAAATTAAAGTGCACTTTTTGTACAGAACGCCACTACAATAGTTTAAAACAAATAAAGTGCACTTCTGTACATGATGTCACACAAGATATTTCAATAACTGTCAAATAAAAATGAGCTGCATAATAGGAAATCAAATTGTGTACGTCCTTCACTATGTGGTAGGTTCCAGCGGACGTTATCTCCTTATGTCGTGGACTATTTTTTTCATACGGTGTTGATGTGGAAATGGTTGCTCGGGCATTTTGTTGGTGTGGCACCGAACGGAGATGTTGACATGCAGAGCTTCAAACACTCTTCATTCTTTAGCGTGTGACTTTTCAAATGATGCTACAAATTAGCAGTGCAGGTACTTTTTGTAGCAACGCTTTCGCCCCACACTTGACAAATTACTGTAGTCTGTTCGACATCTTCCCACTTGAAGCCAAACCACCGCCAGACGATGGACCCTCTGCTGTTTTTCTTAGTAATTAATTCTTCCTTCATTTGTTACCAGATTCGCACCTTCTTTCTCTCGTATTACCACTCGCACCACAGCTAACTTTAGCCATGCTGCTACCTCTCTGCTCAGCGAGGGCGTATACATATGTGACGTATGTAAGAAGGTGCGCTTGTTTAAGTCTCTGTGAGAAGCAGAGACAAGAAAGAGTGAGAAACGCCTGTAGTGTAATGCCTGCAGCTTAAAGCAACTGCTTGAGAACGTATACTCAAATATCACGATATAGTCATTTTCTGTATCGCACAGAGAAAAACCCGCGATATATCGAGTATATCGATATATCGCCCAGCCCTAGGATGAATTATACAGTCTATTATCAGACAATTCATCACTTAATATACGATTTATAGTGGACTCAACAATGTTTTTGTCTGCTCCTGCAAACATTTATCAGTCATTACCAGTGTTTACTACAAATAGTATGGCATAGTGGGTAGAGCGGCCATGCCAGAATCCTGAGGGTTGCAGGTTCGTTCCCCGCCTCTTGACATCCAAAACGCAAGGCAGGACACTTCACCCTTGCACACCGGTGAATGAATGATGAATGAATGATAGGTGGTGGTCGGAGGGGCCGTAGGCGCAAACTGGCACCTCGCTTCTGTCAGTCTACCCCAGGGCAGCTGTGGCTACAAATGTAGCTTACCACCACCAGGTGTGAATTAATGATGGGTTACCACTAGGGATGTCCGATAATGGCCTTTTACCGATATCCGATATTCCGATATTGTCCAATCTCTTAATTACCGATACCGATATCAACCGATACCGATATATACAGTTGTGGAATTAACACATTATGCCTAATTTTGTTGTGATGCCCCGCTGGATGCATTAAACAATGTAACAAGGTTTTCCAAAATAAGAGAACAACTTACAACTCAAGTTATGGAAAAAAGTGCCAACATGGCACTGCCATATTTATTATTGAAGTCACAAAGTGCATTATTTTTTTTAACATGCCTCAAAACAGCAGCTTGGAATGTGGGACATGCTCTCCCTGAGATAATCCTGATACCCACTACAACTATGGAAAATACTATACTTTGACTTTGACAAAGTGCATTTTTTTTTAAACATGCCTGAAAACAACAGCTACAAAAACAATGAAGGCACACAGCTTCAGTCCAGAGTATACTATAAACTGGGCTCAATCTGCCCTGTTCTTAACGTATTCGTATGAGTAACAAAAATGTGCAAATAAAAACAAGAAAGACACAAAAATAAAAAACTGCTTCAGTCAAGACTAGTAGATAACACAGCCATCCTTTAAAGTGCATGGGGGAAAAAAGGCGCAAAACATAAATAAAACAGCTTCACTCAGTCCAGACTAAGCGACAACTGTGTGCTACCTTTTTTCTGTGTTTTTGCATCCATCTTCCGCTTGTATTCATCGTGTATCTCCTTGTGATTTTTGAAGAGGTGGAAGATCAAATTGCTTGTATTAAACGAAGACGTCTTGGTTCCTCCTTGCATAACCAACTTTTTACAGTCATTGCAAATTGCCAGTTTTTTATCAGTCGGACACACTTTAAAATGACCCCAAACCATAGACATGGTGTCGTGAGTCAGTCAACAAGCTCGCTTGTTAGCCACGGCTACAGCACCGGTAACACATGCTCCGCTCGCGGCGGTTTGATGAGGTCATCAAGAGTCGCCAGTAAACCTCTCATGCTGCAGTCGTCAACTCCTGTGTTGTGTGTGGGAGAGGAGAGAGGGGAGGGTCTGCTGACTGGGAGACGCGACTGCTCTTTACTTCTCCCTAGGTGGGGGAGGGCAGGGGGAAGCGGGGGCTGTATATTGTAATGTCCCAGGAGAGTTAGTGCTGCAAAGGTTTCTGGGTATTTGTTCTGTTGTGTTTATGTTGTGTTACGGTGCAGATGTTCTCCCGAAATGTGTTTGTCATTCTTGTTTGGTGTGGGTTCACAGTGTGGCGCATATTTGTATCACTGTTAAACTTGTTTATACGGCCAACCTCAGTGTGACCTGTATGGCTGTTGACCAAGTATGCATTGCATTAATTCGTGATGAGAACAGCCGGTAGATATGATGTGACTCGGACGGCACGCACGCAAAGGAAATGCCTTTAAGGTTTACTGGCACTCTGTACTTCTCCCTACGTCCGTTTAAAACGTCATACATTGTACTTTAAGAAACCGATACCGATAATTAAGAAACCGATACCGATAATTTTCGATATTACATTTTAAAGCATTTATCGGCCGATAATATCGGCAGCCCGATATTATCGGACATCTCTAGTTACCACTTCTCTGTGAGCGCTTTGAGTATCTAATAATAGAAAAGCACGATATAAAATCTAATCCATTATTATTATTATTTTAAAATGAAAATTACAGTGGAACCTCTATTTACAAACTTAATGCATACTATAATATATACTAAATGAATTTTGTTAAATGAGGTCATCTGTAATCTGTTGTTAATAAAGATACACACTATTATATCTGAGTAATAGGGCAGGATACTATAAGCTTTTGCATCTTCCTGCTCCTTTTTGGATACACACCATTATTATATATATATTTTTAAATACTTTTTTAAAATTGCAGAGACGGAGAGTACTTTTGGTTGTGATCAAAATAAAGTCAAGGTAAAAAATTGGTTCTTGTACATAATTCGCAGACCAAAAGGTTGGTATAGTGAAGCAGAGTTCCCCAGAAGAATCAATGTAAACATGAATAGATGGTTCCAGCCTATTTAGTAAAAAAACCTACACACTTTGAGGACACTATGTATATATATACAGTATATATATATGTATATATATATATATATATATATATATATATATATATATATATATATATATATATATATATATATATATATATATATATATATTATATATATATATATATATATGAGGACACTACGTGTGTGTCACGACGTGGTTTGCGCAGCTTACTGCGGGGTCGTTCTCCCAGGAAGGCAGACAGACTACTCCGGACAAGGCGTGCAGGTAAAAACATGATTTAATTATCCAAACTCAAAGAGGTACAAAAAACGGAAAACAAGGCGAAGGCACAACGCGCTGATCACACTTGGAGCTAAACTAATACTTAGCATAAACTATGGACAAGGAAAACTTATGTTGACTGTGGCATGAACCAAACAAATCTTATGTGGACCAGGCATGAAGCGAACAATGACGCCAGGCCGACTGACCGGCAAAGGCAGGCTTAAATAATACCTCTGATGAGAAACAGGTGAACGTTCCAAACACCAGAGGCAGGTGAAAACAATAAGCAGCCATGGTAACCGAACCAAACTCAGAGGTGTCACAAACAGGAACTGAAGGAGTTCAAAACTAACAGAAAATACAAAAACATGATCCGGACCAAGGATCATGACAGTGTGTGTGTGTGTGTGTGTATATATATATATATATATATATATATATATATATATATATATATATATATATATATATATATATATATATATATATATATATATATATATATATATATATATATTAGGGGTGTAACAGTACGTGTATTTGTATTGAACCGTTTATGTACGGGGGTTTCGGTTCAGTACGGGGGTGTACCGAACAAGTTTCTAAGCTAAAGTCTTAACAAGCTGCTTTGCTTCTTCTGCCTCTGTCTCAGCACCCAGCATTGTCCCACCCACACAACCATCGGATTGGTTACATACAGAGCGGTAATAGCCAATCAGCAGTGCGTATTCAGAGCGGTAATAGCCAATCAGCAGTGCGTATTCAGAGCACATGGAGTCAATGCTTCAGCGTCGAGCAGATAGGTGTTTAGCAGGTGAGCATAAGGCAGCAGACTCTCCCCAAATGATAATAAACACCTCCCAGTCAACTACTAGTAACATCACTATGAGCCCGTTGACGTTCTAGAAACTTAAACTGCAGCTCAGCTCGCTCGCAGTCCTGGCTTGAGGTGAAGGCTAATTAGCTTTTAGCGTAACGTTAACTCATTTTGCGGTGTGTGTGTGTGTGTGTGTGTGTGTGTGTGTGTGTGTGTGTGTGTGTTACGAACAGCAAAGCCTTGTCTGTCTGTTATTTCACTTTACCTTTTTCTGTGTTGATTGAGCTGTGTTGAAGCAGCAAAAAAGGACATTGTGTTAAATGAAGAGTTTCTGTCTCTGATAGTTGATATAATAATGTAACTGCATCATAAAGCCTACATGAACTCCATGGTGTTCAAGGATGAATAGTCTCTCCTATTGCTATTGTACTATTTTTTCAGCTATAGTTACATTAATCATTAGTAATGTAGCAGCCTAGTTTTGAATGGCAGGGTCCCTGCTATCACATGTTGATAAAAATATAACATTTACATAATAAAAATCAACTACAGGCTTCCCAAATGCTGTAATAAATTAAGCATGATGAGTTGACTTGAAACTGTTTAATGTTGCACTTTTTATATGTAGAAGAAAAGTTTTGTCATTTTATTTAATCTGAGCAACAACTTAAAGCAGTTTAATGTTGATTAATGTGGGCAGAATTATTATAGTGTTCCCAATGTTAAAAGGATAAAGCCATTGTTTACAAATTTGGTAAATAAATAACCCAAAAATTTATATTTTGTTGTTTTCTTACTGTACCGAAATTGAATCGAACCGTGACCTCTAAACCGAGGTACGTACCGAACTCAATTTTTTGCGTACCGTTACATCTCTAAATTATATATATATATATATATATATATATATATATATATATATATATATTATATATATATATATATATATATATATATATATATATATATCAAACCAATATAACAAAGGGGTAATGGCTCAACAATCTGTTTTTTATCCAAAGAACACAACAACAGTACAGCAAGCACACACACACACACACACACACACACACACACACACACACGCACACACACACACACACGCACACACACATGCACACACACACACACACACACACACGCACGCACACACACACACACACAGGCACACACACACATACACAAGTGTCATTGGTCTGCTCCAAAATGAAAAAAACTAAATAAAGGAAACTCATTTTACCTTGTGTTTGCATATTTGGGGCATTGTTGAACACTCTGAGAGTTTCGGAGTAATAAAAGAGCAGTGGCGTCACTTAGTCAATGCTAGTGTTAGCACAAACCAGCAGTGTGAAGCGATCCTTCATCGGCGTGTGTGTCCCCATTCTCCTCCGCAGTAATAAAGGTGTGCTGGAGCAACTTTTTTGGTCTTATCACAATTAAAGACTTGCTGCAATACAAAGCCCCCCTTCCCAGATAAAATCCTCAAATTGAAGGGGCCGCCTGCCGGAAGCTAACTAGCTAAACTAGCTATATGCTCAAAGTTGTTGACTAGAAACCCGAATCTGGACAGCAAGACTGAGAGTTTGTACACATTTAAAGAGTTTTTTTTATCACACAAAGTGATGTCTTAGACAGGCTGACACAGGTATGACAATTGTAGAAATAAACACGTCCGAATTGTTGCTCGCCGTCAATATTTTACAAAATGGCCCTGCCCGCGTGTACCGGAAGTGATGTCATTAAAATGGCAGCTCCAATCGCTTCAAGCAGCATGCAAAATGATTGAATGAATGAATGAAGCGTTTGTATGCCGAGACATAGTTTGTGTACACAGGCATATTGTCTCGATGTAAACGATCGTAAATTCGCAAAAGATGCAAATAGAGGTGTTTTTTAAATCAAGGTTCCACTGTATCCGTCCATCCATTTTCTACTTGTCCCTTTTGGGGTCGCGGGGGGTGGTTCCACTGTAGCTTATAGCTAAATGCAATGCACCCATTGATTCTTTGTGCATAATGTATAGTGCACACTGTCCATAAACAAACAATATAAAATAAAAACACATTTTTTTGTTGCAGACAAACCTTGAACAAGACATATTTCCTCTTATTGATTTTGTAATTGGATTACTAGATGACACCTATTAATACATTGGTAACTAGATTATATCATATGTAAATAAAGTACATTTTTTTAAATATGAGATTGACAACAAGCAAATCGTAGAGTACCCGTAATATCTGTAATTAAAGGTGGATGTGTTTTTATCCAGCGAGGGTCCCTTGCATGCTTACAATCAGATATTATGAGAGCTTTAATTCCTGACGAGCAATTACAACCAACATCAAACAACATCACATTCAGTCCTGTTCCAAAAGTCCTCCCACTCTTCAACAGCAAAGCACTCTGCATATTCACAGTATTCATTAATATGTTTTGAATAGATTTAACATTGCCTACAAACAAAACATGCCATGAGTTTTAACACATCTCACACAGCAAGACATGCAATGGGCAAGATTTATTTAGTGACAATAGATTTGTGTGTCAGTTATTGACCAAACCGGATCCGTCTGATAGCAACTGAATATTATTTTCCAAAAATGGAATTGACTCATGTGGTCTTTTCTCATGGTAGGGCTGATTTTAAGTGAAAGGTAGGATACAACTTGAATTTGAAATTGTAACTGAATTTATAGGGATCCGTTTTTAGATTTGATTGACACCGTCAGATAGGTATTGATTGGACATGTTTCTTATTATACTTGTCATGCTCAATGGTGTTAAACTGCTGTGCATCATACTCACAAGGGTATTTTGCCGCTCATGTTGCGGAAATATAGAAACAAGTCTCAATATGATGCACTACCTCACGATACTAAACATATTACATTGATTGCAGATGTTTTTAATGAAGTGTCTGATCAAATGATCTACATTCTACAGAGGCCGATATTTATTTAAGACCGACTTGTGTTACTCGCGGATGTGGAACCTTAGGTTTATGGCACTGCACATCATTAATTTTAGCAACAACTCATTAGCTACAAATAATTGACAATAAATTTCCTTTAGCGATTCCGGCCTGTTTCCCAGCATAACTTTTATATCCTCATGAGTCACCCACGGTCTGAAATCCCCTGGCTGCTCTGCTTGGCCTCTGTGTAGACAGAAGAGAGGAAGGTGAGTGATTTTGTCATCAGAAATCCATGGACACCTCCGAGGCTGTGTGCAATCACCAAAACTTTCCACTATTACACTGTTTTAGATTATGGCGGGTCTGTGTGAGGAGCAGGGGGTCAATCCCACTGAAGCAGGCTATATTTGTATAAAGCCTGAACACAGGATGATTTGTATTAACGAAACCTGCTGCAGTGACGGTAATTGGTTTTGCTTTATGGTAATGTGCTCTATGCATTTGAGCTTCCCCTTATTCATTGAGTTGTCGTCCATTTCTGACTAAAACACTTGGCTTTTAATGGAATGTATCTGATATAATGTCATTTTTTCATGCGGCAGTTGTTCCTCATATTCCACATGTTTTTCTCCACACGTCTTATGAAAATAATTCTAGTAAAACCAAATCACAAGGCACCACATTTGTTTTGCTCTTCAAATGCAATTGAGATTCAAAAGCATGGATTGCTTTTAACTATAACTGCCTCTTCTCGATATCATTCATATAATTTGGACATGCTTTGAATGCAGGTGTTCATGACAATGTAATAGCAGCTAGGGTTGTCAAAAGTATCGCTACTCAAAAAAGCATTAATACTATAACGTATCCGAATATGATAGTTATATTTGTAGAAATATCGCTTTGATGCCTCCAACATTGAATGTGATAACAAATTGTCAATTATTCATTTTAATAGTAGAAGCTTGTATGCAAATTACAACAACATTAAGAACTTTTTGGAACACATCAACGAACCCTTCAAAGTGATTGCTGTCACAGAAACATGGATTGATGATAAAAAAAGGAATAGATTTTGATCTGGAAGGATATGAACTAAACTACATTAACAGAACCAACAAAAATGGAGGAGGGGTAGCTGTGTACGTGATGAAGAACCTTAACTACAAAGTGGTAAAAAACATGTCATTTGCTATAGATAATATCTTAGAATGTATAACCATTGAAATATGTCAGGTAAAAAGCAAAAACATTTTCATTAGTTGTATATATAGATCACCTAAGTCAAGTATAGAACAATTTGAAGAATGGATCAAAGCAACTTACATGGACAATGGTCAAAGAATAATGTTCTTATGTGGTGACTTTAATATTGACTTATTGAACCCCAACAAGCAAAAGTCTATTGATGACTTCATTGATACAATGTACAGCATCAGTCTATATCCTAAAATCACAAAGCCAAGCAGAATCACAGCACACTGTGCCACGCTTATTGATCATATTTTTACCAATGATTTTGATAATAACACTACAAGTGGTCTACTTATAACCGACATTAGTGATCATCTGCCAGTTTTTACAATATATGATGGAAACTACAAGAAGAACATGGAAGACAAAAGGACATTTCGAAGACTGTGCACAGAGAAGAGGATGATTGCCTTCAAAATTGAGCTACAAAAGCAAGATTGGGACAATGTGTACAATGAAAAAGAGGTTGATGAAGCATATGAACATTTCTTAAACAAGTTCATAATACTTTATGACAAACATTGTCCATGGATACAACTCAGTAACAAGCAGAGAAAGAATAATCAACCATGGATGACAAAAGGATTAAAAAATGCTTGTAAGAAGAAGAATACACTATATAGGAAATTTATAGCACAAAAAACTACAGAGGCAGAAATTAAATACAAAAAGTATAAATACAAGTTAACAGACATAATACGATCATGTAGAAAATAATATTACAGTGAATAATTGGATAGGAACAAAAATAACATGAGAGCAACATGGGGCATCCTTAATAGCATTATTAAAAATGGCACAAAGAGGGACTACCCCCAATACTTCTTAGACGGAAATAAAAAAAAATGACAACATAAAGGAAGTAGTTGAAAGCTTCAATAATTATTTTGTAAATATTGGACCAAAATTGGAAGAAATTATTCCAGACCCAGTTTCAATCGAGGACTATAATGATACCATAGAGCGAAATCCCAACTCCATGTTCCTCAGTAATGTGACACAGGAGGAAATAGTTACAATCGTGAAAAAATGTAAATCTAAGACTTCAACTGATTGTAACGGAATTGATATGGAAACGATAAAAAAGGTTATAGAAAAGATCTCAGGACCATTAATGTATATTAGTAACCTATCATTTCAAACAGGTACTTTTCCAAACAAAATGAAAATAGCTAAAGTTGCACCAATTTATAAGACTGGAGACAAACATCAATTTACAAATTATAGACCTGTTTCTTTACTTCCACAATTTTCTAAAATCATTGAAAAACTGTTCAATAACAGATTAGAGAGTTTCATAAATAAAAATAGAATACTCGAAGAGAACCAATATGGATACAGAGCTAATGTTTCAACTTCAATGGCTTTAATTGAAATTACAGAAGAAATTACCAATGCAGTAGATAGTAAAAAATGTGCAGCAGCAGTGTTCATGGATCTAACTAAAGCATTTGACACTATTAATCACAATATTTTAATCAAAAAACTAGAACGATATGGCATCAGAGGGTTAGTCTTAAACTGGATAAGAAGTTATCTAACGAACAGGAAACAATACGTGAAGCTAGGCGAACACACGTCTACAACGCTAAATATATCCTGTGGTGTACCTCAGGGATCAATACTAGGACCTAAATTATTCAATCTCTATATAAATGACATTTGTAAAGTTACAAAAGATTTAAAGTTAGTACTATTTGCGGATGATACAACAGCGTTTTGTTCAGGAGAGAACACTCAGAAGTTAATACAAATAATAACAGAAGAAATTAACAAATTAAAAAGATGGTTTGACAAAAACAGACTATCGTTGAATCTTAGTAAAACTAAAATAATGCTACTTGGTAACAGTAGAAGAGAAAGTCAAACACAAATACAAATAGACGGAATAGAAATTGAAAGAGTAAATGAAACCAAATTTCTAGGTATAATGATTGATGATAAATTTAAGTGGAAATCTCACGTAAAAAATATACAACATAAAGTAGCAAGAAACACGTCAATAATGAATAAAGCAAAACATGTTCTAGACCAAAAATCCCTTTATATTCTCTACTGTTCACTAGTGTTACCATATCTGAGCTACTGTGTAGAAATATGGGGAAATAATTACAAAAGTACACTTCATTCATTAACGGTGTTACAAAAAAGATCCGTTACAATAATACATAATGTTGGATATAGAGAACATACAAACCCTTTATTTATTGAATCAAAAATACTGAAATTCCACGACATAGTGAATTTGCAAACAGCTAAAATTATGCACAAAGCAAACTATAACCTGCTACCCAAGAATATACAACAATTCTTCTCAAAAAAAGAGGAGAAATATAATCTTAGAGAAAAACGTAATTTAAAACATTTGTATGCACGTACAACACTTAAAGGCCTACTGAAACCCACTACTACCGACCACGCAGTCTGATAGTTTATATATCAATGATGAAATCTTAACATTATAACACATGCCAATACGGCCGGGTTAACTTATAAAGTGACATTTTAAATTTGCCGCTAAACTTCCGGTTCGAAACGCCTCTGAGAATGACGTATGCGCGTGACGTAACCCGGGGAACACGGGTATGCCTTCCACATTGAAGCCAATACGAAAAAGCTCTGTTTTCATTTCATAATTCCACACTATTCTGGACATCTGTGTTCGTGAATCTGTTCCAATCATGTTCATTGCATTATGGAGAAAGAAGCTGGGCAAGCAAAGAATAAAGTTGTCGGTGCGAAATGGACGTATTTTTCGAACGTAGTCAGCAACAACAGTACACAGCCGGCGCTTCTTTGTTTACATTCCCGAAAGATGCAGTCAAGATGGAAGAACTCGGATAACAGAGACTCTAACCAGGAGGACTTTTGACTTCGATACACAGACGCCTGTAGAGAACTGGGACAACACGGACTCTTACCAGGATTACTTTGATTTGGATGACAAAGACGCAGACGTGCTACTGTGAGTATGCAGCTTTGGCTTCTAAACATTTGATCGCTTAACCGTATGTGCGCAACTTTTTTTTGCGTATGTACGTAAGTTTTTTAAAATATATAAGCTTTATGAACCTTGGGTTAGGTGAACGGTCTTTTGGGCTGAGTGATTGTGTGTGTTGATCAGGTGTTTGAATTGTATTGGCGTGTTCTATGGAGCTAGGAGCTAGCATAGGAGCTAGGAGTTAGCATAACAAAGACGTAGGTGTTTTTATGCAGGATTAATTTGTGTCATATTAAATATAAGCCTGGTTGTGTTGTGGCTAATAGAGTAAATATACGTCTTGTGTTTATTTACTGTTTTAGTCATCCCCAGCTGAATACCAGGTACCGTGAGTATGCAGCCTTGGCTGCTAAACATTTGATAGCTTGACCGTACGTGCGCGTCACGTACGTAACTTTGTAAAAATATATGAGCTTTATGAACCTTGGGTTAGGTGAACGGTCTTTTGGGCTGAGTGATTGTGTGTGTTGATCAGGTGTTTGAATTGTATTGGCGTGTTCTATGGAGCTAGGAGCTAGCATAGGAGCTAGGAGCTAGCATAACAAACACGCAGGTGTTTTTATGCAGGATTAATTTGTGGCATATTAAATATAAGCCTGGTTGTGTTGTGGCTAATAGAGTATATATATGTATTGTGTTTATTTACTGTTGTAGTCATTCCCAGCTGAATATCAGGTACCGTGAGTATGCAGCCTTGGCTGCTAAACATTTGATAGCTTGACCGTATGTGCGCGTCACGTACGTAACTTTTTAAAAATATATAAGCTTTATGAACCTTGGGTTAGGTGAACGGTCTTTTGGGCTGAGTGATTGTGTGTGTTGATCAGGTGTTTGAATTGTATTGGCGTGTTCTATGGAGCTAGGAGCTAGCAGAGGAGCTAGGAGCTAGCATAACAAACACGTAGGTGTTTTTATGCAGGATTATAATAGAGTATATATATGTCTTGTGTTTATTTACTGTTGTAGTCATTCCCAGCTGAATATCAGGTCACCCCCGGCTCTCACAGCATCTTCCCTATCTGAATAGCTTCAACTCCCCACTAGTCCTTCACTTGCACTTTACTCATCCACAAATCTTTCATCCTCGCTCAAATTAATGGGGAAATTGTCGCTTTCTCGGTCCGAATCTCTCTCACTTCATGCGGCCATCATTGTAAACAATAGGGAACTTTGCGTATATGTTCAACTGACTACGTCACGCTACTTCCGGTAGGGGCAAGCCTTTTTTTTATCAGATACCAAAAGTTGCAATCTTTATCGTCGTTGTTCTATACTAAATCCTTTCAGCAAAAATATGGCAATATCGCGAAATGATCAAGTATGACACATAGAATAGATCTGCTATCCCCGTTTAAATAAAAAAAATTCATTTCAGTAGGCCTTCAAGACCTTCAGTATATCAGTATGTGGAATTAAATTATGGAATGGATTAAGCAAAGCAATCAAACAATGTACTAATATGATCCACTTCAAGAAACTCTTCAAACTTAAAGTGTTTACAAAGTACAAAGAAGAAGAACCATGATAAACATTCTGAATTTATTTAATTCATCCATTCTTTCACTCTCAAAATAATCTTACTTATCTCATCATATGAAATGTAACTTACTTCACCAATTATTATTTATCTGTTTATTTTTATTGTGATTACTTATGGAGTACATTGTGAATAAATTGAGAACAGGAAGTGAACAAAAAAGTTTAGCAACTGTTATGTAAAATAAAAGGGGTAGGATTAAATAAGCTCTGCTTCTTCCTACTCCTTTTCGAACATGTTGAAAAGAGAAACTGGAAATTGTGATGTATCATGTTGTATGCTTGCATGTTCGAAATAAACTCAAACTCAAACTCAAACTCAAACAGTAGCAGCAGCAAGCACATCTCCCCCTCACGAGCATGGCTGAAGGACAGCCAGAAGAAAGTAGTTTTAGTTAAAAGTGAAAAAGTGAAAAGCACAGTGCTACCTCAACTCGGCTTCATTGGTTCCACAACCGAACTTGTAACTCAAAACACTGGTATCTCAAAGCAGCTACTGAAATCAATTGAAATACATTTAATATGTGCTTGCCCTCTCCAAAACAGCACAATTTTAAAATGTAACATTAATTTCTTAAAAGAAAAACTAAAATGTCCTGCTTTTTCTGTTGCTACTGTACGCGGGCTCCATCTAGTGGTATGGCAGATAATCACTTAATTAATTATTCTAACAAAGTGTTACTGTTCAAACTGTCTGTAATGTTACAGTGGCCAACACATTTAAATATGCTTGTGAAAGCCTCAGAACACCGGTCGTTTGTTCTTGGAAGAATGGACTTATATTGGATATCCCCTAAGCTTCTTCTCTGTCGCAGCATCTCCATTTTTCATGGATAAATGTCCGCCGTTATTGCTGGCACAGAAGATGGTTCCTCCTTCTTTAGTATGGTGATGATTCGAACCACCCAATCAGCCATGATATTTAATATTTGTTCACGTTATTGATAGATATACTCCACTTCTTCTCAGCATTGTATATCACACTGACTTTCCACGGTCCCATGGTGGAAAAAAAAAAGTTTTGTGGATATGCAGCTACAAGCTCATGCTAAAAAGGAAGCGAATGTTACGGCAATCATTTGACATTTACTACACCCACTATATATATATATATATATATATATATATATATATATATATATATATATATATATATATATATATATATATATATATATATATATATATATATATACATATATATATATATATATATATATATATATATATATATATATATATATATATATATATATATATATATATATATATATATGTGTATATATATATACATACATACATATATATTATATTCAAAGGTCTTTCCGAAAAATTATTGCTTTTTTTCTCCAACACCCCGGCATAAATACTTCATATATATATTTATACATATATATATTAGGGCGGTCAAACGATTATTTAATCATGATTAATCACATTGTTCATAGTTAAGTCAAAACTAATCGCGATGATCGCAGATAGGTATAATTTTTCATCATTAATAAGTGTACCCTTTTCAGGGGGGGTGCCCTTATATTGCTGCATGACAATGTTTTAACCTGTATTAATTAATCGAATGTAATATTGAGGCTGCTAATCATTCTGTAATTGAGAACTCGACCAGAACATGTTAAAAAACAATTTACACAATATTTCAGCCAGCCATATTTTCTTTTTTTTTTTTTTTTTTAGAGATTGCTCCAATCCTTTTAGTGAATTTTTCTGTAATAAAAACATATTTTCAACAAATCTAGCATCTATTGTTGGTGTTATTGGCGACCATACTCATGTTTAGAGACTCTGTTTAAATTTTGTCCGGCCATGTCCGTGACGAAAAGCAATCAATCAATCAATCAATCAATCAATGTTTATTTATATAGCCCTAAATCACAAGTCTCTCAAAGGGCTGCACAAGCCACAACGACATCCTCGGTTCAGATCTCACATCAGGGCAAGGAAAAACTCAACCCAATGGGACAATGAGAAACCTTGGAGAGGACCGCAGATGTGGGGACCCCCCAGGGCGACCGGTGCAATGGACGTCGAGTGGATCCAGCATAATATTGTGAGAGTCCAGTCCATAGTGGATCTAACATAACAGTGAGAGTCCAGTCCATAGTGGGGCCAGCAGGAGACCATCCCGAGCGGAGACAGGTCAGCAGCGCAGAGACGTCCCCAACCGATGCACAGGCGAGCGGTCCACCCCGGGTCCCGACTTTGGACAGCCGGCACTCCATCCATGGCCACCGAACCTGTGACCCCCCTCCACGAGGGAGAGGGGGGCAGAGCAGAAAAGAAACGGCAGATCAACTGGTCTAAAAGGGGGGTCTATTAAAAGCAAGCTGCAGAGAGTCTGACATCACATTTGCTTCGCGTTACTGGGAGCCTTTCTCTCATTATAACCCGCCAGAGTCATCTTAAATTGTGAAGATTGCTGTCCACGGGTATATCTTCAATATATTAAAGTATTTCCAGAAAACCCAGTGTGTATGACTGGTTTTAATGTGTATGTTAGTTTGTTATGGTGGTCATTTTTCCCATGGTCTGTGAACACACCGTGTCGGCAGAAAATGAAGAAGTGTTGTGTGTCTAGAAGGGGAGCATGGAGGCAGACGTGTGTGCACGGAGAAAATACTTGTTGGAATTGGGCTCGTTGTTAGCATCAAATTTACCATAAAAGCTAAAAAGAAAGTCAGACTTTGTTTACTTCTGGATGCTACAATACATTATATTACTTCATTTTGTCAGGTGTGGTGGCTAATATGAAGCCTGTACATAAAGGAGAAACCCTAAATGTAGTTTAACCGGGTGAATAGCGTAGTGCTTTTATTTTGAAGCCGGAAAAGTGTGTAATTGGTTTGAGAACGTGTCTTGACATGTTTTGATGTCGGATCAACTGTGTGCAATAAAAAAAGTCTCCTTTCAACATACAGCAGAATGTCTTTCATTTATGTTGAGCTTTTATGTCATCTTACTTACTAAATCAGTCACAGTAACAATCTAAATGTTATGTTATCACTGCACCTTAACCGTAATATGAACTTGGAATTGAAGCACCACCCACATCTGAACGACCCACTAACGACAGGTAGGCTCATAACTCAAATGTATGCTTGCAACTTAAAGTGTAACAAAAAGTCAAGAGACAGCTCATATCTCAAAATACCTGAAAGTTGGAGTACCGCTGTACTCTGCCTTTGAGGCAAAAAAACAAGGAAAGTCAAAGGATGTCAATAACCTTTGCGCAAACAATGCTACCGTCAAGAAGTCATGTCGTATGTCAAATTTGGCGAAGCATTTTAAGGATGGACACCCAAGCTTTTACGATGAATACAACAGGTTAGTAAATATTTTGTGTCAAACCAACTACAGATTTTATCGTGGCCGGTGGTCCATTTTATTCTGTTTTTATTATTCCGCAGTTAGCGATTAAAGGCCGGCATCACATGAAACAATAAATCTACCCTTTGCATCTATTACGTGTCATTATACTAAATTTACATTAATGTTGGTGATTAAAAAGTGTTACTTTCTTAAAGCCCTCAAATAGAGCAGAGAAAAGTCAACCTGCAACACTGCACCAACAACTTTGAAATATTTTTCTAAATTCTGTAATACTATTACTACCTGAAATAACCTGAATCTGGTTACTATAATTTCAGTTTTTCTTTAGATTATTGAAACATTTTCTATATTGTTATTATCATAACATGAGACTCTGTTGATTGTTCCATGTTGTAATAGGGGTTATTTTTTAATTGTTTTGTTAACACAAATATTTCTATTACATTTTGAGGTGTTTTTTAGTCCCCATGGTTTCAAAAACGGTATTGAGTATCGAATATTTTTGTGAGTATCGGTAATTGAAAATTGTAGTATTATAAACACCCTAAAAGCAACTCTAAGTTTAGGGAGATACCTTCAAAATGTTAATTTCTATTCTCTGAGGCACCAAGAAACAATAGCTACAGAAACAGGTTATCTGCAATACTTCCCATTGCTGTGATCAGTCTCTAATTACATGACAATTCATTGTGAGGAGCAGACTGAGAGGTAAGATAGGATTGAGGAGGTGCGCCCGCATTCTCTGCACCATTAGGGGAGAAATGGTCCCAGCCACGAGGCTCTGACAAGTGTGAGAGGAGACCCGCACAGAGAAAGATAGGCGATAGACGAGAGGGAATCATTGGGATGCAGATCAGAGTGTTGCAGTGGCACGTCCGATAATGAATGTGTCAGACCCTCTATGCTCCAGGTGTAGGTGGGGGTGGGGGGACATGCATTGGTGCTTGCACTTTGGTGAATAATATGTCATAGTCAGATTATAACTAGACAGTGCAATGTGTGGCAAAGGAGAACAGTAAAGACATTGCACACACACAATTCTAGTGACATCATACACATCTGTATTTAAAGGTTGTTCTGAAAAATTATTGCTTTTTTCTCCAACACCTCGGCATGAATCATTTTCATAAATATATATACATATATAAATATATACATATATATCTATATATATACTGTATATATTAGTACAGGCCAACAGTTTGGACACACCTTCTCATTCAATGCGTTTTCTTTATTTTCATGACTATTTACATTGTAGATTGTCACTGAAGGCATTAAAACTATGAATGAACACATGTGGAGTTATGTACTTCAAAAAAAAAGGTGAAATAACTGAAAATACGTATTATATTATAGTTTCTTCAAAATAGCCACCCTTTGTCTGATTACTTTTTCGCACACTCTTGACATTCTCTCGATGAGCTTCAAAAGGTAGTCACCTAAAATGGTTTTCACTTCACAGGAGAGCTTGAAGCTCATCAAGAGAATGCCAAGGGTTTGCAAAGCAGTCATTAGAGCAAAGGGTGGCTATTTTTTTTTTTTGTATTTTGACTTTATTAAATGTATTTATATTATCATTTGGTGCAGCCGGGCCGGAGCAGGAGGGGATAGAAAGAGAAAAAAAGGAAGACAGAGGGGGGAATTGTGGGGACAAGAGGGGGATTAGACAGATAGACAAAAACAACAACAGAAAACACAACAACAACAACAACAACAACAGAGCAACATCAGCAAATACAACATGTACAAATATGATGGTAAAAGTAATAGCAAATAAGCAGTTAGCGAAAATAAAAAATAATACAGAAATGACAATGAGCATTATTACACTAAAAATGGAGCAATATGAATACCAATAGAAATAGTGTTATTGATAATAAACAATACAAATACTTTACCTTTATTATCAGCAATACAATTTTTCAAATGCAACAATACATATACGTAATGATAACTTGAGATACGGAAGAATGCAGAAAAATGGAGGGGAAGAAAGAGAAGCAACCTACATTTACCTTGTAGATTGTTATAGTAACAATAGGTTAAGCTTTGTCAGTGTGCCATGTGTTATACCCAGTTCACCCTAGGGCAACAACGTTAATATATGTTTGAAGAAACGTGATTATGGGTGGCTATTTTGAAGAAACTAGAATATAAAACTTGTTTTCAGTTACTTCAACTTGTTTTGTATATATATATATATATATATATATATATATATATATATATATATATATATATATATATATATATATATATATATATATATATATATATATATATATATATATATATATGTGTGTGTGTGTATACACACATTAATATATGTATATTATATGTCATATATATATACACACATTAATATATGTATATTATATTTTGTATATATTTGATATGACATATTTCACAGGGAACAAAAGTAAAGTCAACGCTGGTGAGAAGTATAGTGCATTTAACAGAAAGGAAAAATCAATGCAGCCATTTGTAATGTGAGATTCTCGCAGATCTAAAAGAAAATTTTTGGTAACACTTAGTCATAAACACACCGGCAATGTTTTTTCCTACCATGTGTTGAGCTTTTGTCATACCTGGATAGAGCGCACATACTGTAGCACAGACAGGATGTTCAAGGTTCTTTTACCGAGCTGCATCGTTCTCTGCAGGGACTCGCTTTGTGTGGGAAAAGAGGCTTTAGAAATCAGCGGGAGAGATGCTGCGTTGCTACATAATCACTCTCTTGAGTGACAAAATAAAAGCTTGGCTATCAGGCCCACCTTGAATGCAAAAAACATGAAGTCACTCGCATTTGTGTTAAATCCACTGCACCTTCACACTGCCAGACACTCCTTCTCCTCCAAAGATGCTGTGGGAGCTATTTGGTGCTGAGAAAAACAATGATTTCTTTGAAATACCAGTGCAGTTGAAATCGCAGTCTGTTTACCAGATGGAAGGATGGAGATCGGTCATGCTCCCTTTGTGAGCTATCCACGCTTTCCTCCCACGCGTCAGCTCTACGCTACACCGTGGCTCTCCTGGTCAAATATCTGATTTGTGAGTCATACCTTGCTTCATGGAGAAATATGTTGGTCGTCCTAAAATACACACTGGCAGGTCAGCCATGCAGGCGCTCAGCCCAACACAGAGCCTCCAAGCTGCCCAGGGGAGCATTGTGGAATGAGCGGGAGAGACGGAATGTGAGGGAACTGACAGGGGAAAAGACAAGTGGGCAGAAAGATGGAGACAGTGGAAGGTTTTGTTAGATAAATGATTATGAAAGACAAACTGTCACGTAACACGAAGGCAAGCTATAGTGTAGGCAACTTTAAAAGTGTATTTTTCTTATGTGATTCTTCGTAAAAGAAAAGGCACCTGCAAACAACAAACATTGTAATCTGAGTGCTTATCTTGGTAGAATTTAGGGTTGTCACAATACTAAAGCGTTCAACTCAAAACCGATATTCAGGAAAATATTCAATATGAGATACCATTTATTGTCATCATCTATCATGACATTTTATTTATTTTTTTTGTTTCCTGTTCAGCGCTCTTATTTTGATTTCCACTTCCTATTCGCTCCATTTGACATCACTTTGCTTGTCGCTAGTTGGATGCTGGATCATTGTGCCGAGTACCGACCTTTCCCTATGCTTCCTGTGAGTGTTTGCCTTTTTTTTGCACTTGCCTACAGCACTATTTTTTGTTATTATATAGATTTTACGTGCACTTTGACTGCGGTCTCTGCATCCTGGGTTCACGGCCAACACAATCACGACACAAAACGTAACAATATTCGATACCACAGGGATAAAAGAAAGACTGCCAATTTAATAGAAATATGTACATCTACAAGAAAAAATGCAACTCTTTTGCAACATATACCAACTAACGGAACCACATGTTGAACAACAATAAAAAGTTCAAAATAAACCAACAAACAGTCCAAAAGAAACTACAACTATGATAACAACTTTCAGGTTGTCTGAGGTAGTGTACAAATTATTAAATAAAGTAACTGACAACAATTAGAACATGTAGTGTCATGTTGCAGTTTGACATTTCTCTACTTCACTCTGAGACTTCAAGAAAGTAACACTGCTCAGTCACCAGCATTCGTGTAAATGATGTATACTGACACATCTATTAAGAGATTAGATTGGCATGTCTGATTTTATTTTTTCATTTTTATTCTTTTTTTTTTTTTTGGACGCCATCCTTTAACCCAGGGGTCGGGAACCTTTTTGGCTGAGATAGCCATGAAAGCCAAATATTTTAAAATGTATTTCCGTGAGAGACATATAATATTTTTTAACACTGAATACAACTAAATGTGTGCATTTTTAAGTATATTAAGTATATTTTCCTTTTTAATAATATTGTTATTCTGAAGCTAACCAATAATAAATAAAATACGTCGTACCATTAATGCGACTTTTTGAACATGTGCGGTAGAAAACGGATGGATGGATTAAAAAGCATGAGTATGTTTTATATTTTGAATGTTATTTTTAACACTGTGATTACCAGCGGAATTATTCATTACTTATCGTGTTAAGCGATGTCAGCTAAGATTTATCTGAGAGCCAGATGCAGTCATCAAAAGAGCCACATCTGGCTCGAGAGCCATAGGTTCCCTACCCCTGCTTTAACCGTTAGCTGCAGCTACAGTGATTGCTAATAATAAAAATGCCTACATTGATGCAGGCCACTGGCCACAATAAAATCAGTAATGATTTTGAAACAAAATATTTACTAATTTGCCAAAATTCATCTTAAATGCCAGGATATTAATCCTTAAAGAGAAGGTGCACTTTTTTAATTTTTTTTATTTTGCCTATCAGTCACAATTATTGTGAGAGACTAGCACATGTTTTTATCTGTTGTGTGTCTTCTTAATCACACATAGGGTCTGGAATCCTTTCTTCCAAATTTGGTTCAATAATTACAAAGTAATTATTGAAGCTTTCAACTACTTCATTCATGTTGTCATTAGTTACATGAGAAGTACTGAATTATTTTTAATAATGCTATTGTGGATGCCCCATGTTGCTCTCATTTTTTTCCCCTGTCTATTAATTGACTGTTATATTGTTTTTACATGCTCCTAATATGCTAGTTAGCTTCTTTTTGTACTTTCTGTAATTATTGTCTGCCTCTGTAGTTCTTAGTGTTAAAAATGTTCTATATTTTATCTTCTTGTTATTGCAAGCATTTTTTAATCCTTTTGGTAGACTGTTCTTTTTCTGCTTTCTACTGAGTTGTTTCCATGGACAATGATTGCCATAAAGTATTATGATCGTGTTTAAAAATGTACCATATCCTTAATCAACATAATTTTTACTGTATACATTGTACCAATTTTGCTCTTCTAGCTCATTTTTGAAAGCAATCATATTCTTCTCTGTGCATAGTCTTCGTGATTTCTTTTTGTCGTCCATGTTCCTCTTCTTGTAGTTTCCATCATAGATAGTGAATACTGGCACATGATCAGTGATGTCTGTCACAAGTAGAACACTTGTAATATTATTATCAAAATCGTTGGTAAAAAATATCAATACGCATGGCACAGTGTCCTGTGATTCTGCTTGGCTTTGTGATTCTAGGATATAAACTGATGCTGTAGATTGTATCAATAAAGTCATCAATGGACTTTTACTTATTGGGGTTCAATACATCAATATTAAAGTCACCCACATAAGAAAATTACTTGTTGACCAATGCCAATCAATTGTGTCTTTGTCCCGTTTTTAAATGTTTCAATACTTGATTTAGGTGATCTATATACACAATTGACTAATATGCCATTGCTTTTTTCATGACATACAGTATTTCAATGGTTATACATTCTAAGATATTATCAATAGCAAATTACTTGTTTTTTACCACTTTGTAGTTCAGGTTCTTCACCACATGCACCACTACTCCTCCTCCGTTTTTGTTGGTTCTGTTGGTGTAATTTAGTTCATATCCTTCCTAATCAAAATCGATTCATTTTTTATCATCAATACATGTTTCTGTGACAGCGATCACTTTAAACGGTTTGTCGTAATTGTTCTAAAAAGTGCTTCATGTTGTTGTAATTTGCGTACAAGCCTCTGCTGTTGAAATGATTCATTGACAATTTGTTGTCAGATTTAATGTTGCTAATATATTGTTAATCTGTGTAATAAAAACAGTTATTACCGATGTGAGAGAACAGCATTGTATCTGTATCTATATCATTCTTCAAATCCTGGTTTTTATGGTCTTTATTGTTAGTTTTTAGGTTCCATATTTTCTTGCTCAACAATTTTTAATGTTGTTTCAATAATCTCTATAAGTGCAGGTGGATGCGCTCCTAAATCCACATCTTCTTGTTTAGTGGCCCATTGGAATTTAGTGAGGTTGATGTTGGATTTAGGTGCTTGTTTTCCGTCGGACTCCAATATCATCGTCGTTGTGGAAGTAGTGTCAACTTTAGTATCTGTCCAGGTCTTTTATGCCTTTCACAACAAGTACTCTTGATTCTGGACCGCCATTTAGCTTGATAACGATTTTAGAGTTGGCGCTCCAAGTTCCCTGAATTTTTCTCTACTTTCTCAAGTCACATGCTTTCTTGGCAATTTCAGCATTACGTTTGATGAAGTGTTCATTCATGTACACATTTATACCCTTCAGCTTATTTCCCTGTTTCAGGAGTGCCATTTTACATTTTCTGGATGACCGGAGTGGTGGTGTTGTTTCTTCCATTCAGTGCTATGCATGTTTCGATGGTATTAATGTCGACTTCAATTTCCTTTGATTGCAGAAAGTTGACCACTTGCTGTTCAGCTGAGGCAACATCCATTTCATCAGGTTTATCCACAGCTTTTACGTAGGATAGTTTAATTCGGTGCCCTGTCACGATGATATCATTTATTTGTTTGTCCTGATTAATTTAATCTATGGTATTTCTCAGCATGATGTTGTCTCGTTTCACTGCAATAATTTCCACTTGGATAATTTTTATCTCTTAACGCATTTCCTGAAATTCCCTTCTTGCTTTTAACTCTAAGTTTGAATACTTTCTATATTTTCCTGCAAACTTCTCAGATCTTCTTTGTTTTCTGATGTTGATTTTCCCTATTTAAGTTCTCTTCTTACTCTTTCCAGGTCATCAGCTATTTTTTGTAGCATCAAGTGTTGCTTCCCATTGTGTCCTTTATGCAGAGACTCATTTGATCCAGATGACACAAAAGGTTTCAGAATTTGAGTTTTTCTTTTGGAGTTTGACATCGTAGCAGCTCCCTGATAGCAGGTTCTTCTTTGGCGACTAGAGGCACTTTTAACTTATTTATCTCATCAATTTCGTACCATGTGCCATTCAGAGATCAACTGGAGGTGTCAGCCTGTCAACGTATATCACTCGGTATCATTGGAAGCACTTTAAAACAGCGTCAAGCTCTCGCTGTGCAATCTCCCTGTAGCTTCTGGTTGCTGGACAACCACTTCGAATTGTGGTGGGGGCCGTCCGCTTGAGGCTATCGGCTCTTCCAACTCGCCTTATTTCAGCAAATCTCTGCTGAAATAAACCAAAAGCAGTTTGAAGATGCCAACTAGCGTTTCTGTGGCTGTGATCACAATCATTGGTCAAAAATCTTCACAATTATTAAAAACCCCGGTTGCAAGAGTATAACCATTTTCTGTATGTTTTTGTGCGTCTTCTCCCATTCAGAGGAAGTGGCATATTTCTTGATACAATGTTCGAATATTGATACTTTATTGAGTACCAATACTTTTGACAACCGAGTTTAGCAGAAAGTAAAGACCATGTTGCGATTGGGTACGACTCAAATAGATTACATTCTCTGGGTTGCACAGATTGTCGACTAGTGGATTGTAAAAGCCACAATGACGTCTGAACCTGATATCGAAGAGTCGCTGATTGCATTATTTTGGCCGTACACAGTATTTTATTTTGCACTGATGTGGGATGAAGTAGCCATTCCGAGATTCCACCGTCATCTTGCAGCACAGCTTTGCTCTGCCAGACAGCAAGAGTGAGAGACCGACATGTTAAAATGTACAATGATGCATTTGTGCAAGAAAATTATTACTGTATGTGGGATCAATTCAACAAGAAACAGGCAGCAAATCAAACTGAAGAAGGAGCAGAGTGGCGGATATTTTTGGATTGGTAATTTTTTCCTGATTTTTGTGCTGTTAACATAGCTAAGTAACCTTTTGTTAAACATGGAGTGTTTCATTATGAAAATCAACCAGCTGTAGCTTGTTTGTGTTGTACCTTCTGCGCCGCTTTAGCCTTATCTGTGCAAAAATGCTTATTCTTTGCTCTAACATCCGGTAGACTACGGGAGTGCATTTATTTGGTATAATTTAGGGTCTTGGTGTATGTTAAGTTAATGTTAAAGCTGATTTTGTGACGGGGAAACAATTACTTCATCAGCGATTAGTTGACGTTGACTTGGCTCATGTTAGTCGATGTTTTAAAAAATCTGAAGTTGTGTGACCCCTGCAGTCTATTCGCTTGTACTGTTGTCGACATACTATACATATTCTTGAACAATGTGTAGATGCGGGTGTTACCCTATTTTCTCTCTTCAATATCTGTATGTATTCAATTACAGAGATACCTCAAAGTTAAACCACAATCTGTTCTGTGATTATCAAATTGTCATCAAAATTGTCGAATTTCAAGCAGCAGCCTGGAGTACACATTGACTCAGTGCTCCTTCTTGTCAAACAGCACAAACATGAGTCATAGCGGCTAAAAATCAATCGCAAACCTTTTTTCACAAAAAGCTGTTCGATACCGGCTGAGAGTCCTACCAAACCAGAGGTTATGCAACAAAAACAGGACAGAGAAACCTCCCATAAATAAAACCATACATCAGTAGGGATGTGTACCAAAACTTGGTTCCATAATGGCTGACATGCACAATAGTAATTAGACCGGTCCCTCATTTCCGTGCTATATATAATGCACACTCAGACATCTGCTACAGATGCTCAAAGGTGATATTGTGCAAGTCGCGTCTTGTAAGTAACAAGAGGCACACAGGGCCTGGCACGCTTTGTAAACTTTATTGCCGACCTCATTCAACACCACACAGACTTTTGGCTGTAGAGCTAGCCACAACAGCAACACAACACTTCATTGTTATGCACCAATCACAGTCACGGCGAGCGAGGTACATTCACCAGCCCCGGAATTATATACATCGACATGACAACACAAGCAAGTCATATTTTTTTTTGGTTTATTATGACAATTTATTTAGGATTTTAGTTTATACTATTGGATTTATTTACAAGTCATATTTAATTTATGTTATTGATTTATTCATATAACTATTCTATTTAACTTCCATCCATCCATCCATTTTCTACTGCTTGTCCCTTTTGGGGCCGCGGGGGGTGCTGGAGCCTATCTCAGATGCATTTGGGCGGAAGGCGGGGTACACCCTGGACAAGTCGCCACCTTATCGCAGGGCCAACACAGATAGACAGACAACATTCACACTCACATCCACACACTAGGGCCAATTTAGTGTTGTCAATCAACCTATTTAACTTAAATTACACAAAATTCTGTAAAAATTAAAAAGCATCGTTTTATAGAAAATGTGTATTCTACACATTTTTAGGTACCCGTTTGGACACCTTTGAAGCACCGATATCATTTCAAAAGTATCAATTAGGTACCTGTGTGGGTTCAACTGTAAACGATAGTCATCCCTAATAAGCCCAGCCTTTCTCTCTATCTCGCCTTCACCCTGCAAAAACTGAAATCCAAGCACTTTTCTTATCTTAATTCCTCTATCTCATTCATTTTCTGCCGCTTATCTGAGGCATCGGTCTAAGTAGACAGCCCAGGCTTCCCGGTCTCCAGTCAACTCTTCCAGTTCCACTTTAGGAAATGTGAGGCGTTCTGATGTCAGCTGTAAGACATAATCTCCCCACCATGTATTTGGGTATGTCTAGAAGCTAATTTCAACCACTTGTATCCACGATTTTGCTCTTTCAGTTATTACCCAAAGCTCATGACTATAGGTAACGTACTGTAGGTGTATCGAGAGCTTTGCCTCAACTCTCTCTTAAAGGGGAACTGCACTGTTTTCGTGTCTATCATTCCCGGTGCTTATGGAAGAGAAGCACACATGTTCTTCTTTTTTATGCATTCTAAATAGTAAATAAATGAAAGCGAAAGTCTGCTTGCAATGCAGACTATGGGAGTCACTCTATTTTGCCCATAAACAGCTTAAAAACACATCCAAACACCTCCATCAACATTTTATATACAGGATGTAATTATAAATGTAATGTAGTAACAGGTACATTCATAATAACTTGTAATATTTACGTATTTTGATCATTTTAAGCAAACAGCGGCACATTAATTTCTCAAATGCATCACATTTTCTTTTTTTTTCAACAACATCACTGATTATTACTCACTACAGACTTCATGAGAGCCAACAAACTAAGGCTGGGCGATATGGCCTTTTATTAATATGTCGAAATTTTTAGGCCATGTCACGATACACGATATATATTTCGATATTTTGCCTTAGCCTTGAATGAACACTTGATGCATATAATCACAGCAGTATGATGATTCTATGTGTCTACATTACAACTTTGTTCTTCATACTTCATTAATATATGCTCATTTTAAACTTCCATGCAGAGGGAAATCACAACTAAGTCAATTTACCAAAACTGTATTTATTAAACATTCTGACACAAACATTCATGTCATTACCAAAGCAGAAAGGGCAAGGTTGTCAGAGACATTTTAAAACAAGCTATTAGTGCACTTTTGTGCATGATGTCACTAAAATGACATATCAAAACAACACTAAATTAAAGTGCACTTTTTTTTAACAGAATGCCACTACAATAGTTTAAAACAAATAAAGTGCACTTTTGTGCATGATGTCACACAAGATATTTCAATAACTGTGGAATAAAAATGAGCTGCATAATGGGAAATCAAATAGTGTATGTCCTTCACGTGGACCCTGACTTACTTATAATGAATTGATTAACGTGGACCCCGACTTAAACAAGTTGAAAAACGTATTCGGTGTCACCATTTAGTGGTCAATTGTACAGAATATGTACTGTACTGTGCAATCCACTAATAAAAGTCTCAATCAATCAATCAATCAATCAATCTATCAATCAATCACTATGTGGTAGGTTACTGCGGACGTTATCTCCTTCTGTTGTTGACTATTTTTTTCATACAGTGTTGATCTGGAAATGGTTGCTTCGGCATTTTGTTGGTGTGGCACCGGCCGGAGATGTTGACGTACAGAGTTTCAAGCACTCTTCATTCTCTAGCAGGTGACTTTTCAAATGATGCTACATTAGTAGAGCTGCTACTTTTTGTGCGCTTTTGCCACATACTTGACATATTACGGTTGTATGTTCGACATATTACCGCTTGAAGCCAAACCACCGCCAGACGATGGACCCTGTGCTGTTTTTCTTGGGAATTAATTATTTCTTCATTTGTTACCAGATTCGCACCTTCTTTCTCTCGTATTATCACACGCACCGCTCCGTTAGCATCACAGCTAATGTTACCATGCCGCTACCTCTCTGCTCCGCGAGGGCGTATGACGTTGTATGTGACGTATGTAAGAAGGTGCGCTTGTATTAAGTCTCTGTGAGAAGGAGAGACAAGAAAGAGTGGGGAGAGCCTGTAGTGTGATGCCCACAGCTAAAAGCAACTGCGTGAGAGCGTATACTCGAATATCACGATATAGTCATTTTCTATATCGCACAGAGACAAACCCACGATATATCGAGTATATCAATATATCACCCAGCTCTACAACAAACATAATAAAACATCACTTACTGTACAATGTCTGCTCTCACTTGATATATTCCCATTTAGATGAAGAATGACTCATAATCCTCGCAAAGAAAAAAGGGGCATGGAGCCATTTCCGGGTCAAAGTTGGCTGTCAAAGTTTACCAAGTTCTTAGTTTATGTCCACATCATTTTACTATCAAGGTGAGAGACATGATTTACAATATAGAATTAACTTTCACAAGCTCCGATGCAAGAAAGCAGTGTTTCTCAAAGTGTGGGGCGCGCCCCACTGGTGGGGAATAGAGACATGACAGGTGGGGCGCGAGGAACGGGAGGAAATTTCACTTTGATTTTTTAATTTTTTTTATTATTATATTCTTTGATTTTTTTTTTTACTATGCTTTCATTTTCTATACACACTGGAAATCACTTTGTGATTCTGTCTGTGAAATCCGCTATATAGATAAATGTAAATTACTTATTTTTCCTGTATGCTTTACATTTCTAGGTAGGAGCGAAAGTTTCACAGACAGCAACAGTAACTAATGGGGGCGGGGCTAAGCGGAAGCTTTGTGAATGGCGAGTCACTGTGCGATGATTTGCTGTTTTGCAAATACATAAAAAATAGAGCCACTGCTGATGAGCTGTTCAAGATAATGGACAGTTTCCTCAAAGAACACGACCTTAAATGGGAAAACTGTGTGGGCTTTTGCTCTGATGGCGCGCATGGCAAAGTCAAGAAACGGGCTGCAGGCTCTAATAAAGAGGGTTGCGCCAAATGCGCATTGGACACAATGTGTCATTCACCGGGAAACACTCGCGTCAAGGCAGCTCAGCCTCGAATTCAATGAGGTTTTAACAGTGGCAGTGTCAAGCCTGCAACCCCGATTTGAAAAGCTGTGCAGTGCAAAACAGGCTCATTGCAGCCACTAATGCTGGAGTACTGTAAAACTCATGTTCACTTGCCCTGTCCTCCTTTTTTTGGCAAAGATTGCAAAGTGGCACTTTTATTTTCATTTATTATTGAACTTGATGCAAGTTATTTGATTTATTATTGAACTTGATGCAAGTTATAACACTTTTATTTGATTTATTATTGAACTTGATGCAAGTTATAACACTTTTTTTGATTTATTATTGAACTTGATGCAAGTTATAACACTTTTGTTTTATTTATTATTGAACTTGATGCAAGTTATAACACTTTTATTTGATTTATTATTGAACCTGATGCAAGTTATAACACTTTTTTGATTTATTATTGAACTTGATGCAAGTTATAACACTTTTGTTTTATTTATTATTGAACTTGATGCAAGTTATAACACTTTTGTTTTATTTATTATTGAACTTGATGCAAGTTATTTGATTTATTATTGAACTTGATGCAAGTTATAACACTTTTATTTGATTTATTATTGAACTTGATGCAAGTTATGACACTTTTTTTGATTTATTATTGAACTTGATGCAAGGAATAACACTTTTTTTGATTTATTATTGAACTTGATGCAAGTTATAACACTTTTGTTTTATTTATTATTGAATTGATGCAAGTTATTTTATTTGATATTGAACTTGATGCAAGTTATACCACAGCTGCACAGTTATTTTATTTATTATTGAACTTGATTTTATTTTATGTTATTGAGTTTGAATGTATAAAACTTGATGTTACTTGATGTTCGATACATTTGAAAATGTTAAGCTTGGCATTAGCGTTCTGTTGGGGCGATGGGGGCAGGTGGGGCTTGAAAACTCCCCCTTGTCCAAAGTGGGGGATGACAAAAAAAGTTTGAGAACCACTGCACTAGCTGATGATGTCAATACAGCAGCATAAGGAATCTAACTCTCTCTGAGCAGTGCACCGCTAAATGTAGGTCCTTAACATTAACGCTTATAATACCAATACTGGTAATAGATATTTAATATTTAGATCACAAAATTATTATATAATTTATTTATTGGATTTTATGGTCGCAATAGACGCAATGGCATCATGGCTCCTATTGGCTCCATTGAAAGCAGACTTTTATGTATGTTTATTTACGAGCTAGAATGCATTTAAGGCCCTGTTTACACTAAGCCGGCTAAGGTTACCCAGGGTAAATCCCACCTAACCTTATCCTTGTCCACACACACACATGGTTGTTTAAGACCCCCTCGCCCCCTCCGTCAGCCAGCGCAACGTGACCTAATACGCATGCACGGAAAATGCGCACGTCGTAGTCACCTCCAGTGTTGCTTTGTGTGCAAGTTCTTAAATTTAACTTATCTGAACAATATCCAGCGTTGTGGTATTTCAATTAACTGGAATCCCGTGTGCTGTGGGGCCCTATTGTAGTGAATCACACCTGAGCCATCATAAATTAATCAAATATTTATTAGACACTAAAGTACACATTGTGACAAAGAACATTTGGCAACAATCAGTCTAGGGATCTAGATATCTGGTCAGGACACTCCTCACTCTTTTGCCTTCACCTTCATTGTCCATTCCTTTTTGGTGACTTTATATACTCTGGACCTAGATGTTGAGTCCGCGACAACTGATACAGTCTGCTTTGCCAGTCCAAAAGCATTCGTCGTTTTCCGTAGTCTTCACTCGACGGCCAGGTAATATAAAGCACACGCTACCTTTTTTATCACATCTACGGTAGCCCGCATTCTCGTTGACTCTCCTTCGACAAATGGACGAAGTTTTTCGGTAAGTAGAATCACAGCTGACCTCGATATTCGAAAGTTCTGAGATGTGTTGTATCCGAAATAGCTGCAACCGCTTTCTCTTAAGGTATTCATGTGTGATTTCCACAAGCGTCTGTACATGTAGAAGAAGGAGAAATGCTTGTTTGAATGACTCGCCTTCATATTTCCAGTGGTTAGCTCCAAGTTATGAAACCTCTGTATTATGAAGCTGGCTGTGGCGCGTTCTTTCTGACGTCACTTCCGGTGTGGGGCGTGGTCTTTCTGGCGTCACTTCCTCTACGAACTCAGTTTGTAAAAGATCAATGAGTCCATACAAAGCTAAGAGTCGGAGATTCAAGAAACACACGGCACACTTACCCGTGTAAAAATTTGTCCGAGGAGGGGGACCTTGAACGCTGGTTTAGTGTGGCTGAAACGGGGCTTATGCTAAATAATTATTCGTTTAAGGGGTTATCCGGCTTAGTGTAGTGTAAAAATACAAGTGTTTTTGTCTCCCATGAGGATTGTGTATTATACGCAACATTTTAACCACGACAGAGACTCTGTGCCAATCTGATTTTACGCTCCCACTTTCCCTCACTCGTGAACAAGATAAAGAGAGGCTTAAACTACTCCAAGTGGGGCAATTAAGACCTTGCTCCTAATGTCCCAATCAAAATACTAAGGTGTAAGTACATGTTTTACCTAACCTTACCTACACAAATAACTGTTTAGATTTTGGTTACTACGGTGCACTACTGTATGTACTTTGTGATTGTATTTTGGGAAAAGTATCACAAAAAGGAAAAAAAAAAAACAATCGTCCAAAGTTAATCATTTGGCTGCTTACTGAGCTCAAGTTCCAAAATACTCAGGTCTCGGGAGATTTATGGGTATCTTGTGTGATGTATGATAACTTCATAAAATATTCTAAATTGTTCGACTGTTTTATGACATATTTTACGAGAAAAATACCACAGACACTGCAAATAAAGTACTGTAAGTGCTAAATTTGCGGCATGCAGATAGCTACCTGGCCTCGCTGTGAAGAAGGTAAAGTGATTAAATATTTATATTTGGATTATCTCTTTCTTCGATTTAGGTTTTTTGTCAGGTACACACAAAATGCATCCAGGTTACAGGTTCTTGTGAGCGATATTCGTCATGCTCCCATAGATGAACCTCTCCTTGGACTCTCCCTTTTAAAACTGAGATCATTTGTACTTGTGGTGTTATTGTCTATTGTGTCCATAGTGTCTGTGTGTTTGTTTTTCTACCCGCCTTAGGACAATGGATGCAATTTAGCTTTTGTGCTTTTGTGTTGAAGCTGTTATATGTACTGTCCTAATTCAAATAAATACATAAATAAATACAATAAAATAAAAAAATAAATAAAGAAATGGATGTGGCAGGCTTGATCCAACTCACAGACCTTAGATTTGACACATGAGCCCAGGTGTCCCACAGCATTACTTTGGAAATAAAAGCTCACATTGATCCACAAAAACCTTCAGTAAACTGAAAACAACATTGCCAGTTTAAGCCTTCGAGGGTCATTTCTTTCCCCGCTACTTGCCTGTGAGCTTTTGTCAGAGCATCTTTTGTGAATGTGACCCAGACTTTGTGATAAAGCCCTTGCACCAATACCAGCCGAGGTAATCATCACTTCCTCTGTGGTGCTTCCCATCACAGTAACAACATGTTGCCAAGGTTGTTATTCACCACAGTGAAAACAATAGCGCCTGGATTCTGTTTTAGTTAGTAAATATCATTTTGGCCTGGCAATCACATATTGCTGTGCTTTGCTACTGTCCTAACCCTGTTTGAATGGAACCTAGCTTCCTGTAAAATAGCAGCAATTTAGGGGAACTCTTAAAGTGGAACTGCATTTTTTTGGGAATTTTGCTTATCATTCACAAACATTATGAGAGACAAGATGACAGATGTATTTTTTTTTTTACTGCATTTTAACTTGTTTTTAAACGGGGGCTTGGAGTTTATTCCACCATCTAACATTCAATATCCTAACAGTCGGCATCCCAGTGACAGCAGACATTGTACAGCAAGTTATATTTTATTAAGTTTGTTGGCTCTTGTGAGTCTGCAGTAAGTAATAATCAGTGATGTTGTCGAAAGGAAACGCAAACGTTGTCATGCATTTTCACAAATAACGTTAAGTTAAAGTTAAAGTACCAATTCTTGTTACACACACACTAGGTGTGGCGAAATTATTCTCTGCCGTTGTATGCTTAAAATGAGCAAAATACGTAAATGTTACATGTTATTATTAATGTGCCTGTTACTGCATTACATATCTTCTTACAACAAGTAAATAAAAACTTAATGGAGGTGCAGCCATGTGCATACATCTAGTCTTTTATGCCAAGTTAATTGTGCACCGCTTTCATAGACAGACACACAAAGCAACTGCGTGATTATAGCAGAACATTTAGTAGCTAGAGACTGTGAGAATTGACATTCCTGAAGTGAACACGAATGGCAACAGGGGGGGACTGACTCTAAATACATAGCATTGCCCATTCACATCTGCTACTTATGTAAATAAGCAACCAACATAACCCTCATGCTGTAGTTACTAATAATGGCTGCATGGGAAGCGGTATGAGAGCATAAACTCGATTCCACACAAATTCAATCAGTCCGCAGATTAGATGTCATGAGAGATTGATGAAATGAGACTATAAGAGAAAATAGGGTGGAAAAAAGACCAATGACATAGACTGCAGAAAGTTGGCTGCAGTGAAACCAAACCACTGAGGGCAGATTGTCTCGACTTAGGGGGAAACTGGCAGTCCGAAGATCACGCTGGGCAGGAAGTGCATGCTGATCATCTGTGCGGGTGTGTCTGCATGTAAACGGATGGCGGGGGAGCCGAGGCAGGGCGGGAGGAAAATTAGACGTGTCCCTCTCCAGTTAGGCTGACATGAGAGTATTTTACATGGTAACAATTCAGGAACATGATTTCTTTGTTTATTCTAAGTTTCACAGTAAAGTTTTCAATACAACCTCTTTTAAAATGTAACTAAAAAAATTAGCTGTAATTTAAATGTCAGGTTGAATAGTCTTCATCTGTGTATTTAAGACTGGATTTACACGACATGCTTCAAATTACCTCAGTCTTATTGTTTCTCATTGTGGGACAAACAAAACTGTGGGTAATGATAAATGGAGTGTTTGGTTATTTCCGTGTTTTCTATTGTGTATTTCCGTTTCTGTAGCATTGCGTAGTTGCTTACTTTGGTTTAGGAGTTTACACATGCAGGTAGGGTTGTACGGTATACCGGTATTAATAAAGTACCGCAGTACTAATGTGTTAATACAAGTCCTATAGTGCAGTGGTCCCCAACCCGTAGCCCAGTACTGGTCCGTGGATCAATTGGTACCGGGCTGCACAAGAAATACTTAGTTATTTCCTTTGTATTTATTATCTGAGCCCGAACTATCTTTTATTTTGAAATATGACCGTATTCTCTCGGTTATATCTTGGTCACTTGAGCGCCAAAATTTAACCCAGCTATCAAAATTAGTAAAAAACAGACATCTTTTGAAAGTTTCTTTGTGAAGGGGAAAAGGCACAGGGAAGAGAGAGAAGAACAGCCTACAACTTCCAACAAAACGAACGTTTTTAACAGACAATACTACTTGAAATATGGATTTATCGCAAAAGGTGATTCCCACGCACCAAGCACGCTCTGCATAATATGCGGCGACCGGCTCTCTAATGAGGCAATGAAGCCTTCAAAACTGCTTTGCCACTTAGAGACCAAGCACCCTGTATTAAAAGACAAGCCCCCGGAGTATTTTGAAAGAAAAAAACATGAACATGAAGGACAGAAGAAATTACTGAGGGCCACCACATCAGTAAATGAGAATGCACTGAGAGCATCGTACTTAATGGCTAATCGTATTGCTAAGGCTAAAAAGCCATTCACTATTGGTGAAGAATTGAGCCTTCCTGCCACTAAAGACATTTGCCGTGAACTTCTAGGGGAGGTTGCTGTTAAAAAGTGAAGTGAAGTGAAGTGAATTATATTTACATAGCGCTTTTCTCTAGTGACTCAAAGCGCTTTACATAGTGAAACCCAATATCTAAGTTACATTTAAACCAGTGTGGGTGGCACTGGGAGCAGGTCGGTAAAGTGTCTTGCCCAAGGACACAACGGCAGTGACTAGGATGACTGAAGCGGGGCTCAAACCTGGAACCCTCAAGTTGCTGGCACGGCCGCTCTACCAACCGAGCTATACCGCCCCAAAAAAGATATCACTGGTGCCTCTGTCGGCTAGCACCGTGACTCAGTGCATTGAGGAAATAGCCAAAGACATTGAGACACAATTGTTAGAGAGGATTGATAAATCACCGTTGTACGCACTCCAAGTTTACGAATCTACAGATGTTGACAACAAGGCAATACTACTTGTCTATGTGCAATATATTTATCAGGAGGATGTGCATAAGGATATGTTATGTTACTCTGCCGGTGTTCTGGATTAAGGTCATGGCAGAATACCCCGAGATCGCCACCACAGCACTGAAAACCCTGTTCCGACATCCTATCTGTGGGAAGCAGGATTTTTTTGCTGTGACAGCCACCAAAACAAAACAACGGAGCAGAGCAGACAGAAAATTCTCATGCACTATATTTTAGTTTTCAATGTTGTATCTGCATCTTATTTTGAAGGCATGTAAACGTTACCATAGCAACCAAAATCAGAGAGCGTTAGGGCAGTGGTCGCCATCAGAGGGAGGTGAGGGAGAGGGGAGAAGAGAGGAGGAGAGCTAGTGAGTCTCTGGCACACAAACATGCAGGAGGCTTATCTGACGGTTTAAACTGGCAACTTTATTTCAGCTGTTGAAAAATAACATTCATAAAGAAAGAAGTGTGGAATTGCTGGTTCTTGTCCTTTAAAATTGTCAAGCGTTGACCGGTCCGGAATAACAAAAAGGTTGGGGACCACTGCTATACTGCCTTGAAAAAAAATCCCAGTACTTTTGTACTGACATTGGTGGTAATACGAGCCGAGGCGCATATCACACACACAGAACACTAACAAGCAGAGGCAGCATTTGGACAGAAAAAGGACAATTGTATTCTGGCTTGAAACTAACGATTAAGAATATATAAAGAGCAGTGCTCTAAAACATAGCTAGCTAGTGGTTAACGTCCCTCAACAGTTTTTGGATCAAAATCACTAATCCTCGCCACCATGGCGACAAATAAACTAAGTTTCTTACAAGTATCATCCCTGCTAGACAAGGAATAGGTCCATATGCTTCAGACCGTAGGAGGATACAATAGCTAAAAAAGTACAGCAAAAAAGTATGTTCACAGAGTTCACATGCGCCCCCCTTGGGCATTGCCCCACCTAGGGGGGCCCTGGATGGGGGAAATGTTTTATGCCAACATTGTTCTTTGATTGTAATAACAACATGTTTAATGTATCATAAAGTTTTCTGTTCGAGTAAAGTCAAAAATGCAATTTTTTCTGGTGCCCTTTATTTTTTAAAGTATCGAAAAGTATCTAAATACAGACCGAAATATTGGTATTGGGAGAACCCTACATGCAGGTGTCTTAGCGAATTCAAGCACAGTGGTATGTAAACAGACACTGATTAGGTTTTATGATCCGCAGTAAATATCCGGTTAAAGTAATGTGTCTGCCAGTCACAGTAGTGGTGCAGTAAATGTGCACTTTCCTGGCGAAGCAAAAACAAAGTCATTATTTTGACCAGCACAAACAACTACGGTGTGGTTCCTCATTTTGTTCCTAAAGTACGGTGAACACTTAGGGCCTCATCTACTAAAGTTTTGCATTTATTAAAACACATGCAAACTTGATAGTGCACGCAAAGCTGATCAACTAAACTGGTGCAAAGAGGATTGTGTCTCTTATATGAGCAAAATAAAGAGAGCATTCCATTTAGCTTGTCTGTCTTTGTGAATATGCAGAACATATGCTGATTATCAGAATGCCCACAATACTGGGAGAAGAAGATGCAAATATACCGTAAATTGTAAACTATAAGCCGATACTTTTTACCTACGCTTTGAACCCTGCGGTTTATAAAACGGTGTGGCTAATTTATGGATTATTATTTGCTGTGAGCCTAATTTTAAATAGTTTAAAAAAACAACAAGCAAAACACTAAAAAAGGTGTGTTATTTTTTTGTGCTATACCGCCATTTTTTAGACAAGTTTGCTAATTGCAGGTGCTGCCGTGCCCTTCTGTTTATAATGAGCTTTTAACCGGAAGTACTAGTGCCATTCCCTCTGCTAGCCGTCAAACGCGTTTCTTCTTGTATGGATTCGTCATTCATCACTACAAGCAACGTTTGTAAGTTTTACAGTATAACTAAAACATTTTTTTACTTGCTAAACTCTCCCATTTGTAATGTCTGTAGGAGTGTTTTCATACATATTTGTACTTGCTTTGGTAACGTGATGAAGCTTGTGTCGTTAGCATTAGCTAATACACGATATTGCCAAAAGTATTTGGCCACCCATCCAAATAATGAGAATCAGGTGTCCTAATCACTTGGCCTGGCCACAGGTGTATACAATCAAGCACTTAGGCATGCAGACTACAGTTTCTAAACATTTGTGAAAGAATGGGCCGCGCTCAGTGATTTCCAGCGTGGAACAGTCATAGGATGCCACCTGTGTAACAAATCCAGTCGTGAAATTTCCTCGCTCCAAAGTCAACTGTCGGCATTATTAGAAGAAAATGGATGAGTTTGGGAACAACAGCAACTCAGCCACGAAGTGGTAGGCCACGTAAACTGACAGAGACTTTCTGCACAGTCAGTTGCTACAGAGCTCCAAACTTTATGTGACCTTCCAATTAGCCCACATACAGTACGCAGAGAGCTTCATGGAATGGGTTTCTATGGTCGAGCAGCTGCATCTAAGCCATACTTCACAAAGTCCAATGCAAAACGTAAGATGCAGTGGTGTAAAGCACGTCGCCACTGTACTCTAGAGCAGTGGAGACGCCTTTTCTGGAGTGATGAATCATGCTTTTCCATCTGGTAATCTTATGGACCAGTCTGGGTTTGGAGGTTGCCAGGAGAACGGTACATTTCGGACTGCATTGTGCCGAGTGTGAAATTTGGTGGAGGAGGAATTATGGTGCGGGGTTGTTTTTCAGAAGTTGGGATTGGCCCCTTAGTTCCAGTGAAAGGAACTTTGAATGCTCAAGGATAACAAAACATTTTGGACAATTCCATGCTCCCAACCTCGTGAGAACAGTTTGGAGCGGACCTCTTCCTCTTCCAACATGACAGAATCCGGTGTGGATGAACTTGACTGGCCTGCACAGAGTCCTGACCTGAACCCGATAGAACACCTTTGGGATGAATTAGAACAGAGACTGAGAGCCAGGCCTTCTCGACCAACTGCAGTGTGTGACCTCACCAATGCGCTTTTGGAAGAATGGTCGAAAATGTCTATAAACACACTCTACAACCTCGTGGACAGCCTTCCCAGAAGAGTTGAAGCTGTAATAGCTGCAAAAGGTGGGCCGACATCATATTAAACCCTATGGGTTAGGAATGGGATGGCACTTCAACTTCATATGTGAGTCAAGGCAGGTGGCCACATACTTTTGGCAATGTAGTGTATGTTAACACATTTACGAGTGTCTATGTTAGTATTGTTAACTTACAATGGCATTCTTTTGGTATTGTTTCAGTTTCATAAATTCACCAAAACGTCACGATGGACTTATTGAGTCTGTTTAGCTGATTGGAGAGCTACTTTTCGCAGCTAATGGATCCATGACGGTTGCTTCTGTTTTGTTTGATCAGTCGTTTTACTGCCGTGTTACAGACACCATTTGGAAACAATACGGTATGTAAATAAACATTTACAAAATATTTCTGTGTATATAAATAATTGCACAATGTATTCTGTATATCTGTGGCTCAAATTCCGGTGCGACTAATATTTGGAAACATATGTTTTTCTTCTAATACGAAGTGGGTGCGGCTTATATAAAAGGGTGCTCCATAGTCCGAAAAATATGGTAATTATTTAGCTTGATTGATTTATCAAGACTGAAACTGTTCTGCAGCCGCTGTTAGCACGTCTAAAAAGTATGTGCAAACTGACAGTTACACACGGCTGTGAGGAAGAACGAGATCGAGCTGCAAAGACAGCTAAACAGAGAATCTTTCATCCCACGTGTGTGTGTTTGAGTGAATCAAGCTTTTAGTACGCAATGATAAGTAGTTATACAATAACAATAACATGTTTTCCCCCAAAACTAGCACTTGTAGACCATATAAAATGTCAGCATTTACAGCAAACAACAGAGACATTTTTTTTTCTCAAATCTGTTCAAGGTTTTGCTGTTAGAAGGACCCTTGAGGGGCAGAGAATCAGGCGAGAGTGAAGCTAAAAGGCATAGGTTATGTGATAAAATGCAGCAAAAGGTAAGTTTGAGTGAGAGACACAGATGGGTAGAAATGAAAGGGGGTGAGACGTGGAGAGGGGGAGGGAAAGCTGTCAGCTTACAACACCCCCCCCCCCCCCCCCCCCCCCCCCCCCCTCACCCGGCTTCTCCAATGTGTTGGCAGTGCCGTCTTCTGGTGAAAAGAGATTACCAAATCCCAGCCTAAGGTTGCAAGTGTGGACACAGTCATTACCTCTGTCTGTCTGACGAATAACTGCTGACTCTATACAAACTCCCTCATCGACATTGCTTTGATTTAGCAGTAAAGATGTAAAATGTGCTAACTGCTCATTGTCCTCAAAGGCTTATTTATCATCCAGCGCTGCATTTTTATCGTCTATTGACTTGTACTGCTTTACAACTCCACTACAAATAAATCTTCTGACACAAAGATGCAATTCATTATGGATGAGATGTGAACGTTAATAAATGCCTTCGCAATATGGCTCCTTGGCATCATCATTAAGATCCTACTTACAGTGTGTATGTGTCATTGTGTTGGTGTCATGACGACAATCTGTGCACAGACAGCATGGGGTTCTGTCAGAACCTACTGTCATTCCCACCACTGCTGTGGAGATTGCTATAAAGAAGAAAACCGAGAGGCGATGAAAAGTTGCACTTAGAGGCTAATCATGCAGCAAATAGACGCAAAAAGATTCCTCCTCTGCTTGGTGCATTGTGGATCAGCTCCAGCTAGAAGCGATCATGGGAAACATCTCGGTTACGCCCCCAACGGTTCCTTTGGAGCTCTGTTTTACAGCAGACCCATGCTGAACCAGAGTCTGGTTTTCTGTGCCTAATTTTTGACATGGTGTTGTCTTCTCAGTGTTGGCTTTAGTGGGGAAGAGCACCCATTTAACGATATGCCTTGTTTTTGGTGTCTGTGCTGTTGTTTGCTCTGTCAGAGTGCTTTCTTTTCTATGGAGACAGCCTGTCTTGTCATATCTGCACACTTTCCGGCTCTCAGATGGCGACCATAGATGGTTGCCGCTCTCTCTCCGCCCGCCAGCCCCTTCAACAAGAACTCATGTTGTCCCATATGCTGCCTGTTTCTCTTCAAATAACATTGTTTTTTGTTTTTCCATGAAGCATTTGAGGGATAGGAGGAGCAGCTCGCTGCATCTTAAAGTATGACTATTGGTTCTGTACACGCATCACCACCACAATAGTAGAGCAGAGACGTTAAAACTCAAGCATTAATTGTGTCTCACCTTCTTTTAGAGTGGCCCCTAGTGCTTTCTGGTGGCTGTATGTGAAAATGCGACAGAAAGGCCAAGGAATAATTAACTTCACTCAGCATTCATACTCAATGCGATATGTAACCTTTACACAACCTCGCTTAGTCATCTGTCTGCAAAGAGCCAAGTAGAAAATTCCATTTAATGTCATCCAGCATATTGCCAAATCTTACCAACAACCTTGATACTTTCTTTTTTCCTTTTCCCACTTTACTAAAATATTTCTAGTCAGAGCAGCTGCAGCATGTTGTGCTGGTCAATCAATAAAACACTGTCCCCTATAAGAGACCTTTGTGTTTTCCTTCCATCGATCCTGTCAGGGCAGATACATCGAAAAGCAAGGCAGGCGATTACCCTCAGCAATGCAAACTTTGATCTATTTAGCTGATGACAGGTGCCAGACATTAGTATCTGGTAATTGGGATGCTGAAAGAAGGAATTGTTCATCTCTCCGTCTTGGCGTCTAATCGGTTGCCCGTCATTGGGTCATAGAAAGTGAAGTGGTGCATGGTGCATGTGGTCTCTCTGCAGGCAGCATTTTTAGCCTTTCACCTTGTTGCCAGTCATGTACTGTAAACAATTGCTTTGATCCAAACACATTGCCTCAATGCATTTATTAGCTCATACGTCTTTCCCAAAATAGTTATCCGTATCAACATATCTTTTTCTTGTTACATAAGATTGTTTTGCTATTTTTTTCAAATGTTTCTGCTTATTTAATTACTGCAATGTAGGGTTGTACAGTGTACCGGTATTAGTATAGTACCGTGATACTAATGAATCATTTTCGGTACTACACCGCCTCTGAAACGTACCGGTCCCGCACCTCCCCACCGCCGCGTCGTCGTCACGTCATTTCATTGCTGGTTTACGAGCAGAGGAGCGTGTTCGGTAGCACACAATCACGGAGTACTTACAAGCAGACACAGTGTGTCGATAGAAAAGGGAGAACGGACACATTTGGGCTTAAAAACTAACGATAAAGGTGGAGTTATAACACTTAAAACGCCCTCAGGAAGAGGTGCTTTAAGACATGGCTGGCTAGCTAGCTAGCGGCTTACGTCAATCCGCCGTCGGCAGTGTTCTAGCTACTTCTAAATCATTAATCCTGGTCTCCATGGCGACAAATAAAGTAAGCACTTACAAGGATCATCCCTGCAGGACGAGGAATAACTAAACATGTTTCACTACACACCGTAGCTCACCGGCATCAAAATGTAAACAAACACCTGGTGGATCTATACCTGACGTCCACTGTAATGATATCAAGTACAGGCATGTATCTAGTCGATACTACTATGATTATGTCAATATTTTTTGGCATCACAACATCTACTTTCGTTTTTTTTAAATTAATATTATGTTTATAAATTCAGGAAATATGTTCCTGGACACATGAGGACTTTGAATATGACCAATGTATGATCCTGTAACGACTTAATATCGGTGTGATACCCAAATGTGTGGTATCATCCAAAACTAATGTACAGTACCAAACAACAGAAGAATAAGTGATTATTACATTTTAATAAAAGTATAGACAGAAAAAAGTAAGCAGATATTAACAGTAAATGAACAAGTACATTAATAATTAATTTTCTACCACTTGTCCTTAATGATGTTAACAAAATAATACAATGATAAATGACACAACATGTTACTGCATATGTCAGCAGACTAATTAGGAACCAGTACCCGTACCAACATATTGGTATCGGGACAACACTACCGCAATCTAACACAGACTGCACTTTAAAAAAACCTGGGTTTATGTACAAATTGTATTGTCTCATCCTTGAATGTTGAACTTTATTTTGACAGATAGGTAAACAGTAGTGGTGTAAAAAGTAATTGTGTACCAACCGATAAACAATTTTAAATTTAGAGATATAAACACATCCTTTGGCGAGCCTCTTGATTGATCTATATGTAATATGGATTGGTCGATGTGCGGTTAAAAAGTCATGAATCGGTTGATTGTAGATCTGTTACAAAATATGGCAGCCCTAATCTTGCGAGACTTCTGTGATGACATAACACGAGAGTACCGTTGTCGTTTGCGATGGACAACGACAGCGCAACATGGCAGAAAGTAATTCTGATTGACTTTCCGAAAGAACAGACCAATCCATAAAGTCTTGTGCCTAAATCTTCCCAACCACGAGGCACACGCAGTGTAAACCAATCAGAAGCAACCTAAGGCGGTCTCTGCGTCTTTCTTTTTCACACAAATCTCAGCACAGTGTTGTCAACTTGGCGACTTTGTCGCTTTATCTAGAATCTTTCCAACTCCTCTTTGTGACTTCCTTTCTCAAAAGCGACTAACGACAAATCTAGCCATTTTTTGGGATGTTTGGAGACCTGCAAGTGCGCATCACTTTAATGTCATCAACGTACAAGCGATGCTGCTGTGAGCCTTTCCTCACAGGCGGTCCCCTGACTACTGAATGTCTGCTCTTAGACAGCTTGTACTGAAAACACATTTTGCTGTATTTTTCGGTGCTATGACAATAAAGTCCATTCCATTCTCATTAGAGCAAAAAAGAGACCCACACTCACACTGTGCAAAGCTGCCACTGTTTCTGCTTTGGTTGAGATGTAAATGTTTCATCACTGTCACGCTGCAAATAAAAACAGACCTATTGTTCATGGTAATGAGCCAGTCAATAGATTTGGTTCGTTTATGAATATCACAACCCTTCAGTCTTCTGATCAAATTTGATACATTGATACATATAATGATGTAGAACAGATACAACTAAACTAATAATCAACTGAAGTAAATTGATTTATAGTTCTAATCATAATTTGCATTTTTTTTTAACTCACATAACTTATTTTTCTTTTTTTTAAGTTTACGGATTTGCAATGTCTTGAAGTTTACATTTCTATTTGCTAATAATTAATACAGGAACCACCGGTTTTGTATGTGTTTATTTAAAAGATAAACACATGGCATTGTTCTGATATGATAAATGATACATTTAATTTTTTATTCAGCATGCAAAGCTTCCATCCGCATCAAATCGTAATGTTTTAAAAAGTATTGTTAGTGAATCGTATTGTAACCCATGTATCAAGATTCATATCGGATCACCGTTTAAGGTAGAGATGCAAACCATAGTAAACTGTCCTTAAAATTAGAGATGAAAAAAAACGTCCAACTTGTTATAAAGTTACTGTAAAATTAAGCACACAGCGGAAAGTACATTGTTATACACATGAAGTGCACATACTGTACATTTAGGAATTGTGTTAAATTCACAATACAGCTTTGTTATAAACGGAAAAAAAGCAATGCAACCATACAAAATTAACGTTGGCTCTATACCGCTGGTTTAGTGCTAATATACAATGGAAGATTCCATTGACAGGCCAATGAAAACATTTGGCATCACAATCGTTTTAAACTTGTACAAACATTAAAGGGCAACTGCACATTTTTGGGGGGGGGATTTTTGCCTATCATTCAAAATCCCTATGTAAAACAAGAACACTTATTTTATATATTCAAACTCTTAAAAAACGGCAATGCAGCCAATGGAAGTACTCTATTGTGCCCATAAACATCCAAAAACTGCCAACAATACTCCATTTAGATGTCGTGACCTGACTATTACCAAGTATTAGCGACGTTGTTATTATAAGCGCTAACACAGACATACTGAGCTGCTGCTGCTGCATCAACTCTGAGTTGGTAATAACTAATTCTATATTATACTCATGCCTCTCACTTATTAGAAGATTGTGGCCATAAACTGAGAAGTTGGTCAACTTTAACATTCAACTTAAATCCAGTGATGGTAAGAAAGACACTTTTTTTAAAATCTGCGGTAGGAATATGATTAATTCTTCATCCAAACGGGAAGATATGAACATCTCATTAGTCTGCATCCTAGTGAGTTAAAGTTAAGTTCAAGTTAAAGTACCAATGATTGTCACGCACACACTAGGTGTGGTGAAATTTGTCCTCTGCATTTGACCCATCCCCTTGATCACCCCCTGGGAGGTGAGGGGAGCAGTGGGCAGCAGCGTAGCCGCGCCCGGGAATCATTTTTGGTGATTTAACCCCCAATTCCAACCCTTGATGCTGAGTGCCAAGCAGGGAGGTAATGAGTCCCATTTTTTATAGTCTTTGGTATGACTCGGTCGGGGTTTGAACTCACAACCTACCGATCTCAGGGCGGACACTCTAACCACTAGACCACTGAACCGGAGTGTGATAGGAGAGATTGTAGAGTAAGTGATTGTTTTATAATGTTCATAGTCTGTATTTGTTGTTTTGCACTTAGCAATGCTACTGCACGATGCTTACTGTCTCACTAAAGCTGTATCTGTTTAGCACACGGCTTCTAAAACTTGTAGCTCACCCTCCATAAATTCAAGCTCAAAAATGTAAAGTTGTGGATCATCATTTGTCCCAAAGTACGTAGTCGTTGTTGTCTCTCATGAAGTCTGTCATGATTAGTAGTGATTGTTAAAGGAAATATCGAGCGTTTTGATGCGTCTGTGAAATTAATAAACCGCCGTAAGCTTAAAATGATAAACATACGTAAATATTACATGTTACTACATTAGATATATACTTACTGTGCGTATATAAAACATTGATGGAGGTTTTTTATAACACTTTATAGGCGGGTTAGAACAAATCCTATTACCTCCATTGTTAGCGGAATCTTACTAGTGTCTATTTATCAGTTAGAATGCATTTAAAAAAAGAAAAACATATGTACTTGTCTCACATAAGGATTGTGAATGATGGGCAACATTCCAAAAAAGTGCAGTTCCCCTTTAAACAAGTGAGATTTTAACAAGATAAAATGTACATATAATAACAATTCTACCAAAAGACATATAGTCACCAAACTGTGGGAAGGGATATTGACTGACAGTGTTGAACTCCTAGGCCAGTCTGCTGCTCTGCACTCAGAGCCAGATTACAATATGTGCAGAATTGACTGCGCACGCAAAGCTGATCTACAAAGCTTGTGTGCAGATTGTTGTGTCTCTTAAATGAGTAAAATAGCCTGTGCAATCCATTTAGCGTGTCTCTCCATGTATTTGCAGAATATATGCTAATTATGAGAACGCCCACAACACTGGGAGGAGGAGATGCAAATATAATTATTTGGGCCTCTTAATGTGATGTATCAAGGCTAAACATTTTCTGTGGCCGCTGTTTTGTTTCTACATTTAGCACTTCTAGCAATTATGTGCAAACTGGCTCTGAGAAAGAAGGCGAATGCACTGCAAAGCAGCTGATGGAGAGAGAATCCTCCGTCCTCCGTTTGTGTGTCAACATATTTGGACTGTCATTGCTGAATTAACATATTGTCTATTCTGCAACATTTGATAATTTTATAGCTGTTAGACGACTTAAAGTGTTGATTAAAAAAAAATATTTGTTTTAATAAGATATGAAATATCTCCTATACGACAAAACAAATTCTTGCAATATGCATTTTCTTATTTTCGCTTCCTAGGACGCACTTTTAAAAGCACTTGTTATTTAGATCTTTGTACATCAGGCTATTAGTGCACTGTGTGTGTGTTTGTACGTTTGTGTGTGTTTGTACGTGTGTGTTTTTGCGTGTGTGCATGTAAAACAAATATCGTTGTCAACGTTTCGTGGAATGTGATTGCAAAGAAATGGCAGCACATATATCACCTGAAAGGGGATGTGTTAACATGCAATATTTAAAAAAAAAAAAAAAAAATCCCAATTTTTTACTTGTGACGACCTGCACAATTACAGGAACGTAAGAGAAACATTGCAAGCTCACTAGATAAGGCAACTCTTTTCTCTACTCTTTTCTCTATTGTCTTTTTGGAGCAGTTAATATTGAGTCAGTGCTGCTTTTTTCACTTTCATTATTAAGAACAAGTGCCATTTAAGTGTGCAGATCTCTCCCAAGGCTTAAACATTTGTCACCTGTGAAATCAATGAATGAACGGCTACCATCTAGCCGTTTAATAGCTTGAAGGAGGTATATTTTTTATTTTTTAATTTTTTAAATCCTGTTCTGTCCGGCCACTAATTATAGATTTACTTTACAAAAGAGAAGTCTGGGATACCTCTCTTGTTGCATTGTTTGTGTTCAATGTTATTAAATGTTTGGATATATTTAGTGTGTGGCACAACTGAACCAGAGCAGGAGTAGATAGAAAGAAGAAAAAAGAAGACAGTATAGTGGAGACAAGACAAAGAGGGACAACAAAAACAAAAACATAATTACATCAGCATATAGAAAATATATGAATCTGTTACCAGTATTTACATTAAAAAAAAAACAGCTTCGTGAAGTAGAAAGTACTAACACAGTATAATTATTGAGGTCCTGTATTTTCTAAATGCAGTATTTTTTTCACATATGTACAGCAAATTAGCACATACTGTGCTCAGATTTAATAGAAATGAGAGCATATTAATATGTTAAATATGATATCTCACAAACTATTTCAACTGAATATAGTTGAGATTTCAGCTTCTGACTCTACTAAGAATTATTATGTTTACCCTAAATAATTTATGATTTATTCTACAGTGGTAGTACATCATCATATCAAATGTGAATTGTTAGCACAACTGAATAGGAATCTATTTTTTGACATTAAACAAAAAATAAGAAACTAGCAAACAAAAAATAAAAAATCATCCTTGATAGAAAATATAAGAAAAACAAATGTTAAGCCCCTCAAAAGTTGTATATTGTTGAAATACCATTCAAACAGAATTTGAGACACTCTCTACCTCCCTATACTTTCAATTAAACATTTTCAAATTGCAGGCAATTTATTTTAACAAGTGATTAGCTTTTTTGCTAATAATCCGGAGAGATAATGATTGTAATGGGAAAACCCAACTCACAAAAATTCAATTTAAACCCCATTTGACAGAAAATGATGAGTAATAGTAACCATAGCACATTAGCTGTCAGAGAATTGTACAAAGGTGTGTTGGATTGTAATCTATTTTCATTGTGTTACTCAAGAGTTTTCATTCTCATATATCAGCTCTTCCACAATCAACGTTTGCCACTTTTATTACCCTGAGGTCAAAGCGGTAATTTGAAAGCATGCACTGATAACATAAATGTTTGTGCTGGAGGTGTGGGTTGGGGTGGGATTCCCAGGGGATGGGGAGTGAGAGGAGGAGAAATGATATCAACGGGGTGCATTCCTAGAACAAATTGAAAGGACATCAGCATCTGACGTGGTTCCCTGCAGCAAATAAAAAGCTCAGGAGAGATAGTTGTTGACGCACTTTCCTCTCAGCCAGCATGGATGCAACAGACCTCGTAACATGTAACATTACTACAAAGTAGGTCTTATTTATGTAGAAAAATTGAGTCTTTTAAATGCAAAACACTCGATTGCACCACTCTTTGAATCAATCCATCAATAGCTAAAACACAACAAAGACTTAGACTTACACTTAGACTTCCTTTTTATTGTCATTCAAATTTGAACTTTACAGTACAGATAAGAACAACATTTTGTTGCATTAGCTCATGGTAGTGCAGGATAAAAAAGCAATAAGGTGCAGATATAAATAAATACATTACTGTACAGATAAATATATTGCACTTTTGCATATGCATTCAAGTTTATGGATGTATGTTACCGTAATTTCCGGACTATAAGCCGCTACTTTTTCCCCTCGTTCTGGTCCCTGCGGCTTATACAAGGGTGCGGCTTATTTACGGCCTGTTCTTCTCCGACACCGACGAAGAGGATTTCGGTGGTTTTAGTACGCAGGAGGAAGACGATGACACAATGATTAAAGACTGACTTTTCATATACCGGTAGGCTGGTTATTTTGATAACGTACAGGTGAGCACTTTGTATTACTTTGCACCGTTGTATTATTTGTACTCTGCACGAATGCTGTTCGCCATGTCAAAGATGTGAAAGTTTGATTGAATGATTGAAAGATTTATTGTTAATAAATGGGACGCTTTGCGTTCCCAAACAGTCATCTCTGTCCCGACAATCCCCTCCGTGGTAGCAGGAACCCCTGTATACTACGGTAATTACACATCAAAACCCTGCGGCTTATAGTCGGGTGCGGCTTATATATGGAGCAATCTGTATGTTCCCCTAAATTTAGCTGGTGCGGCTTATAGTCAGGTGCGGCTTATAGTCCGGAAATTACGGTATATTGTCTTTATATTCCAGCGAGTTCATCCATTATTGAGGGGAATTGAGGGGCTTATTATGATGCGTTCAAGAGTCTTATGGCCTGAGGGAAGAAGCTGTTACAGAACCAAGGTTCTGCTACGGAGGCTGCAGAACCTCTTTCTAGAGTCCAGCATTGAAAACAGTCCTTGGTGGGGGAGGAAGGAGTCTCTATAGAAGGTGTTTCTGCATGTGATTTTTATTTTAAAAAATGTTTTGCGACGGGGTAACTTCAAAGACATTGAGTAATCTTTAGCTTGAGATTTGTCTGCTTCTCAATTTGTCAGCTTTGTGCGCTTGACCCGCTTTGGGTTGCGGGTCAAAGCTATAACTCACACTCTGCAAGTTGAAGTGATCCCATCAGCCGGCTGCTGTGTTCTCATTCCCATGTTTCTCTGGTGTACGGCTGCTTTTGATCACCCTAACACAAATGGATGGTTTTCATACAGTACTTTCATTAGACTGCATGATGAGTTACCGCACTTTGTTCAAGATAAATTGATGTTTGTGCATCCACCCGTCCACTGGGAGGTGAGCATGTTGATCCCAGATGTACCATGACCTTCTAATAAATCACTGTTTGTTCGTCCACCGCCGTATTTAGCCATCACTAGAAGTAGACGTAAGAGAGATGGATGGACGCTTTTACTTGGCAGCCTTGATTGAAATATTGTCAGAAAGTGCCAGCATGTGACAAAATATCCAGCAGAATTCAATATTGCCTCCTAGAAATATGAAAACTTGGCGTCGACAGTTAATCGTATATTTGTCCAAGGTTGATTCCTTTTTTGTTGATGTTATGTTTAAAGCCGTCAATCAGAATCAGAAATACTTTAATAATCCCCGAGGGGAAATTAAGATTTTCAGCACAATCCCATTCAAGAGCAGACAAACATTACAGGGAGACAGAACAGGATCGCTGACGGGTCTGCCAACTTCCGGCGGCCCTTACAAAAAAGGTGAGAAACAGGTAAACGAGGGGGGTGAGGAAAAAAAAATGCAGTCTAAGCCTGGGCCCCTGGAGAGGGGGTCTAGACTGAGGCTAAGGAGAAAAAAAACCTCATAACCATAGCACACGTGTGTAAGAGGGAAACATCAATGAACACAAAGGACATTAAAGACATTAAACGAGCAGAGCTGATGCAACCAGCCATTTCTACACACAGCCACAAAAGTAAAACAATAACAACAACAAAACAATAAACATACACACTGTGGTGGCCTCTGCGATGTTCCACACCATCATCTGCTGGGCTAGGGAGAGCATGGCCAGAGACAAGAGCAGACCCAACAAAGCAACTAAGAGAGCCGATTCCACCATAGGCTGCCCACCAACTCTCGGCCAGTCTGCATGAATGAGCGAGGATACGTCCAAGGAGACCGAGGTGTCCGATACCTGCTCATTCAGTAAAAGGGCTGTTTGTAATATTTACACAAATTCCTAAAAGGCACAAAATTTCCAATGTATTTTCGGCGTTTTATACCGCCCTCTTACGGCTTTTCGCACATATTGATGAAACTACGTAAGTATAAAATACGCTCATTAACTTTAGGTGTTGTTATCTAGTGATTGTTAGCAAATTGTTTGTTGTTTCTCTTGGACTGCTCTTGTATTGACGGATCAGGGTGAGTAAACAACAATTATTTTATTCAGGCTGGTAGCATTGTTTATTACATATGTAATTGTGAAAAATATAGACAGTTTTTAAAACAAACAATCAAAGTTTGATATAACGTCGTCTTTGGGGTCCATACAATATTGATCAGATTATTCCTGGGACTGCGTTATGGAAATCCTTATGTTTTATCCTTTTTTTCTGGAAAAAGTTATGTGCTGTAGCTCGGCTACCTAAACCTGCTTGGTGCCCACATCACAAAATGGGTCAGGGACCCTCAACTAGTAGTTTTGGGTCAATATTTTATTGTATGTATTCATTTATCTTTAATTTTTTTAATTCCTTCTTTTTGGGGACTTTCATAAAATTTTACTGTGTAAGTTTTACGATCTGGTCGCATGTCTGCGAAGGTGGTGTCTCCCAGGATGCAAAGTACGACAGAAAGCAGCTTGCAGGTAAAGAATGTTTGTTTAATTCCAGTGCGAGGCACAAAGACATACAGGGCATTAGCTTAGTGTGAGGCTAACTGGAACGCAAAGGTTCGTTAATGGCGAACAACAAGAAAGTCTTAGTGTAGCAATGAAGACGTGTATCTGTCGCGTAGCGTAAACCATGCAATAATTTGGTGAAAAACAACTGTCTCTGGTGGGAAAGTAACGGTGAATATTAGGGGTCCATGGCATGATTGCGTTACACAGAACGTTGTGTTATATTGGACAGTGTTATATCGAACTTTAAGTGACAGTGTTCTGTCGAACCACAAATGGTAACATAAGCTAGCCAATGGTGCTCTTGCTATATTGTTTGGTTTGAAAATTGTAACTGTGAGCGCGTTGCAAACAGCACCTTTAAGTCTTACAGCTGTAACAAACAAAGGGCCAAGCTTTTCCTCTGGTCTTCTGATCATTTAAAACATAAGCCCCTACTTTATAAAACAGCTTGCATGCTGCTATGCCAGTGATTAGATTTTTTTAAAATCTGTACTTCAAAATAAAAGAGAAATTAGTCTACATGCTTAAATTCTGTGTTTAAAGGGGGCCTACGATAATGTGTGTCTTTTTTATTTATACATCAAATCATGAGTTTGGGTGTGAGCTTACATGCAGTTTTGGATGCCTCTGCTCACTGTGTTATGCAGTCTGTCTACGTTGTGATGTCACAGCGAGATAGACATATTTATTTGATTATTAAAGGGGTCACATTATTACTTTTTTCTACATCTAAACACTTCCTTGTGGTCTACATAACATGTATCGAGGGTTCAGAACTTTGCATAGATTATTCTTTACACACCATCTTCAATCCCGTTTTCAGAAAACGGCGTTTTGTGGTTTTATGAACAGTATGTGCCGAAATTCTCCTCCAGGCCAGGCCCCTTTCGTCTGTGTCTCCACCCCGTCAATAATGTTGTAGCTTTTAGTGGTTCCATATCAAGTCTACTGACAGAGATAAGTTAGAACTATACGCTACTTTGAATTAGAAATGGTATCAGTGGAGAATTTTAGCATGCACGTGCTTGTACGAGCCAGTCCGGCTGAGTTTGAGAAAACACCAGAAAAGGTAGGATAAAGTATTAGTTTCCTTCTAATCATGGCACGCGCATAATAACATTGATGTGTGGAATGGAGTAACATACATGCTGCAAAAAAGCAGTTGTTAATTAAGCTCTGTATCCATTGGAGTGTGTGCAGGTGTACCTAATGTTGTGACCGGTGAATCTAAATGTTTATAAAGTTTATTTTCAACCGTATCTGGAAAAAAATAACGGTGAAAGTAAGCAGATATTAACAGTAAATAAAAAAGTAGATTAATAATACATTTTCTACCACTTGTCCTTAATAATTTTGACAAAATAATAGAATGATTAATGACACAACGTCAGCAGACTAATTAGGAGCCTTTGTTGGCTTACATACTACTAAAAGACAAGTTGTCTTGTATGTTCACTATTTTATTTAAGGACAAACTTGCAATAAGAAACATATCTTTAATGTACTCTAAAAAAATGTATTAAAATAAAGGCAATAATGCAATTTTTTGTGGTCTCTTTATTTAGAAAAGTATCAAAAAGTCCCAAAAAGTATCGAAACAATGTTGGTACCGGTACCAAAATATTGGTATCGGGACAACACTAGCAGACAGACTGAAAAAAACGCTTATGAATGACTGTAGAGCAAAATTTACACCAAAGCATATCCAATACATATTATCTCGCCCACAAGGAAAGTGTTTTAAATGGATCCCTTTTAAAGGGTCCCCATTTAAAGAGTTGAGTCTGTGAAAGAGAAAGTTAAACTTCTTGAGTGCACCATTCTTTGACAACTTGGTCTGGAGGTGTTCTTGATCCTAATCAAACGTGAACTCCTGATTGATTCTAATCAGAAATTTGGCCAGCTGTCGTCTCTGCGGGAAAAAGTCGACATCAATCCTTCCTCCTACGCATTGGCTGTGTTCTGGTTCAGTGATGATTCACAGTGCTTGCAGGAAGATGAGAAAAGATACTCTTTAAAACATAAGACATTGGGGAAGCATTATCAGTGGAAAACGGCACAACAGGTTACTCCAAATAGGGGTTATGAGGCAGAAAAATAACTAAACCCACAATTAAGAGGTTGCTGGACCGTTTAGAAAAAAAACAACTATGTTGCATATTTCTGACAGTTTGATTGAGTCAACCCTTTGCAGAAGGAGATCATTTGGGCTATTTACATGTAGACTGCTGAGTTGACAGTATCATCAGTTGGTTGATCATGATAAATGAGGGTGATTAAAATGCTGTTGTTAACGAGGACAGCTACTTTTTCACAAAGTGCTTGAAAAAGGTAAGGGGAGGAGGAAAGTCAATTATTGGCCTTGGCAATACTATTGGATTGTTTGTTAGGAATACTGTACATCTTACTGAAATGTTTCTAAATTAGACTAACAAACTAAATAGAAATGTATCTGTTCCAGGGTTGCCATCAAAACTGTACAGGCAAAAAGAAAAACACACTTTTGGGGTTAATGTTTTTTTTTTAATTCCCAAGATGTACTGCGTCTCCTCATGTGTGACATCATACTTGATGTTCTGTGCAACTTCCTTGTATTGGATCAAAGCGATTCAGCTTCCATGAGGAAAAATAAAGATTTATCTCCGCGTTCTGTACAGCAGTTGGCTTTCTCTCACTGGAAGAAAATAGCCTTGTGAATTATAAGTCATGTCTTTACATTGTGGTGTTGTTATTCCTGTGTAAGATACAGATTTGTTGAGCACATTTCAATGCATGAGATTCCAGCTGAGTCTATCAGTACAGCCATTACTTTGAGTCCCTTCACTTTTCAACGAGATCCGCTCTCTTGTTGAAGACCAATCTCGAGAGACATGCTGCATTTAGTGAGTGCATATGAGACGGTGTAGCTTCTCTTTCTAACAAGCAGGAAAGACAAGTCCCTTCGATAATGCTTCAGTGATGAAAGGAGGTGCTGACAAAACAACCACGCGTGCCGTGGTAACTCTCACTATATTTACATCAGGAATACATTACACATGTTCAAGTAATCAATTATTAATATAGCAAAACATTAATTGATTAGTGGATTTGCCAACCAGTATGTCAACCGGAGCATCAAAGCACACAATGAATTTATGTTCAAATGATATACATGTGCTTACAACACTAACAAACATAAGCTGCAACTAACTTCTGCTTTATGTTTAATCCATCTTTATTCTCTCAGAATGAGAACTTATTTCTAATAAACATAAGTATTGCAACCCGTAAAGGGGAACTGTACTTATTTAGGAATGTTCCTAATTATTCACAGTACTTATTTGAGACAAGCACACACATTTTTCTTTTTTTATGCATTCTAACTCGTAAATACATGCCAGGAAAAGTCAGTTAACAATGGTGGTAATGGTGTCATGATCCGCTGCCTGTCATGTTTGTGTAGTTTTCGATTCCCTCACTTCCTGTTTTGAGCACCCTTGGGTTTGTGTTTTAGTTGCCATGACTGCAGATTGTTTTCACCTGCCTCTGATTAGTGTTTGGGATGCTCACCTGCTCCTGGGCACTAATCAGAGAGCTACTTATTCCCACTGTTCACCACTCTCTGGTTTCCTTGTGTCATGATCCGTGGTCCGGATCATGTTTTGTTTAGTTATATTCTGTTAGTTTTGGACTTCCTTAGTTGTTTTTGTGCACTTCCTTGTTTGTTTTGTCACCATGGTTACTCATTATTTTCACGTGCCGCTGGTTTTCCGGACACGCACTTGTTGCTAATCAGAGACTTCTATTTAAGCCTGTCTTTTCCGGTCACTCGGTGTGGCTTCATTGTTTTGCTTCATGCAACCTGTCAGCGTAACGTTTTGTGAGTACTACTGGTTTCAAGTCCATGCTAAGTTTAGATTCTTTGTTTCCTGCGCTAAGTTTTAGCCTTAGCTTCCGCGTGCGTTCGGCACGCATCCGTTTTTCTTGTCTTGTGTTTTTGGATGATTTATGATCAATAAATCATTCCTACCTGCACGTCTTGGTCCGGAGCCGTCAGTGTGCATTGGGAGAACAACCGCGCAGCAAGCGTAAACCCCCACGTGACACCTTGCTTGCTTCCATGCAACACGTTACAGCTAAGTATGCTTGATTCCTGAGCTAAGCTTTGCCATTTGTTTTCTGGTTTTCATGCTAAGCTTTCTTGTTAGCTACTCAGTTAGCTTTCCATGCTATAGGCCGGCTTGTTTTGTTTATTTTTGTATCCAGTCTGATTTATTGGACATTAAATCATTGTCCTACCTGCATATTGCCTCCGAAGTTTCCGTCTGCATCCTGTGAAAACGACCCACGCAAAAACATGCGATCTAACCGTAACAAATGGGACTCACCTATAAAGCGCTCTTAAAGGGGAAGTGCACTTTTGGGCGAAATGTTGCCTATCTTTCACAATCATTATGAAAGACATGACAACAAATGTATTTTTTAAATGCATTTTAAATCATAAATAAATGCGATCCAAAGTAATCACTGATTAACGTCACTGATTAATGCTCACTGCAGACTCCATAAGAGCAGACAAACATAATAAAACATCACTTACTGTACAATGTCTGCAGTCATTAGGAATCCGACTGATAGAATCATGTTGTATTCTCATTTTAGATGAAGAATCCTCGCAAAGACAAGGGGGTTGGAACCAAGCGTCTTTTCGTGTGGGGTTCTTGCCATTCCCAGATATAAATTGACTGTCAAAGTGTACCAACTTGTCGAAATATGTCTTCATCCTTCATCCAAGTGATTATTTGAACATTTAAAAATGAGCTGATTATGATAACTTCTGTCCAGTTGTTATATATTGTTTTATTGTTGCCTTTCAATTTATTTGTTGGCATTCAAAAAAGCATTTTTTTAAGGGCACTGGGGCTTGATGATACTGTTATCATGTATTGATTGAACATTTTATATCACAATTATTTTGACCAAAATGAGCACAATTATTATAATCGCCATTTTGTTAAATGAACTCAAAAGTATTTATACACACACTGAAAGCCTTAAGTTGTTTTTTAATAAGTAAAATAAATAGACACACTATTAAAAAAACACTATTTTGCATGTTTTGTGTCTCTTATGCTTCACAGATAGTGTTTTAGTCTAGGTATTTCATTGATTTTATTAGCTAAATGTTTATTGTTTTAAGTATTGGTTTGTACGGTAGCACGTTAAGCTTTATTTAAATGAAAGGTGTGTAGCAAATTAAATATATTATTGTTGATTATTTCTGGTGGGTGTTTTATTCTTTGGTTGTCTTACTGTTTTCAGCAGTCATTGAACGCACCGTAAAACCACCTAGATATACCAAGTAAAATTAAGGCTTGTATCGACGATACCCATACTTTGTGAAAATATACATTATGTGTCTGGTAAAATTTAGAAAGTGTCATATTTCAAGTGTTGCTACTCTTGAAGATTCGTCTTCAAACAATATCAAATCAGAAGGCAAAGCAAATGTTGCTGTTTTCTTATTTATATTCAACTCAGTATGTAGTGTCTCCAAATAGTCTACTATAAAAATATACATACACCTGTTATTGATTACCTCAAACAACTAAAGTATAAAAAGGATCGATATTTTCATTTGAGAATTATCAGAGCATAAAGCTCTGGTATCAGCGGTATCGATATTTTGGTATCGATCAGCACAAAACTATCTCGTAGTTCTCCGATTGATGATTATGTGCCATGGCAGCACAGCTTATAGGTTCAGTGTGCACAAATGAATATCTTAGTTGTTCAAACAGCATTGTGTTTATATAAGTTTGGATTGAGGTATGTGGTTTCTTAATAGGGAAAGGCAATATTGTTTTCATGTTAGCATTTAAGATAGCATTTAAGCCAGTGAGCTTGTGCCAGTCAGTCCATGAGTTTGTCAATGTGGAATTTTCAATCTTGGTTTTTTGCGCTCATTTTAACTTAAAACACTAATATTAACAACCGTCTGGATTTTTACTGCGGTTGTCATTAAAACCGTTTATTGCTACATTCCTAGCTATGTCTGCAACTCAACGTGACGTGCAACCCAGGTACCGAAAACAGTCACCATTGGATTTTGCGTGACTAGCTGGCAGGATTCGGTCGGTGCCAAAAAAATACCGGACTCGGTGCCCATCCCTACAAAAGGTCTTAAGTGTTGTACATGCATACAAATGTTTTAAGTTGAACTGTTTCAACACACATACATACCTGCTTTGACAGAGACGTAGAAACAAAATAGTTTGTGTTAAAAAATGCTCTGCATGTTGTCTAAATGGAGGTGCTTTCAAATACACCTTAATGAGGCCTTACTTTTTATACTTAGTATTTTAACCGACTGAATCTACTGTAATTTTAGCTGACAAAATGTTGTGTAATTTGTTGACTAAACTGGACTAAAACTAAATTAATTTATATGACTAAAATTAGACTAAAACTAAAATACATTTTCATCAAAAGAATACAACTAAAACTAAATTAAAAACAGCTCTAAAAAATAACACTGTAACTAACTTCTTTTGAAGCATGATTAGTAAATGAATTGTACTTTTGTAGTTATGTGCCTGTATTTCTACATAATAACTCAAACACAGTATGGTAACACTTAGTATTTTTCAAAGGCAGTAACTATAGTACCGTTTTTAATTAATTAGTACCATGGTACTTTATTAGTACCGCTATACCGTACAACCCTAGTACAACTTTTGCTATTTTCATTTTGTTTGGGAATTTACATGTTTAAAACGATGGTTTGCTGATATATGTTAAATGTCATGAAATATCTTCAATAAACATTTGTAATGTTTCCATATTAGTTTTGTTACAATCAGTCTTTGATTTACATTTATTCACAATTTTGATTATTTCCTTTTCTGTCATATCTGTGAGGAAGATTGAGTTTGGATTTCTGCCTATAGTATCATTCAAGTCCTTAAGTTACCTGGTATGTACAGTATATGGAATCATTTCCTCTATATTTGGTCTAATATTTACAAAGTAGTTGTTAGAGTTTTCAACTATTTTTTTTTATTGTCGATTTTAACGTTTCTGTCCGAGAAGTATTTAGACTAATCCTTCTTAGCACCATTTTTAATTATGCTATTTAAGATGCCCTATGTTGCTCTTATGTTGTTTTTGTTCCCGTTAAATAACTTGACTGTAATATTCCCTCCTACATGTTCGTAAAATGCTGGTTTGCTTGTTCGTGTATGGTTTGTACTTATTTTCTGTCTCTTAAGATCCTTGTGTTAGAAATGTTCTATATCAAGGGTGTCCAAACTACCTGCGTCTTCAATTTGGCCCGCAAGACGACATAAGTTAAATGAAGAATCTGGTCCAAGAGGAGTTTTTCCAAATAATTTTTAATATCTGACAATCGTATTGCTGTAACTTTGCCACCATTTTGCAGATAACGTAAGTAATTCAGGTCAATAACCATGAATTGTCTGTTGAACTGAACACAGCACAGCATTAACTTATATGACCCGATTCAGCCAACCTTCCCAATTCATGGTGCTAAAAAAATGCAACCAACACAAAAAGTCAACACACATGATAACACAACCTACTCACTGAGCTTTGTGGATATTATAACAAATATTCCACGCACCATGCAAAATGTTTAATTACACCCATTTAAATCCTTAACTATGGATGATGAGAAAAATGCCAAACACTCTCTCTACATTTATTTATGTTTGACATATTTTAGCTGCTTGATATTTTTGGTTGATTACAAAACTTTAAGGAGGTTGTCATGGAAGTGAACTAGGAGTCAAACTTTCACATACTCTTAATATCCAATTATAGTAATTTTGTATCCATTATAGTAATATAATATGGACATACATATATATATATATATATATATATATATATATATATATATATATATATATATATATATATATATATATATATATATATATATATATATATTTTTTTTTTTTTTTTTCAGTCGGCTTTCGGCCCTTGACCAAATTTTTTTAGCCCAATGCGGCCCCCAAAAGTTTAAACATCCTGTTCTTTATAATGTATTTTTCTTGTTACAAACATTTTTCAGTCACTTTGTCATTGAAAGTATTGAAAACATTTCCATGTGTCATCGACATCATTTTCACTGTACACATTGTCCCATCTTTGCTCTCTCAGATAATTCTTAAAAGTATCCCCTGTGTTTTCAAAGTTTTTTCGTCGTCCATGTTCTTCTTTCTGTTGTTTTCTTCATAGAGTGTGAAAACTGGCTGATAATCACGGATGTTGGTTACTAGCAGACCACTCGTAGTATTATTATCAAAATTGTTAGTAAACATATTACCTACGAGCGGGGCACAGTGTCCTCTGATTCTGCCTGGTCTTGTGATTTTAGGATACAAACTCATGCAGTCCATTGTATCTCTGACGTCATCATTTTTTGCTTATTGGGGTTCAGGAGGTCAATGTTGAAGTCACCACATAAGAAAATTACTTTGTTACTGAGTTCAGTAAAGGTTACCTTAATGCAGTCCGCACACATTTAAATACATCTGAGATGAAACTTTAAAGGGTTTGTTAAGTTGTTCTAAAAAATTCATGCTTCATGTTGTAGTTTTCATACAAGCATCTGCTGTTGAAATGAATCATTTACAGTTTGTCGGATTTATTGTTGCCATTGTACTTCTGTCTAGTAAAAACCATTATTCCTGATGTGTGAGAAAAAAAATGGGTCTGGACCTATATCATTTTCCAATTCTAGACATTTATGATCAAGGATGCAGTGGTTTTCAGTTTTATATTTTCCTGTTCAGCAATCTTTTGTGTTTCCTTATGAATGTCCGTGAGTGTAGATGAATGTGCTTCTAAATCAAGGTCTTCTTAGTCAGTTGTCCCTTGGAACGTGGTAGTGTTGTTGTTGAATATAGATTTTTTTACGTCAGATTCCATTATCGTTGTCATTGTTGTCCAAGCGCTGTGAACTATAATATTTGTCCCGTTCCTTTCTACTGGGACCTCCTTTCAGCTTGATGTAGATTTTGCAGATTAATTTTCTGAATTCAACTGCAAAATTTGAATTTTCCCCTGCTTCCTCAAGTCGTGTGTTTTCTTGGCGATGTCAGCATTGCACTCACGGTCTCAGAGATTAGATATCTGGGGGTTGTTCTGGAATCACACCTTAATTTTGATAGTCACATAAAAAGGGTTTCCGGAGTTGCTAAAGCAAAGCTTTACACATTTAGACTGATCAGGGACTGCCTGCCATTCCACGCTGCTCATAGTTTTGTGCATGCAATGATCTTTTCACACTTAAGTTACTGTTGTAGCTCTTGGTCACAGGCCACAGTTACCGCTGCCAAACCTCTTCAAATTATTTATAACAGAGCCACTAAAATTTTAGTTAAGAAGCCTTTTTGGTTCCATCGTTGTGTAAGTTTGAGCAACTTGAAAGTGTTAATTCTTGAAAACTACATACAAATCTTACATTTGAACATATGCACAAATACCTGCATCAGCGGGCCCCTAAGATTCTCTGTGACTGTATAGTTCCTCTCAGGTCAGTGGGCTCAGTGACCAGAGGAGCTCAGAGTGGAAACTGTCGAGTCCCGACACGCAGAACAACTTTTGGTCAGTCCGCCTTCACGGTACGAGGCACCAAAGAATGGAACTGATTATCTGTGGAGCTGAAGGGAGAAACAAACAGGGTTCTTCTCAAACACAAACTGAGGCCATGTCCACACGAACACAGATACTTAATAAACGCATACTTATCTCTGCTTAGTGTTTAGGCCACTTGTCCACACACTAACGCATACTTTTGTCTTTAAAAGGCAGACTTTTGCAAACGCTGGCCAAGGTGTAGAGTTCCAAAACTCTCTGCTTAGCGTATGCATGTACACGACACAAACGGAGACTTGTGATGACGTCACGGTTGTGTGCTGTCATTTATAAGCTCAACAACTTTGCCTTGCTGGCTGTAAACACATTATAAGAGGAATAAATGTATGTTTGAATGTAAACATACTGCTATTTTCACTCAACATTAATAAAAAAACACATCAAAATGGGCTTCGCGACACTCCCGCCAGCGTTAATGACAGTCAGCTGTTTTGGATACGATTGCTGTCGGACCTCCACCTGATGGGACAACTTTGACAAGCAAGACTTTTTGCTCTGTGTCATAAAAAAGGTGCAACATTATTTTATGTTTTCAGTCCTTATTTAACTTACGTGTCTTGCTTTCGTTTTGACCGTGCACGCGCAGAAAAAGCGACCAAGCAAATAAAAAAAACATGATGTAGCGTCCTCCTTGTGGTGTGTACTAATGTTATATACAATATTCACTTCATTACACATGTACCATGGCACTATATCCATGATTAAATGCTTTATAATTTCACGATAGTTTTGCAGTGGCACACAAACGTACGTTCGTTTTACATAGGCACTTAAACATGCAAAAGGGTTTCCTTGGCTCGTTAGTGTGTTCTGATTTGAGAAATAATGTACACTTCACTGCACATGTAATACATCACCATGTTGCTGAACATGTTATGATTCTATGAGTGTTGAGTTTCAGCAGTACAGGCGTGCATGCACGCTTTAAACACTTGAAAAAAAAGATACATAATGTTCCCAGGGTTCTGTTTACATGCAGGCTAGTTTTAAGTATAACGTACATGTCATTGTCCGTCTAAAGCAGGGGTCACCAACCTTTTTGAAACCAACAGCTCCTTCTTGGGTACTGATTAATGCGAAGGGCTACCATTTTGATACACACTTAAATAAATTGCCAGAAATAGCCATTTTGCTCAATTTACCTTTAACTCTATGTTATTATTAATAATTAATGATATTTACACTTAATTGAACGGTTTAAAAGAGGAGAAAACATGAAAAAAATGACAATTACATTTTGAAACATAGTTTATCTTCAATTTCGACTCTTTAAAATTCAAAATTCAACCGAAAAAAAGAAGAGAAAAACTTAAAAAAATAATTTATGGAACATCATTAGTAATTTTTCCTGATTAAGATTAATTTTAGAATTTTGATGAAATGTTTTAAATAGGTTAAAATCCAATCTACACTTTGTTAGAATATATAACAAACAATATATAAGAAACAAAGCTATATTTCTAACAAAGACAAATCATTATTTCTTCTAGATTTTCCAGAACAAAAATTTTAAAAGAAAATTAAAAGACTTTGAAATAAGATTTAAATTTGATTCTACAGATTTTTTAGATTTGCCAGAATAATTTTTTTGAATTTTAATCATAATAAGTTTGAAGAAATATTTCACAAATATTCTTCGTCTAAAAAACAGAAGCTAAAATGAAGAATTAAATTAAAATGTATTTATTATTCTTTACAATAATTTTTATTTTTTTTTACTTGAACATTGATTTAAATTGTCAGGAAAGAAGATAAAGGAATTTAAAAGGTAAAAAGGTATATGTGTTTAAAAATCCTGAAATCATTTTTAAGGTTGTATTTTTTCTCTAAAATTGTCTTTCTGAAAGTTATAAGGAGCAAAGTAAATAAATTAATGAATTTATTTAAACAAGTGAAGACCAAGTCTTTAAAATATTTTCTTGGATTTTCAAATTCTATTTGAGTTTTGTCTCTCTTAGAATTAAAAATGTCGGGCAAAGCGAGACCAGCTTGCTAGTAAATAAATACAATTTAAAAAATAGAGGCAGCTCACTGGTTAGTGCTGCTATTTCAGCTATTTTTAGAACAGGCCGGCGGGCTACTCATCTGGTCCTTACGGGCTACCTGGTGCCCGCGGGCACCGCGTTGGTGACCCCTGGTCTAAAGTATTTCAAAATAAACATAATAGGAGGTGTAATGCCACCAAGTCAGCTATTGCTGCTTTGTTCAGGCTTCTGATTGGACAACATGTGCATGTCAGCAGGTGTATGTTTGTGTGGAGACATAGACAGTTTTGAAACTACACTTGTGTGGATGGAGATCGTTTTAAGCCCAAATATGTGTTTTTGAACTCTTCGTGTTCGTGTGGACATGGCCTTAGAGACTTCTTAGTGACATGTCAGACATGTGACCATCCCTGATCTAATATAATGTATTATGTATTGTGTTGTCTGCCCTGTTATTGTTTGTGACTGTTTTTAACTGTATTGCTGTATTGTGTGCACATTAGGGATGATACTCGAAACCGGTTTTCCCGGTTGTTCGATAAGAAAAGAACCGAGTCCTCGGACTCGAATCCCTTTTTGAGAACCGGTACTCGTTATCGAGACCACTATAGTAAAGAAAAAGAGTTGGTTCTTTATTCGAATCCCTCGGAACGAATCCCGTCCCGACCAGAAATGCTCCGTGTGACATCACAAGAAATGACTTCACGTAGCTCAGTCATTAGGCGCAGATAGCGAAAGCAGGAAAAAAATAGACGGGAAAAAGCGCTCCAAGGTGTAATAAAGTTAAAAACAAAAGGTATAATCCAATGAATAACTTTATTGAGAGATTTGAGCAGGGTACAAACACATGACGAACACTTTTACGACCAACTGGAAACATAGCAACCAGGCTAGCAACGCACCTAGTTTACGGCAGTTGTCGCAACGTTCTAAAAGCAACCGCAGCACATACATATATATGACATCTCCCTTTTTTAACTTTTGTTTTTCTTACCTTGTAAACAAAACAAAATCACACTGTATATGTGTTGTCTGTCTAATTATAAATAATGCAGACGAGGCGTGTTGGCTGAGTTCTTGACGTTTACTTTCACAGCGTGCTCATAACCTCATTCTTAGCTGCCGGGTGACGATATGTAGCAACACTTTTTGGGGCTACCGTGCATGCTCGTCACTCCCGTTGCATGCTGGGTAGTGTAGTTGTTATATTCCCTAGCTCATAACATATTTCCCCCTATAAATAAATAATGTTAACTCAATAAAGTGTATTTCTTTTTTTAGCTTTAACTTTTCATTTTTTAGCATTGTAACCACATTTGCAAAGAACTTTTCTTTTCATAGAATTTTCTTTCAATAAAGAAATAAAGTGCAAAAATGTCAAAGCATCATAACAAACAGTTATGTCAAATAGCAGCAGAATTGCACTTTTTGGAGAGCTGTATTATTTTCAGTTTTGTGCCCAAGGGACTGATTTTATTTAACACTTTATTATTATTTATACACCTATAGTGATCACAGAGACAGCTTGTTTTTGTGTTACTGTATATATTTGTTTTTCTGAAAAATCCCACTTAATATACTTTGGGTAACAACAGTCAATATTTATTTGTTTTATTTTTTTAGGGGGGTAACAGTCAATATTTATTTATTTATTAGATTAAATTGTTTTGTTATATAATAAAAGTGAGCTTTTGTTAAACCAAATAGTATGTGTTTTTTTTCTCCATATACAACAACCTATCTGGAGTCGATAAGAGAATCGATAAGGAATCGGTTCGATAAGAGGATTCGATAATAGGCTCGAACTCGATAATTTCTTAATAAACATCATCCCTAGTGCACATGCCCAACGAGGGAGTGACATTGAGAATTAGCACTGGCTAAAATATTGTAGTATGTAACGTGTGCTCATAAAACATTGTCCTTATCAAAAACAAAAACAAAAAGTGTATTATAAGAAAAACAATGATTAAAAAAAAATTCTGCTTGCCATTACCGTCATTCTTTTTTCTAATAATTGTACATATTTACCGTTGAAATTGCAATTTTAACATGTGTGCAGTTATAACAATTAAGATAAAAATATTCGCTATTTGCCAACACACAGTTCACGACACCCACACACTCTCATGTGCGTTATATTGTCGCAACCATGCGCAATCTATAGTGTGAAAATATTGCGTTAGTTAAACTTATTTGTGATTAATTAATAACAGTCATATTTAGTATGCATTATGTTTTTTAACATTTTGTTTATATCTCTAAAGTTGCCGTCTCCGCATGCCTACGAGTTGGTAGCGCTATGATTTATGGCTTTTATTTATGTTATATTATCTGAAGAAAAAGCAACAAGTTCAACACTTAATAATTAAAAATAGCCTGCATCTGTTACTGTTAAAAAATCATGGCTTAGTATACTTTATATACCCATCTTTATAATAATATCATGCATTTGAATTAAAATACTTCAATTTGAGGGCTGTTTTCAGTATTATTTTTTTTAAGATTAATTAAATACAGATCTTAATTAATGAATCGGTCTCTTTTACATTGCTTGACCGCAGCATATCACATCACATCAAATCATATTGTATATCATGTCATTGTATGTTATATATTATGCATGTTTGAAGCACTGCAGGAATGACACCTGGACCATGACGATAGAGGATTTCTCCTAAAATAGCTCCACCCACTTTTTCCACCCTGAGTGCAGTTGCCAGGCAACCAAGGGGGACTCCAGGAAGTGTCTGCCAAGAAATACTGTAGCTGAATGCATAAGCCCACCTTTATCAAATTGTCATGGTTGATTATCTTCAGCCAGGAACCCAAGATGACCCTTTCCAGAGTACGTAAACATTCCCTTTCTTCTCCTTTTCTAGATCCCTCAGATCAGCTATGCGTCGACAGCTCCGGAGTTGAGTGACGATCGGCGCTATGACTTCTTCTCAAGAGTGGTTCCTCCAGACTCCTTTCAGGCCCAGGCCATGGTGGATATAATTCGAGCGCTGGGATGGAGTTACGTCTCCACCATCGCTTCAGAAGGCAGCTATGGAGAGAAAGGAGTGGAGGCCTTCACACAGCTCTCCAAAGAAGCAGGTTAGTGAAGCCAAGTTGTTGTTGTTTTTTCTTTCCTCAAACACATTTGTGTTATTTAAAACAAACTTGGCCTTTTCCACCCAGCAGAAAATCTGTTTTGCATTTCCAATTCCTCTTAATGTTCCTTGTTTTGGAAAAATGAATTATTGATGTTTGGCAACTTCTGCCTCAGCTCCCCAGTGAGCAGCAGAGTGTTACTGGAGATGTAGACAGACACAGAAGAACCTTGTAGAGAACATATCACAATAATGAGCATTGCAGGGTTTTTTTTTTGTTTTTGGTTTTTTATGTAACCATTTTAGCATTTTACATTTGCAAAAGCACACTAGGAATCGTGTGAATGTGTCTGATTTATTTTCTCTGGACAACCCAGAAAAGAGAATTTGGCATGGGTTTTGTGTTACAGTGTCTCCTTTCTGTTTCACTCATCCTCATCCTTTTTCCTTTTGTGTATCCCAGCTACTGAGAGTGCTCAGCACTGAGAATGGTAATGATCCTCAGTCATCTTGGTACTCAGCCAGAACAAACCACTTTGGTTGCTTGTATGAGGCAGCAGCCCTTTAGATATTTCATCCTTTTAGAAATGAATCCATACCCCTTTTGGCAAGGGTCTTATTTATTCGAGAGACCATACAGGTACATACAGCCAAAAGCCCTGATCGGTTTCTAAACATAGACCCAGAATTAGTCCTGTGGGTAAAATTAACTATATAATTCCAAGATAATGTCAAGTAATTCACAATAACCCAGAGAATAAACCTATTGTGTTCCAAATGTCTACCTACGACAGGGGTCGGCAACCCGCGGCTCCGGAGCCGCATGCGGCTCTTTGATCACTCTGATGCGGCTCAGCTGCACACTTGCCGACCCCCCCGATTTTTCCGGGAGACTTCCGAATTTCGGTGCCAGAAGAGTTAGGGATGCATGGGATTCTGGGTATTTGTTCTGTTGTGTTTATGTTGTGTTACGTTGCGGATGTTCTCCCGAAATGTGTTTGTCATTCTTTTTTGGTATGGGTTCACAGTGTGGCGCATATTTGTAAGAGTGTTAAAGTTGTTTTATACGGCCACCAACAGTGTAACCTGTATGGCTGTTGACCAAGTATGCCTTGCAGTCACTTACGTGTGTCTGCATAAGCCTCATACAACATGTAACTGGGCTGGCACGCTGTTAATACAGGTTGTAGAGGGTGCTAAAGACAGTTATTATTGTTGTTTGGGTGAAAACCAGCAGACATCCGATAGAATAGTTGCCCTGAATTTCGGGAGTCTCCCGGAAAAATCGGGAGGGTTGGCAATTATGACGCTGTCAAGTGCCATTCATATAAAACTCGCGGGCCGCACTAACATTAAATTTTCATATTAAGGTGCAGGCCACAAAATAACGTCTCGCGGGTCGCGTGTCTGGTTTATACATAGCACAAAGGAAACAAAAATCTTTGTATGCAGCATTGTTATTGAAAGAGGGTACATAGAGGAACTGTTTATCTAACATAGTAACTAGAGATGTCCATAATATCGGCCTGCCGATATTTTCGGCCGATAAATGCTTTAAAATGTAATATCGGAAAATATTGGTATCGTTTTTTTATTATCGGTATCAGTTTTTATTTATTTTATTTTTATTTATTTTTTATTATATCAACATAAAAAACACAAGATACACTTACAATTAGTGCACCAACCCAAAAAAAACTATCTCCCCCATTTACACTTATTCACACTCATTCACACTCAATCACACAAAAGGGTTGTTTCTTTCTGTTATTAATATTCTGATTCCTACATTATATATCAATACAGTCTGCAAGGGATACAGTCCGTAAGCACACATGATTGTGCGTGCTGCTGGTCCACTAATAGTACTAACCTTTAACAGTTAATTTTACTAATTTTCATTCATTACTAGTTTCTATGTAACTGTTTTTATATTGTTTTATTTTCTTTTTTATTCAAGAAAATGTTTTTAATTTATTTATCTTATTTTATTTTATACATTTTAAAAAAAAGGACCTTATCTTCACCATACCTGGTTGTCCAAATTAGGCATAATAATGTGTTAATTCCACGACTGTATATATCGTATCGGTTGATATCGGTATCGGTTGATATCGGTATCGGTAAATAAAGAGTTGGACAATATCGGAATATCGGATATCGGCAAAAAGCCATTATCGAACATCCCTAATAAGTGAAGTGAATTAGTAAAGTGAATTACATTTATATAGCGCTTTTTCTCAAGTGACTCAAAGCGCTTTACATATTGAAACCCAATATCTAAGTTACATTCAAACCAGTGTGGGTGGCACTGGGAGCAGGTGGGTAAAGTGTCTTGCCCAAGGACACAACGGCAGTGACTAGGATGGCGGAAGCGGGGATCGAACCTGCAACCCTCAAGTTGCTGGCACGGCCGCTCTACCAACCGAGCTATACCGCCCCATAGTAAATAGTAACACATCGCCTTGCAACGGCAAACTACGGCATTAGCCATAAACAGCAGACCAGCTGTTGTGTTTGTAATGCACAACATAATGAGATAGGACACCAATCTGTACTGACTGAAAAACATGAACAATCATATTACAGTAACTGTAAAGTATTAGACCACAATTCATGTTTTGTTTGTAAACAGCTAGCTCGACGGTGTATGTAGTTGTAATAACAATAGCATGGTGTGCTGCATGTATCACGATCAATATTATAGTGACTTACTCAATTTGGTCAAGTTGGCCGGTGACGTTTACAGTTGATTTTGGGCAAGCGGGGTTTGTTAGCACAAACAGTTTGTCTTTCGTTGTGATGAAGTTTCTTTGAGCAGTATCCTCCTTGCCAGATACAAAAAGCCAAAAATAGTCATCTTTGTCGTCTCTTACGAAGTCTGCCATGATGGGAAAACACACGCGTTTGTTGCCGAAAGTAAGAAGTATATTGCTATGGTCACTGAAGTAAATGTGCCCAGGAAAATAAGTTCTGGTAACGCTTAAAATGATCAAAATATGGGAAATATTCTACGTATTTAATATTGTTATGGAAATGTCTGTGACTACATGTTATATATATTTAAAGGCCTACTGAAAGCCACTACTACCGACCACGCAGTCTGATAGTTTATATATCAACGATGAAATCTTAACATTGCAACACATGCCAATACGGCCGGGTTAACTTATAAAGTGACATTTTAAAATTCCCGGGAAATATCTGGCTGAAACATCGCGGTATGATGACGTATGCGCGTGACGAAGTCCGAGTAACGGAAGTTATGGTACCCCGTAGAATCCTATACAAAAAGCTCTGTTTTCATTTCATAATTCCACAGTATTCTGGACATCTTTTGCAATTTTTTTAATGAACAATGAAGGCTGCAAAGAAGAAAGTTGTAGGTGGGATCAGTGTATTAGCAGCGGACTACAGCAACACAACCAGGAGGACTTTGTTGGAGAGCAGACGCGCTAGCCGCCGACCTCCCCTTGACTTCCTACGTCTCCGGGCCGCCAAACGCATCGGGCGAAGTCCTTCGTCCTTCTGCCGATCGCTGGAACGCAGGTGAGCACGGGTGTTGATGAGCAAATGAGGGCTGGCTGGCGTAGGTGGAGAGCTAATGTTTTTAGCATAGCTCTGTGCAGTCCGGTTGCTAAGTTAGCTTCAATGGCGTCGTTAGCACAGCATTGTTAACCTTCGCCAGCCTGGAAAGCATTAACCGTGTATTTACATGTCCACGGATTAATAGTATTGTTGATTTTCTATCTATACTTCCAGTCAGGGGTTTATTTCTTTTGTTTCTATATGCAGTTAAAGCAAGATGCTATCACGTTAGCTCGTAGCTAAAGCATTTCGCCGATGTATTGTCGTGGAGATAAAAGGCACTGAATGTCCATTTCGCGTTCTCGACTCTCATTTTCAAGAGGATATAGTATCCGAGGTGGTTCAAAATACAAATCTGTGATCTACAATAGAAAAAGGAGAGTGTGGAATCCAATGAGCCAGCTTGTACCTAAGTTACGGTCAGAGCGAAAAAAGATACGTCCATCTCTGCCTCTCAAGTCATTCACTGTAACGTTCCTCATCTACGAATCTTTCATCCTCGCTCAAATTAATGGGGTAATCATCACTTTCTCGGTCCGAATCTCTCTCGCTCCATTGTAAACAACGGGGAATTGTGAGGAATCCTAGCTCCTGTGACGTCACGCTACTTCCGGTACAGGCAAGGCTTTTTTTATCAGCGAGCAAAAGTTGCAAACTTTATCGTCGATTTTCTCTACTAAATACTTTCAGCAAAAATATGGCAATATCGCGAAATGATCAAGTATGACACATAGAATGGATCTGCTATTCCCGTTTAAATAAAAAAAAATCATTTCAGTAGGCCTTTAAAGCGTGTACATAAAACATTAATACAGGGTTTTAAAGTTATTTTAAAGGGCTTTCCAAGGTGTACCCTGCCTCCCGCCCGATTGCAGGTGCTGCAACCCTAAAAGAGACAGGCGGTAGAAAATAGGTGAATGGATGAAGGCAACATAGGGAACTCCCATTCGCCGCATATTGTAAGTGTTTTTTTAATAGACGTATGTGCTTGTCTCTCGTAATGATTGTGAATAACAGGCTACATTTAAAGTGCAGTTCCCCTTTTAGAGTGCACCCTGACATCCAGTAGAACCTCAACTTCTTGGTTGTGTGACATAATTTGTATCTCAACACATTGTAAGTTTAAATACCACTGTACATTGGATGTCGGACTGACACAGTATTGATATCTGATATTAATGCATCAATATAATTGTACTTCAAGTTATGTACAGTATGACAGTATTCATATGTTCTGCCACCTTTAATAGATTGTCAGAAAAGCAAGCATCATGCATGTTTGAGCATTTGCAAAGCCGCAAAGTTGCAGATTTTGATTAAAACTGAGTTTTTTTTTAATACAATATGTCCATTTGAGCTTTTTTTCTTCAAAAATATTACATTTTTTTAGATTACTAATTATGTGATAATCAGGCATAAAAAAAAAATCCTCATTATACAGTACAACCTCGATTTACAAACTTAATACATTCTTTAACCTGGTTCGCAAACCGAAAAGTTTGCATAGTGAAGCATAGTTCCCCATAAGAATCAATGTAGACATGAATAATTTGTTGTAACCTCAAAAATGTCCATATTTTAGTAAAAAAAAACTTTGAAGACATTATATTGTACATTTATACATATACAGTATATTGTATATTTAGATCCATCCATCCAACCATTTTCCGCCGCTTATCCGAGTACGGGACGCGGGGGCAGCAGTCTAAGCAGAGATGCCCAGACTTCCCAGTCCTGAGCCACCTCCTCTAGTTCTACAGGGGGGATACTGAGGCGTTCCCAGGCCAGCTATGAAACATAGTCCCTCCAACGTGTCCTAGGTCTGCCCTAAGGTCTCCTCCCGGCTGGACATGCCCGCAACACCTCACCAGGGATGCGTCCAGGAGGCATCTGTAGTAGATGCTCGAGCCAACTCAGCTGGCTCCTCTCGATGTGAAGGAGCAGGAAATTAATTTATGCCGCTTGAATTTGCGACCTTGTCCTTTCGGTCATTACCCAAAGCTAGTGACCATAGGTGAGGGTAGGAACGTAGACTGAACGGTAAATCGAGAGCTCCGCCTTCTGGCTCAGCTCCTTCTTCACCACAACAGACCAGTACAGCGCTGCACCAATCCGTATGTCAATCTCGCATTCCACTCTTCCCTCGCTCGTGAAAAAGACCCCTGAGATACTTGAACTTCTCCACTTGAGGCAGAACTTCACTCCCGACCCGAGGGGTGCAGTCCACCCTTTTCTGTCTACACACCGTGTCTGCTTGTAAGTACTTTGTGATTGTGCGCTGCCGAATACGCTCCTCGACTCGTAAACCCAGCAATGTCATGACGTGACGGCCTGCCGTCATACCCGTTAAAAAAAAAATTGGAAATCGGTACTTTATAAACAGATTATAGTACCATTTTTGATTCATTAGTACTGCGATACTGTACTAGTACCGGTATACAGTACAACCCTATTATATATATATATATATATATATATATATATATATATATATATATATATATATATATATATATATATATATATATATATATATATATATATATATATATATATATATATATATATACACAGTCTGTTTCGCAGGGAAATATATATATATATATACTGTATATATGCAGTATTTAGCAGCTTAGTCACCCCTACATACATATATATATATATATATATATATATATATATATATATATATATATATATATATATATATATATATATATACATACATATATATATATATATATATATATATATATATATATATATATATATATATATATACCAGCTGTATAATCACTCGCCATACAGCAATAGATGACATCTGCCTATTACCTGACACCTGACATGTTAGCTACTTCTCTTTGTTTATAATGTCTATTTTCTATTTCCTGCTGGACCTACTCTCCATTTTATGCTGCTGCTGTCATATAGACTGTATATACTGTAATATTGTACATGGTCATTGGTTTATATTGTATATATGTTATAGACATAATATAATATATCTGTATATAAATTACTCTGTACACATATTATGTATATATTCGTATATATGTTAGATTTTTTATAGCTATATTAGTCTATTTATACCTGCATTGTCCTTTCCATCATTGTAACTGAGCTACTGTGTTGAACAATTTCCCTTGTGGGTCATTAAAGTTTGTCTAAGTCTAAGTCTAAGTCTATATATATATATATATATATATATATATATATATATATATATATATATATATATATATATATATATATATATATATATATATATATATATATAATATATTTATATATGTACTGTATACATGTGTACAGAATGTAAACAGGATGTGACGTAGGGGGCACCGCCTCTTCAAAATTGCATCCCACGATGGCTTCAAGCGGCATGCAAAATGAATGAATGAATAAAACGTTCGTACGCCGAGACATGGTTCGCACACACAGATGTAATGGTTGGTATACCGTAAAGGTCGCAAACAGAGGCGCTCGTAAATAAATGTTCCACTGTACTTAACCACATAATAATATGGCTCACTGTAGTGAGCTGGAGTCGCACAGAAAATGGTCAGTGGCAAACTCACAATTGCTTGAAGGCAACACTCTTTTATTTGCTAATAGCAGCTTTGTAAGCACTCATCTACAGTATACAGCACAAAAGAACAGAGGGACACCAACTCGTACCATTATCACATTCATTGTCATAAGATATTTTGGGCGTCTCAATTTCTTACGTTTATTTACTATTTGCGGGTGGACTCATATCGTAACTTCCGCGAGTGGTGGGGATCTACTGAACTCTTTCCTGCACAAAATTAGGGGTAGTAGTGTAGCAGTGTAGCATAAATTGGATGGATAGATGGAGGAGATAAGGCTAAGACGCGTCCTTCAGCTTTGGCAGCATATTTGCAGTATTTAGCAGCTTAGTCACCCCTACAAATAAAGCACCATTGTTCGTGATAGTTTTCCTGAACTTTAGGTTAGCTTATTGCACATTGAATCAAACATTAGCAATAAGATAGTGTATTATTGTTCAAAAAGAAACTGGATATGTATATCCTGAATGATCTATGATTGTCCATCAATGAAAGTCTTGCTTTACATGCAAACCAACAAGAGCACGTAGTCTGTTGCTCCTCACGTGCACCTCTGTGCATCCCAATCCATTTGGTAAACCTACAGGGAGGGATCACTGTCTCCTGCAGCACACTAATGTGCACAAACCTCAAAAATGGAAAAAAGAAGCAATGAAACCCTGCAGGCACTGCTCTTCAGTACAGCATGCATAAATATTTTAGCTGCGTGCATTCACATCCAGTGTGATCACTCATTAAAACTTGAAGAAGCTCTTTGCGGCTGTGTAATATACATTGACTTGCAGCTGCACACAGTTAAAGTGTGGTCTGAGAAGTTCTCCTGATTTAAGGCTTATTTTCAAAGTTTTACTTCACCCTGGATGCTGATAAACACAGCTTCCTCCAGTTTGATTTCTCAAACACACTTCATATGGATTTTTTTTAAATACATTTACACGGAGCAGTAAACAGACTGTTATTATGGTGAGTCTTTACCAGCAATGCCGGGAGAATTGAATAACAGTGCGCTTGTTGACTCATCCTTTTGCAGCTAAGCAGCAATCATTTTAGCATATTTTGTATTGAAATACAAATGGGAATTATTTGCTTTAAGGAAACCCTTCAAAGATCTCCAGGCATCTTATCTTTAATAAACACATTAATTATGCAAGAGTGTATCTCAGGATTCATTCACACAGTTTTGCACCAAAGTTCAGTCAAGCCTTTAAAAAAGAAGTAAACATTTGAATGTTAATATTTACCAGTTATACTATATCAGAGGTAACAGTGGGAAAAATTATTGCGATGTTTCATATCTTGATGTGTCAGGGTACTTTAATAATAGAGTAGTAAATATTGATTTTGTTGCTGTCCTATAAAAAATAATGGTGTATGTGCTGTTCGCTATTTGTGATTTTGACCTTTTAATGTGAATGGTCCTATTTTACTCCATGTATTTCCAACACTGCTTACAGTATATAAATTAATAACAATATAGTATCAATTTGTTTTGGGTTATTTGCATCTTGTATTGATCAAAGACTCCTAACATGGTCAAGACAAAGGCCAATCATTTTAAATAATGACAAACTTAGATATTGAACGCAAAGTTTTAAAGTGGTAATTAGGGCTCAGACCAGACCAATCAAACCAAAACTGATACAGCTGTATTTGTAGTCCGAATGACGGCATTTGGTATAAATCGATATCTTAAAAAAAGGTGCAAAGTGCTTAAGATTGCCCAAGTGTTTTATGGCTAGATAACTAGTGTTGACAGTACTCAGATTATTTTTGTTGTAAGCAGTAACGAAATGTGTTGTTTATTCTTAAAAGTAATTAGTTAGCCTTTACTATGTCAAAGCAGTTTTCGTTCATTTTGTACATTAACGTAAGGTTTATAGCCGCACGCTTGTGCACGTGGATAGATGGAGCTTCTACATGCTAACTGCGGTGAAAGCCACTGGCTGTTAAGTTTAAAACTACTTTTCCGCCCGCCAGCCGCTATACTACTGTAGCTTAGTCCGCACAGGCTTTGGGTAGAGGCACATTCAAGCTGAAGAATAGTTAAACATTTGACATTGCTAGCTGCTGTGCTCAGTCACTAACATAAGTAAACAACATAAACAGATGAGATTAGGGATAAAGTTGCTACAAGGAGAAAAATAGGTTCTCAGGAAAATTGGTGCATGTTTAAATAAAGTTGTAGTCACTCACCAATAACCAAATGCAGTCGCTGACCAAAACATTGCATCACTCTGCAGTCAAGAAGTCGACACAGGGGTGACGTATTCTTTCAAAAAGTTTGTTTTGATGTGTCGTTGTGTGTCAGAGAAGCCTACGTAAACACGCAAGGGGCGGGGTTGAGCCAAAGGGTATGTCCTGTGTTTCGCCTCTCAGTCGCAGAGAAGAGCAAACAGCCGTAACGAAGGCACATCAAATATATACCGCTTTCTCAATTATACCGGTATTACATACAATACCGGTATACCGCCCAGCCCTACTGGCTATAAAGGTTTATAGTCTCTGAAGTAAATATGATTAATGCAGGCAGTTCTAATTCAGGTGGCTAAAATTACAATACATGGGTTACGGTGCGATTCAAAAACAATTAATTCACAGAACAGAACAATTCAATGCAATTTGATTTAGTGTAAGATCGATTTACTAAGATGAGCTGTTGGTACACTTTGACAGCCAACTTAGACCCGGAAATGGCAAAAAAAAGACCCCAAAAAACACTCTGTCAACCCCTCTTTTCTCAGTCATTCTTTATCTAAACGGGAATATATCAACATCCTGACAGTCGGCAACCCAGTGAGAGCAGACATTGTACAGTAATTGGTGTTAAATTACATTTGTTCACTCTCATGAAGTCTGCAGTGAGGAGTAATCAGTGATGTTGTGGAAGGGAAAAGTGACTGTTGTGATGCATTTATGAAATTAATGTGGAACAATATGATTATAATGAGCAACATATGTAAATATTACACATTATGTGCCTGTTATTACATCACATATACTGTATACTTACAGCCTGATGGTAGTGTTTGGGTGTATTTTTAAGTGCTTTATAGGCAGACTAGAGCGACTCCTGTATGCTCCATAGCAAGCGGATTTTTGGGCACATTTATTTACTAGTGAGAGTGCATAAAAACATCCACTTCTTTTTTTGCTATTACAGCCATGTTGCAACTTTTAATGCATATTATTTGTGTAATAGTTGTGATTTGTTGTATTTTGAGCAACTCGAACCCAGAATGGCAAGTGAGCTATAATTAGACTATTCACACAAGACTGTATAGAAGACTTTGTTATTGTTGCAGCATCTTTGCAGCGTGATGTACAAGACCTTGAGACGTTGTTTGTGGCTGCCCTATTTGAATGCCAAAGGCATGAGTAGGATTCTCACTTCACCACTTCAAGGAGAACCATCTCGTGGACTAATGCAATATGGCTACCCTATTCCTCGAGCCAAGTGTAGAGTGATGGTCAGCTTGTATCGATCTCTTGTTTGTTTTTTTCTATTCTCTTCTTTCTATCCTCTGCCTGGTTGAGACACTGTTCCACTGCGGACCTTATGTTTGGCTCCAGGTGAATCTGACAGAGATAAATCTTGTTTGTCTGTTTCACTGCCTGTCTGGACATTTGAAGAAAACCTCCCACAAAATAGCGCAGTGGAATTGATTGTAGCAAGTTGCCAATATTCCCTTGGAGAGTAGTGTTAGTTAGCAGCCATAGCGATGTGGGGAGGAAGCCTGATGCTTCTGAAAATGGTGTAAAATAGAGCATGATATTTTCTGCGTGCCCTAATGCCATTGCCAAGCCTCAGACTGGCAGAGTAACAGCATGCAGGAAATAGAAGGATGCGAAAAACACGGATGCCATCCGCACGTCACCTCATTTTGATGTGCTCCCATTTATTCAGGATCAAAGACTGAAGGAGAAAAAAAATAGCCTTCTTTCACTGTCAAGGTGATAAATGGAATTTTCAGCATTTAGGCTCCCGCTGAGGTTTGGCTTCGCATGGTGTTGAGTAGACAAGTGGGAGGTCAAATCCATTGAGAGCCTTCAATTTTGAGAAAGCAAAATGGGGAAACTTGATTCATTGGCACAGAGTGCATTTTCATACACTATATTGCCAAAAGTATTCGGCCACCCATCCAAATGATAAGAATCAGGTGTCCTAATCACTTGGCCCGGTGTATAAAATCAAGCACTCAGGCATGAGGACTGTTTCTACAAACAATTGTGAAAGAATGGGCCGCTCTCACTGATTTCCAGCGTGGAGCTGTCATAGGATGCCACCTGTGCAACAAATCCAGTGGTGAAATTTCCTTGCTCCTAAATATTCCAAAGTCAACTTTATTATAAGAAAAGTGAAGAGTTTGGGAACAACAGCAAGTCAGCCACCAAGTGGTAGGCCATGTAAACTGACAGAGAGGGGTTGGCGGATGCTGAAGCCCATAGTGCAAAGACTTTCTGCACAGTCAGTTGCTACAGAGCTCCTAACTTCATGTGACCTTCCAATTAACCCACATACAGTACGCAGAGAGCTTAATGGAATGGGTTTCCATGGCCGAGCAGCTGCATCTAAGCCATGCATCACCAAGTCCAATGCCAAGCGTCGGATGCAGTGGTGTAAAGCACGTCGCCACTGGACTCTAGATGGAGATGCCTTCTCTTGACTGATGAATCACACTTTTCCATCTGGCAATCTGATGGACCAGTCTGGATTTGGAGGTTGCCAGGAGAACACTACATTTCGGACTGCATTGTGCCGAGTGTGACATTTGGTGGAGGAGGAATTATGGTGTGGGGTTTGTTTTTCAGGATTTGGGCTTGGCCCCTTAGTTACAGTGAAAGGAACGTTGAATGCTCCAGGGTACCAAGACATTTTGGACGATTCCATGGGATGGCACTTCAAGTTCATATGTGAGTAAAGGCAGGTGGCCAAATACTTTTGGCAATATAGTGTATCTAAGAGGAAAGGAGGGTGAGGGTGAATAATTGAACCGGTTTAATGCACTGCATGACCTATGGCCCCGTTGACAGATTAAGAAGGAACGTCCAAGCGTTTAGCCATCATGATCATTAAACTGGCTTCTGTGTATTAATCACAAAGGGAGCAGGGGGGATGCCACCTCAATACACACAGTGTTGACACCAGGCTGTTTGATGGTCACCCGTACGTGATTAGGTGCAGTTAAAATAGCCCTCTTAATTTCAGCTCAACACGGTGCTTTGCAATTGATCAACTATATACGTATTGTGATATCATAGCAGTGAGACAATGTGACTTAACAACCAATTCAAAAAAGTCCTGTGTGCTGAAGTTATGTGTAGACAAAAAACACAAACATCATCAAATCACATTGCTTGTAATACATCTTAAGTGGAACCTGTAAAGTCAAACACAATGTGTTGGCCAGCATCTGATTTTAAAACTAATTATTTTATAAGGAATACCGGAAATATTAATAACACACTGTAGAGCCATCTTTAAAGTTTTACGACTTCAACTGTCGTTTGTTACTAACATTAATCCTGTTACCTGTCACACATCTGTAAAAGTATGTTAAGCCATATTACTATTAATACATTAAAGCAATTAATCACCCACATATTCACTTTACATATGATAATGACGGTACAATGCATTTTGTCGCAAAGTGCACCAGAGATGCACCTCACACATTAAACTTAATAACTAGTGTAAAAAAAATGTTTCTCACATTCTGCTTCTCTTAACAACACTTTTTGAGGATGGGACTTATTTTAGAATATGTGTTATAAGAAGAAAATAATGATTCAAATAAACAAACACATGATTAAAACTAATTTCTGAACTGAGCTGTTGTGTGATATCTTCCACATCCACTTCTGGCTAATACTGAGTTTTGAGACTTAAAGGGCATATTTTCCCAATGTCAATTATATTCGGATTTGTTTAACGTCCAAGCAGGTAAGTCAATTGCTTGTCGGGGTTTTCCCCAGGTACTCCAAAAAAATATATGTGTTAGGCAAATTCAACTCTAAAGTGTCCACAGGTGCACTGTAAAAAATGACCGTGACAAGCAGTTGTTAAATAGCAACGGTAAAACACCTTAAAATTCAAAATAGTTAATAAATGCAGTGGATTCCTGCAAACCAAAAAAACAGTAGATAACCTAAATTACTATGGTTATAATACCTAGAAAACATGGGAATTTACTGTGAAAATAAAGACAAATTGTACAATGTATTTGCAAATACTGTAATATCACAAGCATGCAAATACTCTAAAATGTATGGTATTATTCTGTCTAAACTAAACATTTTCATATTTTACATTTAAATTCACAGTATACCTTTCATTGTTTTAGGGGTTTGAGTTAAAGCATTAGCCTAGTTAACTTGTGGCTAACAACACCGTTTCCTGTATTTTTGTGGCAAGTCGTTTTAGAGATTGAGGGGTTATGTCTAAATAAACCACGCTGTGTGTTTAAGTGTGTTAGAACTGGCTGCAAGCAGCTATTGAAAAGATACGGAGCATTTAAGGCTCATTTTTAATAGCTCACTTGAAGGAACATGTTGCGGAAGGTCATGTTATGAGTTGTCCAGTGAAAAGTTGTACAAATACTTTCAAGTTAAAATCCTCATGTACTGCTCCCATATCTCGGAAACACAGGCAGACGCTAGATACAGTGGAGCAATGGTTAGTGCTCGTGCCTCACAGTGAGAAGGTCCTGGGTTTGATTCTCAGGTTGGGTTTCTTTCTGTGTGGAGTTTGCATGTTCTCCCTGTGACTGCGTGGGTTCTCTCTGGGTACTTTGGTTCCCCCGACCTCCAAAGACATGCACCTGGGGATAGGGCTGAGTGGCAATGCTAAAATTTGCCCTAATTTGGGTTAAGGTGAATTCAGGGCAACCGCAGCTGCAGGTATTTTACTGTAAATTTTGCAGATATTATTATGTTGGTTTTTTTGTATTTAATTTGTTTTACAGTGTGTGAATGTGAGTGTGTATGGTTGTTAGTTTGTCAATATGTCCTATGAATGACTGGTGACCAGTCCAGGGTGTACCCCACCTTTCACCCATAGTCAGGTGAGGTGGAATCCTGTTTACCTGTGGTTCTAATGAGAACCATGCAGTGGTTAAAAAAACTGTTGGAATTTAGAGGTTTCACAGTATTGGTACTAGGACTGTCAAAGTTCACGCATTAAGGCATGTGATTAATCACACACAATAACGTGCAATCAACTAAAACTTTATTGTGTGACATTTGACTATAAAATTGCATTTGTGTTCAAATATAGGGGTCTTTTTTAGGTTAATTTAAATAATGCAAACACATGGTTTAGGATTTAAAACATTCCAAAGTGTGATTAATTTGTTTACAATAAATTATTGTTTGACAGCACATTTTTTTCACAAGCTCTTCAGTTTATTGCCTGCATGACCCTTCTTACATTAAGTTCTAAGAATAACACAAATATTTATGTAGCCAGACAGTGCCCATTAACCAGCTTCTGTACAAACTGTAAATACAACTGATTATTGCATAGTTGCTCATCGTTATCCCTAGTCCGTGTCAACCAGTCAATGAATAGCAGTGCCTCAAGTGTAACGCGTTACTGCTGCTAGAACCCCAACAAACTGTGCTAGACAGTGAGATAGCGCGTGCCATGCCCGCTTTGCAATGGCAATGTGAAAAACCCACTGGGTCTCAATTGTCACACATTTTGCCTGTGATATTTTTCTTTTACCCCTCTGAGTGAAAATAGTGTCACATTGAAAAAAAGTGCGGAAGAACGAGTAAGGCTAGTAAGGTTGACATTTTTCACATCACGCTCCCCAACTAAGACAGACAGCTCTCCTCTCCACCCGTCGGTCTGGGCCCAAGATTCTCCTTCTCTTTTCTTTTTGCGGTGACAGGCGGAGGCGGTCCGACACACACCCCGGTATTCTGCAAGTACAGATACGGCACTCAAATTTTCATCAGGCCTGCCTTTCTGACTACTTGACTGACTGACTGACAGATGAGGTGTTCCAAAGCCATTCAATAATTCAGACACCATCTTGCTACAGCTGGTCAGCAACAGCCAGCTCTGAAGACGAAATCGTCTCCCAATGCTTCTAATCTTCATCAGCCCTTCCTGTGGTCTCTCTCTCATGCTCTCTCTGCATTATTGACTAACATGAGACCCTAATATATTGTGGTTCAAGGCTGTTATAGCACCATTACTCTTCATCACATGCCTTTAGGGTGTTTGTCATTATGCTTTTTCATGAGGCCCAAACTCTTAGAATATTATCTTTTTTTTAGCCTGTGGAATGGATGGGTGAGATAACTACCTGCAGACTGATTGGCCCCTGCAAAAAAGGTGCTGCTAATGTGCTAGTATCAGATGTTAAGTGCGTTGGGTGTCATAATATAAGCTTTCAGGCTGTAATCTCTTTGCAGAAGCTGAGCTTTAGCGTCATCGCTAGGAGACCTACAACCCTGACTTGACTGCACAAATGGCACAGAGCTTGTTTCCGTTTAACAGATACCACAAACCTTTTAGCAGAACCAAACCCATTGGTGGGCACCTTATGTTGAGGTTTAGTCCACTTGGGGGGGGGGGATAACAGAAGTCATCCCACAGGTCTACAGGCACTTTGAGAATCGTTTTTCACATGCCTGCTGATTCTTAGAGAAAGAGAGTTGGCAAAGAGTTCAGCAATTGTCCTTCTTTAGCTTGACAAAAAATGCCACCATCCAAACCAAATTTGGAGATGCATTCTCTGCCAGCCAAAAAACTGTTTGCATCAAAGTAATGAGCCAGAGGAGACTGGCAATTAGGAGTTTACTTCCATTTATCTGTCTACTCAGAGATATGCAAACTGAGACGTCGTTGGATAGGCTATTAAAAATCTTGAGTGGGAGAAAAATGTAATTGGTTTGGGTAAAGCTTTGCTGTTGATTCAGGATGCAAGCTGCTGACCAAGAGGAGGCTTGCTGTTACAATCCCACAGGTGATAGCGTTATTTGTTTATTCAACCGGTTCTACTGTTTTAATATATGATATATCTCCTTTATCCCACAATCAGAAGTAAATTGGATTCATGCAGTTTGAAAAGTGTGGCTGCTATTTAGCTAAGCACATACGCAGTCAGGACCTTTGATCTTGTGTAAACTCATTAATGGTGACTAGGGATGTCCGATAATGGCTTTTTGCCGATGTACGATATTCCGATATTGTCCAACTCTTAATTACTGATACCGATATCAACCGATACCGATATATACAGTTGTGGAATTAACACATTATTATGCCTAATTTGGACAACCAGGCATAATGAAGATAAGGTACTTTTTAAAACAAATTATAAAATAAGATCAATAAATTAAAAACATTTTCTTGAATAAAAAAGAAAGTAAAACAAAATAAAAATAGTTACATAGAAAGTAGTAATTAAAAGCCTACTGAAACCCACTACTACCAACCACGCAGTCTGATAGTTTATATATCAATGATGAAATCTTAACATTGCAACACATGCCAATACGGCCGGGTTAACTTATAAAGTGCAATTTTAAATTTCCCGCTAAACTTCCAGTTGAAAACGTCTATGTATGATGACGTATGCGCGTGATGTCAATCGTTGAAACGGAAGTATTCGGACGCCATTGAATCCAATACAAAAAGCTCTATTTTCATCTCAAAATTCCACAGTATTCTGGACATCTGTGTTGGTGAATCGTTTGCAATATGTTTAATGAACAATGAAGACTGCAAAGAAGAAAGTTGTAGGTAGGATCGGTGTATTAGCGGCTGACTACAGCAACACAACCAGGAGGACTTTGAGATGGATAGCAGACGCGCTAGCCGCGGACCTCACCTTGACTTCCTCCGTCTCCGGGCCGCCGACCGCATCGGTGATCGGGTGAAGTCCTTCGTCGCACCGTCGATCGCTGGAACGCAGGTGAGCACGGGTGTTGATGAGCAGATGAGGGCTGGCTGGCGTAGGTGGATAGCTAATGTTTTTAGCATAGCTCTGTGAGGTCCCGTTGCTAAGTTTGCTTCAATGGCGTCGTTAGCAACAGCATTGTTAACCTTTGCCAGGCTGGAAATCATTGACCGTGTATTTACAGGTCCATGGTTTATTAGTATTGTTGTTTTTCTGTCTATCCTTCCAGTCAGGGGTTTATTTATTTTGTTTCTATCTGCAGTTAAGCCCGATGCTATCACGTTAGCTCCGTAGCTAAAGTGTTTCGCCGATGTATTGTCATGGAGATAAAAGTCACTGTGAATGTCCATTTCGCGTTCTCGACTCTCATTTTCAAGAGGATATAGTATCCGAAGTGGTTTAAAACACAAATCTGTGATCCACAATAGAAAAAGGAGAGAGTGTGGAATCCAATGAGCCCTTGTACCTAAGTTACGGTAAGAGCGAAAAAAGATACGTCCTGCACTGCACTCTAGTCCTTCACTCTCACGTTCCTCATCCACAAAACTTTCATCCTCGCTCAAATTAATGGGGTAATCGTGGCTTTCTCTGTTTGGATCACTCTCGCTGCATTGAAAACAATGGGGAAATGTGAGGAGCCTTTCAACCTTTGACGTCACGCTACTTCCGGTACAGGCAAGGCTTTTTTTTTATCAGCGACCAAAAGTTGCAAACTTTATCGTCGATGTTCTCTACTAAATACTTTCAGCAAAAATATGGAACAATCGCAAATTGATCAAGTATGACACATAGAATGGATCTGCTATCCCCGTTTGAATAAAAAAAAAAAATTTCAGAAGGCCTTTAATGAAAATGATTAAAATTAACTGTTAAAGGTTAGTACTATTAGTGGACCAGCAGCACGCACAATCATGTGTGCTTACGGACTGTATCCCTTGCAGACTGTATTGATGTATATTGATATATAATGTAGGAACCAGAATATTAATAACAGAAAGAAACAACCCTTTTGTGTGAAAGAGTGTAAATGGGGGAGGGAGGTTTTTTTGGGGTTGGTGCACTAATTGTAAGTTTATCTTGTTTTTTTTATGTTGATTTAATTAAAAAAAACAAAAAACAAAAAAACGATACCGATAATAAAAAAAACAATACCGATAATTTCCGATATTACACTTTAAAGCATTTATTGGCCGATAATATCGGCAGGCCGAGATTATCGTACATCTCTAATGGTGACCTGTCTAAAAATGATTAATTGTCAGTAATGATATTCTCTTTGTGATTACTGTATGTAAACACTGATTAGATGAGAGTTCAATGTCAGATAAAGTCTTTAAATAAGGGCAATGACAAATCCATAACATAAAATCAATAACTTTATGTACCCGTTGAAGATTATTGAATTTGTTGTCACGGATTTTGTTTATCACTCTCTCACGCTAAGAAATAGATTCTGGTGTTCAGTCAGGTGCGGTATGTGATTTATGGCATGTTGCTCTGGTTTGTCGGTCATTGCCAAGATGTAAAAAAAGAACTTACTAGCGATTGATTAGGTAGACCTGCACTAGATATTAATAATAATGTTTTTATCAATATGTTTATTAGTGTTTTTGGTGTAGCTTACTGTGGTTTTAAACTGCACTGCATTGCACTGATGTGTTTTATTTAGCTGCATTACATGTGAGGGGCAAACTAGTTGCAACGTCTTTCAGTATGATGGATTGGAGTTGTACATCAAGGTGATTTCCAACAATATTAATGTTACATGAATACCTCCCTGAAAGTTTCAATAAGAATAGAGAGCATTTTATTGCAATTATACACATGTACAATGACGTTGAAGCAGCTCCTGTCTTCAACATTAAGACTCTGCTGTAAAAATGTGAGTCTCACAAGATTTTTGAACTTACGCACTTCCAGTTGAAAAGCCCAAATAATGAAAAAGAGAGGACCTATAATGGAACCTTGAGGAAGACTAGTAGTACAACTAAGTTAAACACATGACTACTGCCTCCATGAAGTAAAACAGCTATAGCAACAACTTAGTTACATAAATCACATTACAAAAACATGTGTATGGGTAACTGCCAAAACGGAGATGACTTAAAGTGGTGCCTCACTTATGTATATCACACGTTTGGACCCCATGTTTGCTAGCAAGGTTAAATTGTCTAGGTTAAAGTCAAGGGCCTGCCAATGTGTTCACAGTGGTCCTAATGTTCTCAATAGAACAGGAGCAGTCCAGTGTTTTAGGAAAATGCTGAAAAAATGTTTGTCTGTGGAGAACTCTTGAGCTGGTATGATGTCATTCCCTTGCCAGATTTGGCACCGGGTCCGCCAGTTAAATAGACCTGCTCTAGATTATTTACAGCTACATAAATATAAAAATAAAAAAGTATAGTAATATAAAATGACTTTAAAAACAGTGCAAGAAGGAGAGCGCTATATACAAGTCTAAAAAAAAAGTAGTTGGGTTATTGCACATTGGTACGATGTTGCACAGATTAGATTTTGCCCAGCAATGAAAAATGATATTGCATAGTATACAGATAAACAGTAGGCTGCTAGTTGGCAGTAGAGTTCACTCGATTGTAGTAAGTCAGTGTGTGCTGTAAGATTATCATTAAAAACCTATAAAGGCTTAGTTGGCCACATGCGTGGACATCACCTTTTAGCTCTTATTTCCAAAATTGTGTACACTACTGAATTGGGGTTGTATGTGCTTATGTGGACACTTATACTGCCATCTGGTGGTGTCAGAAGAGTATAACATACAATGGAATTTGGAAAAAAAAAGTGTAAAAATAAGAATTAGCATGTCACTAAACATGAAGTACACGTTTGTTACTTATGGACTAAGTACATCATATAAAAAGATGATTCTTAGTTTGTATTCTAATTAGGGTCCAATAAGCCCAAATAGCAAAGAGAAATACAAAAAATATGTAAACAAACAGCTTGTGTCAAGACGTGGACTTTGGAATGTTTGTTTTCCCGAGATGCAAGTAAAGTTGGACTGGACATGGCGTGAAGGTAAGGACATTATTTAATAATAACTATAAAAAGGTACAAACAAAAAGCACGCACAAGGCGGAAGTACAAACTTGGCTAATGAAACAAAAACTAGCACAAAGGCATGGACATGAACAAATAACACTTACTGTTCCTAGAACGAACAGCATGAAACTATGGCAGCATGACAATGGCATGAGCAGAGTGAACAGAAGTAATGTCGCCAGGCCGACCAACAGAAAAAGACAGGCTTAGATAACAGTGACATGATTGGTGACAGGTGTGTGAGTCCAAACGTGGAACAGGTGAAACTAATGGGTAACCATGGAAACAAAACAAGGGAGTGAAAAAACAGGAACTAAGTGACCAAAACCAAACAGGACATGACTAACACAAAACATGATCACACAGACATGACAGCTTGGGCCTTAAGAGGTTTTAATACTAAAAACACATATTCAGAACCTTTCTGTTGTTGTTTGTTTTTATTCTATTCTATAGGATATCGGGGTGGAATCTGCATCGCCCAGTCTTTGAAAATTCCTCACAACCCCAAGCTGGAGGATTACGACAAAGCCATTCAACAACTACTGGAAACCCAACACTCCAGGGCAGTCATCATCTTTGCCAATGAAGAAGACATACGGTGAGCAGCCTTGCACATGGTGGCGTCTTCCATGCCATTCAGGCATGCTGATGTGTTGCTATGTTACACTCTTTAATCTCTGAGTGGCAGCTCCTGTAGACAAGCCACAGGCAAAGACTTACCATGCATGCAGCAAGTCTGTTCCACACACATGCCTTCGACACCACAAACATAAGACGACGTACGCAGGGAATACAGATCGCAAGTAAATGACACAGGTATTGTGTCAATTACACCTCCCCTTGGGAAATATCTGCGCAAAGAAACACAGAATCGAATATCTGCTCTCTGTGATATCATAGTGGAGAACAAAAGTCAAATTTGACATTTAAAACATTGTCAGGTATTGACAAATTATTCGAGCAGTTATCATTATATCTACTGTTGTAAAGTTTGTTCTCCCTTTTTAGTAATCTATACAATGACATCAACTAAAAGTCTAGACAAGACAGTAGCATCATTTGGTATAAAAGTTTAGATTGCATTGTGCTTTCTCCCAATTCTGCAGGGGAGTTCTGAATGCCACTAAAAGGGCCAATCATGGGGGCCATTTCCTCTGGATTGGATCTGACAGCTGGGGGACCAAAAGCAGCCCCATCCACCAGCTCGAGGATGTAGCAGTGGGAGCGATCACCATAATGCCCAAGCGCTCCTCTATCAAAGGTACACACAAAGGCCGTCACAGTGCATCAATATTGTCGCTGTGTTTTGTTGAGACGAGGCCTTTTGCTGTTTCTATTTCTATTTAATTACATATAATGAATAACAATAGCTAATTGTATCCATGTGGAAGGATTAGAACAGATTTGAAATACTCACATCAAGTTTAGAATGATAAACTTGTTGATATTCTGACTCAAATAATTGTGTAAGGTTTGCACTAGTGCTGGGCGATATGGCCTTTTTTTAATATCTCAATATTTTTAGGCCATATCGCGATACACAATATATATATCTCGATATTTTGCCTTAGCCTTGAATGAACACTTGATGCATATAATCACAGCAGTATGATGATTCTATGTGTCTACATTAAAACATTTTTGTTCATAGTGCATTAATATATGCTCATTTTAAACTTTCATGCAGAGAGGGAAATCACAACTAAGTCAATTGACCAACACTGTATTTATTAAACACTTAGTAAGCAGTGGCACAAACATTCATGTCATTTCCAAAACAGAAAGTGCAAAATTGTCAGTCATTTTAAAACAAGCTATTAGTGCACTTTTGTGCATGATGTCTCTAAGATGACAAATCAAAACAACACTAAATTAAAGTGCACTTTTTGTACAGAACACCACAACAATAGTTTAAAACAAATAAAGTGCACTTTTGTGCATAATGTCACACAAGATATTTCAATAAGTGTCAAATAAAAATTAGCTGCTTAATAGGAAATCAAATAGTGTATGTCCTTCGCTATGTGGTAGGTTCCTGCAGACTTTATCTCTTTTGTTGTTGACTATTTTTTTCATACGGTGTTGATCTGGAAATGTTTGCCTCTGCATTTTGATGGTGTGGCACCGAACGGAGCTGTTGACATGCGGAGTAAGCACTCTTCATTCTCTAGCAGGTGACTTTTCAAATGATACTACATATTAGCAGTAATGCTACTTTTTGTAGCAATGCTTTTTACCCACACTTGACAAATTACGGTTGTCTGTTCCCGTGCTGTTTTTCTTGGGAATTAATTCTTCCTTCATTTGTTACCAAATTCGCACCTTCTTTCTCTCGTATTGCCACTCGCACCACAGCTAACTTTAGTCATGCTGCTACCTCTCTGCTGCGCGAGGGCGTATACGTATGTGACGTAGGACGTGACAGTATGTGACGTAAGATGGTGCGCTCGCTGTCTGTGAGAAGGACAGAAAAGAAAGAGTGGGAAGAGCCTGTAGTGTAATGTCCGCAGCTAAAAGCCACTGCGTGAGAACGTATACTCGAATATCACGATATAGTCATTTTCTATATCACAGACAAACCCGCGATATATCGCATATATCGATATATCGCCCAGCCCTAGTTTGCACCATCCTCAGAATCTACATCCTTGTGTCTGCTTGTCATCTTTTGACAAATATTAAACACTCACACACATCCTAGAGTTTTAAATGCAAATTACTGCACTGTATTTAATGATGAAAACATTTATGTTAATTTTACTTTCACTTTTTATGAAAAATATGCGCTAACCCTGCATTTTTTTGTAACAGTTCACAACATTTTTACCACACTGCAAACTGTGATCAATACTAGACTGTTGATCACAGTTACAACTCGCTGGAAACCGCTATGTTCGGGACTGTTGTGCTATGATTATCACCGAAACCTGGCTTCACCCGGAAATACCCGATGCTAGCATGCAGCTAGCCGGCTGCACTCTGCTCCGCCGGGACAGAACTAAGGACTCCGGTAAGAGCAGAGGAGGGGGGCTCTGTATTTACGTGCATGAGAACTGGTGCAACAACGGGACAATCATTGAACAGCACTGTTGCCCGGACGTGAAGTACATGTCTGTTAGATGTCTGCCTTTTTTTCTCCCGAGAGAGCTGTCTGTTGTTATCATCACGGCTGTGTATATTCCACCGGACGCCGAAGTAAACACAGCGCTCTCTCTTCTGCTGAACACCGTCAACGAACAGCAGCGGGCCCACCCCGATGGTGTTCACATCATAGCAGGGGATTTTAATAAGGCCAATCTAAAGACTGTACTCCCTAAGTTCTACCAGCACGTGAAGTGTTCTACAAGGGGCAAGAACACCCTTGACCACGTGTATACCAACGTGAAGCACGCGTACAGAGCTACACCCCTCCCCCAGCTTGGACAGTCAGACCATCTTTCCCTCCTGCTCTCTCCTACCTACACCCCCATCAGACGCCAGGCCAGGCCCATCACAAAGACTGTTATGACCTGGCCTGATGATGCACTCCCCAAACTTCAGGACTGCTTCCAACACACAAATTGGGACCTCTTCCAACAACAGGAGCTGGAGACAGCCACAGGAACAGTGCTGGACTACATACAGTTCTGCATCGGGAATGTGACTGTGGAAAAAACAATCCGGGTTTACCCCAACAAGAAACCCTGGATGACCAGCCAGGTCCGCACACTCCTCAGGGCCCACGACGCAGCCTTCAGGTCAGGGGACAGGGCACTGTACAGTGCTGCTAGAGCCGACCTGAAGAGAGGGATTAAAAAAGCAAAGGCGGACCACAGGAGGTGCATAGAGTCCCATCTGTCCAGCAATAACTCACGGGAGGTGTGGCGGGGCATTCATGACATCACAAACTACAGAGGCTGCAATGTGACAACTGCGGATCAGAGTGTGACACTGGCAGAGGAGCTTAACTGTTTCTTTGCCCGTTTCGATACCCCCCAGCGACACTCATCTGCTCCAGCCCTGCCCCCGCCCCCACCGGGCTCCGGCACCACTCCACTCACTGTACAGGAGCACAGTGTCAGACGAGTGCTCCTGGCTGTGAACCCCAGGAAGGCTGCCGGACCAGACGGAGTACCTGGAAAGGTGCTCAGGGCGTGCGCCCACCAGCTCGCTCCCCCCCTCACCAGGAACTTCAACCTCTCCCTGGCTCAGGCAGTCATCCCATCCTGCCTGAAGTCATCTACAATAATCCCGGTGCCGAAGAAGTCTCCCATCACCAGCCTGAATGATTACCGACCAGTGGCCCTCACTCCGGTAATCATGAAGTGCTTCGAGAGACTGGTTCTCCAGCACATCAAGGACCATATCCCTCCTGACTTTGACCCCCACCAGTTCGCATACCGGGCGAACAGATCCACAGAGGACGCCATCGCTGTTGCTCTCCACTCTGCTCTGAACCACCTGGAGCAGCAGCAGAGCTACGTCCGGATGCTCTCTGTGGATTATAGTTCTGCCTTCAATACAATAATCCCGGACAGAATCGGCAATAAACTGGACACTCTTGGCCTCCCCCCTCTCACGAACGCCTGGATAAGGGACTTCCTAACGGACCGACCCCAGAATGTGAGACTTGGCCCCCACCTCTCATCCACCCGCACGCTGAGCATCGGCTCCCCACAGGGCTGTGTGCTGAGCCCCCTCCTCTACTGCCTCTACACCCATGACTGCAGTCCAGCCCACAGTGACAACCTTATCGTCAAGTTTGCTGACGATACCACAGTGGTCGGGCTCATCTCCAGGGGTGACGAGGCTGCCTACAGGGAGGAGGTCCTGAAGCTGACGGCCTGGTCTTCGGAGAACAACCTCGCTCTCAACACCAGCAAGACCAGAGAGATCACCGTCGACTTCAGGAGGAACAGCACCGACCCTGCCCCCCTCTACATCAACGGCGAGCGTGTGGAGGGGGTCCACTCCTTCAGGTACCTTGGAGTCCACATCTCCAACGACTTTTCCTAGACAGTCAACACCACAGCAATCATCAAGAAGGCTCAGCAGCGGCTACACTTCCTGAGAGTCCTCGGGAAGTACAACCTGAAGCCTGACCTGCTGCTGACCTTCTACCGCTCGTCCATCGAGAGCCTGCTGACCTACTGTATTACAGTATGGTATGGCAGCTGCACTGCAGCAGACGGGGAGAGGCTGCAAAGAGTGGTCAAGACGGCTCAAAAGATCATCGGCCGCCCTCTCCCCTCTCTGATGGACATCTACACCTCCCGCTGCCTCAACAGAGCCAGAGCCATCATCAAGGACAGCACCCACCCTGGCTCTGACCTGTTCCACCTGCTGCCCTCTGGGAAGCGCTACAGGTGCATTAAAACCAGGACGAACAGGCTAAAAAACAGCTTCTTCCCCAGGGCCATAACCACCCTGAACAGACTTCCCCATTGACCCTCATAACTGCCTTCTCTTCGGTGCAATAACCCATTCCACCAACCACCCTGTTTCATGTAGATATTCATGTACATATTCATTTCACCCTCTGTATAGAGTGTACACTTGTTTTATCGCACTGTATGGAATGGCCTCAATCTCGTTACCCTGCGTAATGACAATAAAGCTGATTCTGATTCTGATTATTGTTTTAGCTATAGTTAGTAGTAAGGCCACAGCACAAAGTCATACTTATAGATGTTTTAAATATTGTTGTTACCTCATTCAGATATATGACAGAATATAAATACTTACCGGTAATTTGTAAAGACATTTTTTATTTTTTAAAATTACAACACTTAGACTCATTAGATGCCACAGTGTACATAATGCTGTGGCCTGTTTGCACACACTTTTCATGTTGCAACATGAAATGTATTGTTAAAGATCTTGCCTTTTTGGCACTGATACTTTAAATTAAATGTAATACTTTACTTGTTGAATGATTTCACCGGCTGTTAAACACTTTACAAAGCAATAATGTAACTACAACGTACATGTGATTGGTACTGGACACACATTATGGGGTTTAAGTAGCTAATTACCGTAATTTCCAGACTATAAGCCGCTACTTTTTCCCCTCGTTTTGGTCCCTGCGGCTTTTACGATGGTGCTGCTTTTTTACGGCTTTTTTTACGGCTTACGGTAACCAGGGGCGCGCACTACCGAGGATGCGCGAGACCGAGGCAGACATCTGGCGCCAGGTAACGAGAGCAAAACAAAGAGTAGGAGAGCGTCAGCGACACTTTGCGCGAAGGAAGTGTTCATACAAACACCCTCAATATGGAAAACAAACGGAGAAGTGCATATGATGCTGCTTTTAAGTTAAAGGCAATCGATCTGGCTGTCAAAGAAGGAAATAGAGGTGTTGCACGTACCCTTGACATCAATGAATCAATGGTGAGACGTTGGAGACGGCAGCACAGGGGCGCCGAAAAAAAAAGGGGGGGGGGGGGGGTAAAGGAGACGGATTCTAGGGGCCCATGATGGAGGGGGGTCCAGAGAGGCCCCTAATGATGATGAAATTATAATACAGACATGACACTAAGTTATTAACTAACATATAATCACACGTTTTATTTTCCATGTCCTGGTAACAATACTTGTATTTGTTTTGGAAGCATCAACACCTTCCCCCCCTCTATTTACGTAAAATGGTTCAGTCCGACTAGATCAGCTGCAGGTAGAGCACCGGCGATTTGTCACAGACAGCGCCACAGCGGGCAAAGCGGAGGAGACAGCAGTATGCCTCAAAAATCAGGCAGCCAAAAAAGAAAGGAAAAGAAAAGAAGAGAGGAGAAGGAGTTGAAGGGTCGACAATATGTCACCCAATATTTCCAAAAAAAAGGTGGGTTTGTTAGTTGTGGTGGAAAGTTATGCATATTAACTTTGTCCCTGTCTGTGGTAATAAGCTAGCTCACTTTTCTCACCATGTTAGCTCAAGAAAACTCTGGATTTTTACATTTTACTGCTATATTAGTTAAATAATCAATCCAGTCAAACATTTATCAAGCTGTTCTTATTCAATAATAGTTGATCTCCCCTCTGAAAATGAATTCCATTGTATTCAGAGTGCTCAGTTCTTCCCCTACTGTATATGTCAACTGTGATGCTGTTCTTCTTTCAAAAATATGGTAATGATAGTCAAAAATACCATTAAAATGCATAATTGTATGTAAAATAGCATAAACAAATGTTGCCGCTGTGTTGGGGGCCCTGTAAAGATTATTTTCATGGGGCCCAAAATCCCTAGCGGCGCCCCTGCAGCAGCATGAAGAACTGATTCAATGCAAAAAGACAAAAAAATCCTTCAGAGGTAATAAAAGCAGATGGCCGGAGCCGTTGATTCCACTGACGAAGAGGAAGGTTTTGAGAGTGAGAACAAAGGAGAGAGTGGCTGACGACGGCATTTTGGACCTGTTCTTCTCCGACATCGACAAAGAGGATTTCGGTGGTTTTAGTACTTAGACTTAGACAAACTTTAATGATCCACAAGGGAAATTGTTCAACACAGTAGCTCAGTTACAATGATGGAAAGTGTAAGGATGGAAAGGACAATGCAGGTATAAATAGATTTAAAAAAGCTATAAAAAAAATCTAACATAGATACGAATATATACATACTATGTGTACAGAATAATTTATATACAGATATATTATATTATGTCTATAACATATATACAATATAAACCAATGACCATGTACAATATTACAGTATATACAGTATATATGACAGCAGCAGCATAAAATATAGAGTAGGTCCAGCAGGAGGAAGACGATGACACAATGATTAAAGACTGACTACCGGTAATACCGTTGTATTATTTGTACTCTGCACGAATGCTGTTCGCCATTTCAAACATGTGAAAGTTTGATTGAATGATTGAAAGATTTATTCTTAATAAATGGGACGCTTTGCGTTCCCAAACAGTCATCTCTGTCCCGACAATCCCCTCCGTGGTAGCAGGAACCCCTGTATACTACGGTAATTACACATCAAAACGCCTGCGGCTTATAGTCGGGTGCGGCTTATATATGGAGCAATCTGTATTTTCCCCTAAATTTAGCTGGTGCGGCTTATAGTCCGGAAATTACGGTATGTCGCATGCAGGATCTAAAAGCACACTGAACGCAACTGAAGATTATGTAACAATTGCTGATGTTTTCAAGTGAATATGAGAAGCCATTTCTTCTCTCAAGACATGAACATGTGACTATTGCTGCTTTAAGTGCGCAACTTCACATCCATATCTTCTTTTCCATCTCTCTCATGGGCCACTGACTTAAACATTAGCATATGATTACTCTACCTTGCTAGAATTGAATGCAAGATGTTTCATGCATTTTAAGATACAATTTTTGATAAAATACAATATGTTGATTTACCTTCTGGGCGCGCCCTCATTTCCTAGCCTGTCTCATCTATTTCTGCCTCAGCTGGCAATTTCTTTCGATGACGTTCCACATTCCTCGGAGAGCATCAATGACCTTGATGCACACATGTATTTGGCTGGGAGGAGGGAGATCAAGGTCACATTGCCCACTGTTGCTTCTCTGTGGGATTAATCAGATACATGAAGTCATCACAGCATCTTGTTTGCCTGGCATATTTAGCTTGAGGTTTCAACCATTTACTTTTTAGACCACGACCAGTGGACCAACATCTGTTACTAGGTCTACAATATCAAAATGAAGCAAAAAGGAAGAAAATATTTCAATGTTGTCTATTGACTTAACATTTTCTGATTACATAAATTGCTGCATTTTAACCATGCAACATTTTGCTTGGGGCCACACTATTAAAAAGCACACATTAATCTCTACAGATGTCAGAGAATTGTTAAGGTTTAGAGCTGAGTATACAAGCCAGATGTGATCGAAAAACAATGTCAAGGGATATATCTGTACTCTCTTAAAAGGGAACTGCACTTTTTCTGGAACTTTGCCTATCGTTTACAACCCTTATGAGACACAAGGAAACACAACGTTTTTTTGTTGTTGTTTTTTTGCATTCTAACATGTACAAATTGCCTCGTTCTTAGTGGCTACCAATGCAGCTAATGAGAGCAATCAATTATACCACTAATCACTTTAAAAATGCATTCAAAAACCATCAACAATACTTCATTTAGGTTTCGTAACCTGTATAATAACCACATTGTAGCGACAATGTTTTTGTAAGAGTGAACACTGAGTAACTATTATTGTAACATAGTAACACATCGGCGTGCTACGGTATTACCCGTAAAAGTTAACCACGGCAAGAGATAAGATAGCTTCTACGTCAGCACGAAACGCGTTTGAGTTTGAAATGCACAACAAACACATTGCGATAAGACACCAATCTGTACTGACTGAAAAACATGAACAATCATATTACAGTATCATAAAGTATTAGCCCACATTTCATGTTTTGTTTGTACACAGCTTGCCAGGCATTGTATGTTGTATACACGCATGTCATACTGCATGTATCAGGATCAATATCAAGTGTGACTCATTCGATGGACATTTGCCTGTTTGGTCAAGCTGGCCAGAAACAGGTTTTCCGTTTTTTTGGGGTAAGCACTGGTGATTCCCATTTGCCGCATCTTCCATGTGTTTTTTATCATCTTTAACACCCCCCCACAAAAAAAGGAAAAAAAAGTGCACTATTTTCTGAATGTTGCATATCATTCACAATCTTTATGAAAGACATGACAACGGATGCATTGTTTTTAATACATTCTAACTGGTAAATAGTCGTCAACAAAAGTCTGCTTACAACAGAGCCAATAGGAAGTCCTCTATGTCTATTGCACCCATAAAACACATAGCAAAACTTTACAGGTATAGGAGCATGATAACTTGAAGTTATCATGGATTACTTTTGCAACAACACATCATCAGTAGGGTAAAACTAACCTGTCTCATGACTGTCTAAACCCAGCTCATGTTCCCTATTAGTGGGTGAACAATCCAACCCCCAACGATACTCCATTTACATTGCGTGACTTGAATATCAACCACGTTTTAGTAATATTGTTTTTTGAGCGCTAACGCAGACAAACTATTTATAGCGGCGCCGTGATCACGAGCTTGTGTGCCAATGTTGACATGATCGAATGATCAGCTGCTTCCTTGTTTCCTTGCTCGTCAATTTTTATTTTAGCTCATAACTCATGCCTCCCACCTGGATAGTAGAAGGATGAGGAGGTATTCCGACAAATTGGTACACTTGGACAGCCAATTTAGACCTAGAAATGGCGAGAACGACACAAAAAGGCTTTCCACTACCCTTTTCTTCACGAGGATAATGAGTCATTCTTCATCTAAATAGGAATGTATGAATATCCTTGCAGTCTGCATTCTAATGACAGCAGACCTTGTACAGTAAGTGGTGTATTACTATGGTTTTTGGCTCTCATGAAGTCTGCAGTGAGTAATAATCAGTGATGTAGTTGGGAAAAAAGTGTGTGATGCGTTTTTTAAATTAATGCATCGCATATGGTTAAAATGAGCAAAATACGTAAATATGAAAAGTTATAATAAATGTACCTGTTACATGGTGTAGGTATATATGTAATGTAGTATGTGAAACCTTAATGGAGGTGTTTGGATGTGTTTTAAGAGCTTTATAGGCTACCAAAGTATCCATTGTAAGCGGAAGTTTGATAGCATTTATTTATTATTTAGAATGCATTAAAAAATATATATACATCCGTCTTCATGTCTTTCATAAGGATTGTGAACAATAGGCACAATTCCCAAAAAAGTGCAGTTCATCTTTAAGAAGGAATACTTTCCACAAGAATTCAAAGATTCAACATCCCCGGAAGTGGACTTTTAAAGCTATCTAGTCAACCACACATCCTGCTACACTCACAAGGAATACGGTAAACATACAAAAGTATGGAGGCACAACATGTCTTTACATTTGGTTGTGTTCACAAATTTGGCATTAAATCATGAAAGATAATGTTGGATTTATTTGTGCATCGGTCAGTAACGTATTTGATGGATGGTTGTTCATCAGTGTTAATTTCTGTGTTGTCAAGCAATATGTGTATAATATATTGGGCCTGATCTACTATGATCAAAATACCACACCCTAAACAGTGTGTGCAAACTACAAAATTGTGTATACTATTAGTGGGCGTGTTGCAGGATTATAAATCAAGATTGCGCGTACATCTGATAACTGGTGCAGACCGCCCTATTTAAAATGAGGATTTTGCATGTACTATGTGACTCTCACCATGGAGACATTAATTTACTGCACATTAACTTCATGTCATCATGCTCCTACTGTATACCTATGGCGATTTGCTATGTTTTGAAACATGCAGCAGACATGTATAATATGTACCACTTTCTGGGCATTTTAGAAGCAGTCCTACGATCTACAAACGAACCCACTTGTTTATGGTGCTGAAGGTGTGCCGTGGGAGAATCAGGCTTTAACTGTGACAGTGTGCTAGAATGTTCCATACGCAAGTAAATGTGCATTGCAAAAAATCAATCAATCTATACATATGAAAAAAGGAACACCATTAAATAAAATCCATCAATTGAATTAGTTTTAATCATACCTTAAGTCATCCAGCAGCTATCCAATTGTAAAATAATATTGCTGAATAGACATTAGATGTCTAATTTTGTATTATAATGATAATTATATTATATAATTATATATTATATATAATTTGAATTTTTGACTGTCCATATATGTTGACAAGCATACATAGGACAAAGCTGCAGTGTGATCGCCTCCTCTCTCACGGCTATTTCTAGGCGACTGCCAGTTTGCATGCACATTTGCTAAATAAAGACGAAAAACAGCTCCCCCAAAACAGTTTTAGTCTTGATAAATCACACTGTGTGTGCAAAATAATTAAATGTGCATTTTCGCCTCCCAGTATTGTGGGTGTTTTGATTAGGGCTGGGCCAATAAAATTGTATTGCAATAGATACCCTATCAATAAAAAATGTGTTAGATATATATTATATTGTATATGTTTTGTAATGTCAGAAGAAACCGGAAAGATTGAAGCATGGTGGGTTGCATGAACAAAGGTACTCGCGGTCTGGCAACCAAGCAAAACAGGAAGTGATTAGTGAGCAATGGGAGGGACACGCTAAACAGCCAATTTTGTTAAAGTATCAACTATCACGTTTGGTTGCGCCATCTTGCTGTCTCGCTGTTGATTCTGTTGATTGAGAAGATAACTATAAATGAGTCCTGCAGAGAACAAATAAATTGTGGGTTGAACAGGAAAAGTCACCTTGACAGGATGGCAGTTTTGGGAGTTTTTCAAACGGACCATAGTCCTTCGCCCCACTCATCTTTTCTTTTCAACCTTCATCCTTTCCCTATTCGGATGTACAGAAACAACAGATAGGAACTAAAGTGCAGGACTGTATGAATAAAAAAATGAAGGAGAACAAATATGCTACTTTAAAATAATAATGTGTCCAATAATATTTAAATAATAATTACTGCATAACATAAATTCATTTATATATTTAAATAAGAATAACAGACTAACTTAAATGTTACACAGACCATGTAACTTCCTGGCAGTAAACTTGCAAAAAAGGTTTCTCTATGTATACAATTTCACACTTTATTAAGTATTTTGTAAATATTCCTTATTTTTGCACCTTAAAGTTCGGATACGTGTTTATAGTGATTTTAGAATTTAGTTTACATCGATTTTTTAAGTGTTTTCCATGATTGTGTTGACATTTGTTTTCCTTTCTGCCTTGATAGCGCAGAGGATTTATAATCAGAAGAAGGTTACATTTCAGCTCCTGAAAAACAACCCTACACCATAATTCTGATCATTTGGATGGGTGGCCAAATACCTTTGGCAATATATTGTATTACATCCCTAACAGCCACTGTAAATGCAACTTAGAGACTTTTCACTCAAACTTTTTTTTAATTAGGAGAAATCTGGCCCGGACAGATGTACACTGTGGGGTGCCAAAAGATTATTAGGAATCTACTAGGCACCATTGGTGGTGTTTTGAGAAGAAATGCAGCTGAGTCATGCTGGTCTGATTAGTCGTTTCCACCCACGACTCAGATAATACACAACATATAATGAGTGGACGCAGACAGAGAGAATTTAAAATACGAACATTTAAAAAGAGAAAAATATGTTCTTTGATGCAAGTGGAAAAAAAAGCTTCAATTGTCGATTCTGTCAGCACAGTATTCTGACCCACATTATGCTAAAAAATAAAAGCAACAAACTTGAAACTTTCTTTTTCTTTTGTCGCAGCAAGTTTCCCTTCATGCAAATGCTCCACAGAAAGCCCTGTTTAAAATTGGCCTTACTTTAATACGCCATGCTTTCGATCCATCTCAGCCGGCTTTTATGTAGTGAAGGAAGGGGCTCAGAACCAACAGGACTTTACAGCCGCAGGCAACAGGCTGTGGCACCATTAACACTTCCTGCCCTATTTATTATGCAGCCTGTTTTTTTTTAATTAGTGCAATTTCCAAGAAGAAGAAAGTGGTTAGAGTTTCATGGCGCTTGAAAGGAAAAGACCGTGGTCAAAGTTTGATGAGGTGGCACTTGCTGGTTAGCTTTAAAAAAACGGTGGCCAGAACCACACCATCACCATCACCGCAGGGCTGCACTTTATTTCCTGCAGGTTCCAAATGGATCATAATTGGCCCGGAACTGAGGCTTGCTCTTCTATTCTCTCTTCTCAGGGTTTGATGAATACTTCACCGCACTCACGCTAGAGAACAATCGAAGGAATGTTTGGTTTGCTGAATTCTGGGAGGAGAATTTTAACTGCAGGCTTCTCAGTACGTCCAAGAAAGAAGACACCACTCGTAAATGCACAGGTACCTTTTTTTTTTTTTTTACTACAGCACTATGAGCCATATTCTCCAATGTGCTAAAGTGAAAAAATCTGCGCAATTGTGCGAAGTGTTAAGAAAACTCCATGTCCCATGATTTTGACACATAAAAAAGGCGTCATGGCAAAGTCCGCCTCGTTAGTAATTCTAAACTTAAAACAGTTGTGCCTCTTTGTGCAGGGTGTGTCCAGAAGCTGGATGGGAGAGTACGAATAGGAGAAATGTGCATAGTAACTTTAAGCACAAAGAAAAACCCTTAAGCGCAAACGGTATAATAGGGACCTATATCCGAAACATCATCTAAAAAAGACACAAAATAATTGACTTTCTGTGTTATTATTATGTATTGTTTTACTTAGCATTAGTACATAGCTGCAGATAAACCATTGATATTCTGTTCAGTCTTTCTCATTGCAACAAAATGTCCAATAGCAAGTGTTTGTTCCCAGTGGGTTGACGCCGAGTTATTACTTGAAATAATAATAATGCATCACATGTCCTCGTGGTGCTATAGTTACGCTGTGTGCCGCAGTGACTAATATTCTACAACTCTTAAACCTATTGTCTTTCCATTCCCCTGTGACAGCACCAGGCTGTTTATCTACATTACCGTCATTTGGTGCCTTGAATAATTAATGTCTGTCGGATTTATATCAATGTTTCCGTTGGATTTCCGGAGTTGATTTGTTTAAGGTGTCATTCTTCAGTGTGTCTTCTCTAGTCATGTGACGTTACAAAAGACAGGCGAGTGAACATCACATCAGGTCCTCTTTTATGTTGCCTGACATACATATTCATTTTTCATTTGATGTACGCGTGACTGTGCATAGAAACCTACAGTTTTGTGATAGAGTTGTTTTAGCAATGTTAATGCTATGATAAATCTACAAAATGAATTCCCAGTCACTGAAATATAAAACACAAAGAACATGGTTACTTTTGCGCAATCTACAGCACTGGTGTCAAACAAATGATAATATGTACAGTATATGATTGCAGGATCATATGATAGTCAATGTTTTGTTGGTCAGCATGGCGGGCTTCTACAAATATGGAGAGCTATTAAGCCTCGGCAACACCCGTGTTAAGCTTTTAACATTTTACCTTTGGTTAAAGGGGAACTGCACTTTTTTGGAATTTTGCCTATCATTCACAATCTTTATGTAAGACAAGTATCTCTGTTTTGTGCATTCTAACTATTAAATCAATGCAATCAAAAGTCTGCTTACAATGGTGCCAACAGGAGTCCTCTATTTTGCCTATAAAGCTCTTAACAAAAACATCTAAAGACCTCCATTAAGGATTTGTATATACACTCTAAGTATATATATAATGTTAGTAACACACATATTCATAATAACATGTAATATGTATGCATTTTGATCATTTTAAGCATACAGCGGTGCATTAATTTCACACAACGTTCGCTTTTTCCTTCAACATCACTGATTACTACTCACTACAGATTCCATGAGAGCCAACAAACATAGTAAAACATCACTTACTGTACAATTTCTGCTGTCACTGGGATGCCGACTTATTAGAGGTTGATATATTTCCATATTGATGAAGAATGACTCTTAATCCTCGCGAAGACAAAACAAGGGGTGAAACCAAGCTTCTTTTCGTGTCTCTCGACATTTTCGGGTCTAAATTGGATGCCAAAGTTGACGAACTTGTCGATTATGTCCTCCTCTTTCGACTATCAAGGTGAGAGGGATTATTTATGATCTAGAACAGGGGTGGGCAATTAATTTTCACCGGGGGCCGCATAAGCAACCCGAGCACTGCTGGAGGGCCACACGACAATATTTCAATTAAATTTTGCTCAATATTATTTTTGATATACCGTAAGATAAATAATAATGATGATAATAATAATAATAATTAATAATAATAATAATAATTTAATTTAACCTAACTTAACTTTATACAAAAGCAGATTGCTTTTGATGGTCACTTTATCCTGCATTATCCAACATTTTTCCCCATCAGATTTGGACAACCATCTGTTGTTAAAAATAGTTTTTAATCATATTTATTTTATATTGTTTTTTATATTGGTTTTATATGTAATTGTTTTTTCTTTTTATTCAGTCATTGGTGGAGCTAAGGATAATATTTGAATATTGTTTGTAATATTGTTGTGCAGCACTTTGGAAACATTTTGTTGTTTAAATGTGCTATATAAATAAAATGGATTGGATTGTCACACCTGCCAGCTTGTCCCAACACGCATTTACCTCTGTGAACAAGTCATTACCTGTGGTTGTCTCTTTAATTGACTGCATCAGAGCTCTCATCCAAAGTTAGCGAAAAACAGTCCATGTCTCCGGGCATTATCAGCGCAACAAAGTCCAATAAGCACTCCTTAATAAACTCTCCGTCAGAAAACGCCTTACTTTTTCTGGCGCTTTTGTGAGAAATGACGAAACTTGTCCTGACGGCTGCATCTCTGGGGGTGTGAAATATGGCACAAAGTCCTTGTTGGGTTTGCAGTTTTACCATCAACGCATTAGCCTCCCTTGCGCGCGCTTCATCAGACACATTCCGGTATTTTCCCTCGTGTTTCTTCGTGTAGTGACGATTAAAATGATATTTAAACACAGCAACCTGTGTACCACACATTAAGCACACGGCTTTACCATTAATTTATGTAAAGAAATACTTGGCAGTCCATCTCTTGTTGGAAACACGCCATTCCTCATCAACTTTTCTTTTTTTTAGCGTCTCATCACTTGTCTCTATGCACCTTTACTCACAGGTTCCCGCGGACATACGGCATAAATAACACATTTCAAAATAAAAGCAGCATAGTTGTATTGCGCGCACGACATAGATGTTTTTTAAACTTTATTTTGTAATTTGTAATTGCGCCGTTCAATTCACTCACAATCGCACACGCGCATACGTCCACACGGAAGTAATACAAATAACGCTTTTCAAAACAAAAGCAGAACCGTTGTATTGCACACTCGACATAGATACTTTTTAAAATTTATTTTGTAATTTATGATTGGCCTCACGCGGGCCGGACAGGGATGCGCAAAGGGCCGGATGCGGCCCGCGGGCCGTACAATGCCCAGGTCTGATCTAGAATAAACGTTCACAAGCTCAGAGGCGAGAAAGCAGCTCACCAGCTGATGATGTCAATATAGCAGCACAAGCTAGTTGGCTCTATTTGATCACGGCGCCCCTAAACATAGTTTTTTCTGTTTTAGCGCTTCTAATAACAATATCACTAATACTTGGTTAATATTTAGGTCACAAAATGTAAATGGAGTATTGTTGCCGTTTTTTGAATGGTTATTCAAAGCAGGGATTCTCAAACTGTTGTACGTGTACCACAAGTGGTTGGTGGCCGCCATCTTGAATTTTGCCAAAGAATCACCTGATTACCTGGTGTTATATATTCATTTTCATTTCATTTATTTATTTATTTCAGGCAATGACATACAAAAATAATAATAATAATAAAAAAAAAGTACAAAGTTGACAACACATAATAATATAAATTAATATAGTGCAAAAGGTAATGTATAGTATGTAATGCATGATTGTCCAGTTTAGCCTGAAAGGGAGTGGGAAGAAGATCATTTATTTAATCCCACCCCCAGTTCTCCATTCAGTGATTATTCACATGAGTTTCACTCTTACTTTGTTCAAGGATTTTAATACAAATGTTGTATCATAGTGGCATTACCACAGGTAACAATAATTATTACACTGTAACAATAATTTGTATCAACAATGTACGAAGAATGAATGTACCAACAATGGTAATAGACAACATAGCAATAATGGTAATAGACAACATAGCAATAATGGTAAGGAAACATTGAGTACAACAGCAGGTCAAATTAAAGACCCTCATCTCTATATTTAAACCAGACCCCATGTCTGTATACTAGCTTAAATTGATTAATAGTTTGGCATTGCTTGTGTTGTAAGTCAGACACACAGAAACATTTATGAGTGGTTTGAGCTCTCGGCAATGAGAAATATCCAAAGCCTCTGAAGTTATGAGCCTGCACTCGTCTTATAAAAAAACGTTGTAGATTAGGCGGCAATAATTTGTTAAATGCTTTATATAAGATTATTAATGTATTATATTTAACAAGGTCATCAAATTTGAGCAACTTTGATTGCATAAACAGATTATGAGTATGTTCTAAATAACCAACGTTGTGAATGATCCGCACTGCTCTTTTGTGTAATATGATCAGAGGATGAATTGTGTTGTGGTAAGTATTCCCCTATACTTCAACACAGTATGTAAGGTATGGCAGTACCAAGGTGCAGTATAGAGTACGGAGTGCATTTTCATTGAGGTATAGTTTTGCTTTGTTTGTAATTGAGAGGCTTTTGGAGATTTTTGTTTTAATGTGTCTGATATTAGGTTTCCATGATAGTTTACTATCAATTATTACTCCCAAAACATTATTTTCATTTACGATTTCAATTTGGGTACCATCAATACTTATTTTCTGTTCAGACATTATGTTGCGATTTCCAAACATCACTATCTTAATTGTATTTATATTCAAAGATAATTTATGTGTGTCCATCCATCCATTTACTATGTTTAGTTCTGTGTGTACTGTATTTATGAGCTCATTATAGTCATCACTACTGTAGAATATATTTGTGTCGTCTGCAAATAGTATACATTTCAGTACTTTGGATGTATTAAACATATCATTAATATACACATTAAACAGTTTTGGCCCCAACACGGACCCTTGGGGGACACCACAAGCAATGCCAAGAGTATCAGATAAAAATTGACCCATTTTTACAAACTGTACCCTCACTGTTAAATAACTTTTTAACCAGTCACCAGCCAGCCCCCTAATTCCATATCTTTCCATTTTATCTAGTAGAATTGAATGGTTAATGGTATCAAAGGCTTTCTTTAGATCAATAAAGATACCAACTGCATATCTTTTGTGCTCCAGTGCATTAGTAATTTCTTCAATAGCTTAAGTTATCGCCATTAAGGTTGTTCATTTGGACCTAAAGCCATACTGACCGTCATTGATTATATGATGCTTCTCAAAAAAAGATTCAAGTCGAGAGTTAAATAGTTTCTCTAAGATTTTTGAGAACTGAGGCAAAAGAGAGATTAGTCGGTAATTGGTGAAAGCGTGTTTGCTATCACTTTTGAAGAGCGGAGTTACCTTAGCGATTTTCATTTGACTTGGAAAGCGGCCAGTCTGGAATGATATGTTACATATATAAGTTAAGGGTTTTACAATATTCAGTATAACCTTTTGAACCAATATCATGTTGATATCATGGCAGTCAGTGGAGCACTTACTTTTACACTTCCGCACAATGTGTGTCACTTCCTGCTCATTTGTAGCCGAGAGGAAGAATGACGAAGAATTCTGTTAAATAGTTGATGTGACGACCGGGTCGCATCGTGATGCAGGGTTGTTCTCCCATGAATGCAGACGGGCTTCGGACACAGCGTGCAGGTAGGAAATTATTTATTTAAGAAGTAAATCATACGGGAACAAACAAAAACGTGCTCATAGCACGGAAGGCAAAAACAAAGGGGCTAGCAAGGGAGCTAGCAAGCAAAGAGCCTAGCGTGGAAGCTAGCAGGAATACAAAATAGTCGTCGTCTGTTGCAATAAAGCAAATTAGGAAGCCAGACCGAGTGAGGCCAGGGCATAGACTAAATAGCCCTCTGATTAGGGCCCGGACAACAGGTGAGCGTCCCGAACACTAGCCAGAGGTAAGTGTGTGCTATCTGCCGTCATGGCAACTGAAACAAACAAAACCAAGAGGTGCTGAAAACAAAAAGTGACTAGAAAATGTAAACAGACTATGATCCGGGCAGCGGATCATAACAGTACTCCCCCCTTAAAGGACAGATTCTAGATGTCTCTTGAAAAAAACTAAAACCCAAAAAACTAAGAGATCATTCAAAGGAGGGCGGAGAGAGGACTTGGTGGTGGGTCGCCAGGGCACGTGTCCCCGATTCCACCGGGGATGAGTCAGGTGGCGGCGGTGAATGGAACGCTGCTGCCGCAGGCGAGGCAGGCGACCACGGAACGCCGCCGAGTCAATGGGCGCCAGTGGCGCAAGAAGCAGCGACACCTAGGACGTAGGCGTAGAACTATCTTTGGGCACATCCTGATTTGATTATGATTATGATTCAGGAGCTTTAATTCAATTAAAAATGTGTCATTGATGCATCTTTAATTTATGTATATTGATGCAGTTTTACATTCACTGAGGTGGTACTTTGTTAAAAAAGTTTGGAAACCACTGATTTAGAGGGCTTCATGGGCGGAATAAAGGACCTCCCATTTACTCCATTGTAAGCAGACTTTTATTTCCGTTTATTTACGTGTTAGAATGCAAAAAAAAACAAACATATGTGTACTTGTCTCTTATAAGGATTGTGAGCAACAGGCTAAATTCCATAAAAGTGCAGTTCTTCTTTAACAATTGACATTGCAGGCCACTGTGGTATAAATCAGATACATTGCACTCAACCAACTACAGTCCGCGAGACATCTAGAGTTCAAAAAGCAATTTGACCGGGAGCGGTGTATTCATATCACATACAAAAAGCCAGTGGCGTTAAAGCTGCCATTTGTCACTAGCTGGTGGCCAATGTAAGTCGTTCAACCATTGATTGTACATGCAAGGATAAAAAGCACACAATTTACATTTTTGACCCATTCTACACAACCTTCCTGAGTCATGGTGTAGGAACAAAAAATCAACCAGCACAAACATTCAACAAACATGGTCACACATAACACAGCTTGCCCATTGAACTGTGTGGAAATAAATAAAAAGGTCCAATCAACATAAATAAAAAATTAAAAAACTTACACCAAATTATATCCATTACAAGGGATGATGGGAAAAATGCAAACACTTTCCCCACAGTTATCCATGTTAGGCACATTTTAGCTGATTTATATTTCTGATTGATTAAAAAACCTTTAGGAGGTCGTCACAGAAGTAAACAAGGTAGGGGTTGAACTTTCACATACTCTTAATATCCAATTATAATAATGATTCATTATATATCTATTATGCTATTATAATATAATATGTACTCATAAATAATTGCTAGGGATAAGCGGTATAAATTGGATGGAGCTATGTTTTATATATATATATATATATATATATATATATATATATATATATATATATATATATATATATATATATATATATATATATATATATATATATATATATATATATATTTTTTTTTTTTTTTTTAATTTATAACACATATATATATATATATATATATATATATATATATATATATATATATATATATATATATATATATATATATACTATATATATATAATAACAACCAATTATACTTAAACTAAGGAAATGGAGTGTGACTAAATTCAAGAGTGTGTATGGTGTAAGACTATGTGTAGGAATTAATTGAGTGAGAATGAGTGAGAGGCGGAAGATCAAGAGGACAAGGGATTTCGGAGGTCCGTGAGGCGAGCAGGAAGTCGGGGGCAACGCGGGGTGAAGAAGGTCCGTGTCCAAGCGGGTGGTCGAGATCCAACAAGAACTCAGGGAAGCAAAGGAAACGCGAGATGCACAGCACGAAAACAGGAACGGGGATCTGCTGCAGGAACGACGCGACACGACAATGAAACATGGAGGGGAAAACAGAGAGAGAGCAGGATTGCATCAAGCAGGTATCAGGCTTACTGTACGGGAACAGATGGTTACGTTCTGGCCAGGAACGCAGGTCTGCATTGGCTTAAGAAGCCCAGCCAGATCATCACAGACAGGTGCGTTGATTGCATATTGAATGCAGCTGCCGGCTACGTGACGTGTGCAGGAGAGGAGCGGCCGTGGGCGCGTCCCGAGGTGCGCTCCGCGGGGCTACTTGACGAATGGGCGATGGCATGTGCCCGGGCCGTGACAGTACCCCCCTCCTTACGGACAGATTCCAGATGTCCTAGGGCTGAGAGCAGAACAAAAAGATCAAGAGACAAGGGAAGGTGGAGGGGTGAACTGGGGGTAGGTCGCCAGCCCAAGTGTCCCCGGGGACGAGTCTGGTGGCGGCGGCAAGTAGAATGCCGCTGCGGCCGGTGAGTTGGGAGACCAAGGAATGGCCACCTTCTTGGCCGTTGGGAAGGCGGACGTGAGTGGCACCAGAACCACAGCAGCCTACTAGATACCTGTCCATGTCCAGGGCATCGCTGCTGTTGGCGCAGAAATTTTCCATGCCTGGCCACAGAGGGCGATGTGTGTGGGCGCCTGATGGCCGGAAAGTGCGGCCGGCCAGCCGGAGGTCACGGGGGCGACGATGCTGGAGACGTGGAGGACAATACCGTCGGAGCCGGAGACGTGGAGGACGATAACCTCGGAGCCGGAGACTTGGAGGACGATGTCGTCTGAGCCGGAGACGTGGAAGACGATGTCGTCAGAGCCGGAGACGTGGAGGACACAGGCTGAGGAGCTGGCTGAGGTGCAGAAGCGGGCGCTGGCCGTGGAGCTGAAGCCGGCGCTGCTGGCCGTGGTGCTGAAGCCGGCGCTGCTGGCCGTGGTGCTGCTAGACGTGATGCTGACGCGGGGGCCGGCCGTGGTGCTGAAGTTGGCGCTGCTGGCCGTGGTGCTGCTAGCCGTGGTGCTGCTAGCCGGCGCTGCTGGCCATGGTCCTGCTAGCCGTGGTACAGGTGCTGATGCGGGGGCCAGCCTGGGAGCTGGTGCTAGCTCGGGGGACAGCCTGGGTGCTGGTGCTGACTCTGGGACCAGCCTGGGAGCTGGTGCTGGCTCGGGGGACAGCCTGGAAGCTGGTGCTGACTCGGGGACCAGCCTGGGAGCTGGTGCTGACTCGGGGGACAGCCTGGAAGCTGGTGCTGACTCGGGGACCAGCCTGGGTGCTGGTGCTGGTAGTGTGGTTGGTGGGTGCGGCCAGGCAAACCGAAAGACGGGCTTGCTGGTGGTTGTGGTTTGGCCTGCCGGAGAACAGGTGGTGAAGGTCTAGCAGGGGATAGCCTGGCTGGGCGCAGCTGTGCTACCACATCAGCACAGCCACCAGTACTGCGCCCCTCCCCCCTTCCTCCAAAAGCGGATGCCAGACGCTTCCTGTCGAACGAGGAACAGTCACTAAGGATGGGAGGAGGGTGTTCAGGCGGCGGGTAAATTCCTCTTCCCAAATATCACCGCTAAACATTCCCCTCAAAGATAGGCAATCAGGACTCATTTTCTCGGGTGGAGTGTAAAAAATAAAAATAAATCATGAGTGGCCAAAAAAAAAAAAAAAAAGTCACTGGGTGCGGGGCTAAAGACACTGGGAGTGGGGCTAAGGAAAAAACTGTGCTGTCAGGTCCTTATAAATAATTTGGCCAGAACGTACTGTTGTGTATGCAGGAGGAGTAGTGACGGCACAGTTCCACAAGAGGGAGTAGTTGCACTATGATTTATTATATATATAAATATATATATAATAACCAATTGAGGAAATTGAGTGTGACTAAATTCAAGAGTGCGTATGGTGTAAGACTACGTGTAGGAATTCATTGCTGAGTGTTTACCAGAAGTGATGTATGAGGGGCAGAAGATCAGGAAGACAAGGGAGCTCGGAGGTCCGTGAGGCGAGCAGGAAGTCGGGGGAAATGCGGGGCGAAGAAGGTCCGTGTGCAAGCGGGTGGTCGAGATCCAACAGGCAGTCCGGGAAGCAAAGGAAACGCGGGGTGAGACGAGACGCACAGCACGAAAACGGGAACGGGGATCTGCTGCAGGATCGACACGACACGACAATGAAACACAGAGGGGAAAACAGAGAGAGAGCAGGATTGCATTAAGCAGGTATCAGGCTTACTGTACGGGAACAGATGGTTATGTTCTGGCCAGTAACGCACGTCTGCATTGGCTTAAGAAGCCCAGCCAGATCATCACCGACAGGTGTGCTGATTGCATATTGAATGCAGCTGCCGGCTGCGTAACACGGGCAGGAGAGGAGCCGCCGTGGTCGTGTCCCGAGGTGTGCTCCTTGAGGAATGGGCATTGGCATGTGCTTGTGAAGGTTTTTTAAGTAGTCAAGGCTCACGTTTCGGCCTCTTGTCCACACGCAGATGCATACTTTTGTCTTTAAAAACTCAGACTATTACAAACGCAGGCCAAAGTGTAGAGATCCAAAACTCTCTGCTTAGCGTATGCGTGTACACGGCACAAACAGAGACTTATGATGACGTCACGGTTGTACGCTGTCATTTCCAAACTCAACAACACTGCCTTGCTACCTTTTAACACACTAGAAGAGGACTTACTGTATGTTTGAACATAAACATGCTGCTCTTTTCACTCAACATTAATAAAAAAGACACATCAAAAAGGGCTTTACGACACTCCCGCAGGCGCAAATGACAGTCAGCTGTTTTAGATACGATCGCTGTGGAACCTCCACCTGATAGGACAACTTTGACAAGCAAGACTTTTTGCTCTGAGTGTCATAAGAAAGATGCAACGTTATCTTTTGTTTTTAGTCCTTGTTTAACGACAAATCTTGAAGTTAACTTACGTGTCTTGCTCCCAACTGTGCTCGCGCGTAAAAAACGACCAAGCAACTAAAAAAAACATGATGTAGTGTCTTCCTTGTAGTGTGTACTGATGTTAAAGACAACATACACTTCATTACACATGTACCATATCACTATATCCATGATTAAATGCTTTATAATTCCACAAGAGTTCTGCAGCGGTACACGGACGTCTGTGTGCTTTATACAGACACTTGAACATGCAAAATGGTTTCATTGGTTCCAAAAACATGCATAGGTTGTTTGGCAACACTAAATCGGCCCTAGTGTGTGAAAGTGAGTGTGAATGTTGTCTGTCAATCTGTTAGCCCTGTGATGAGGTGGCGACTTGTCCAGGGTGTACCCCGCCTTCCGCCTGAATGCAGCTGAGATAGGCTCCAGCACCCTCTGCAACCCCGAAAGGGACAAGCGGTACAAAATGGACGGATGGATGGCTCGTTAGTGCGTGCTGATTTTACAAATAATGTACACTTCACTGCACGTGTAATATATCACCATGTTGCTGAACACGTTATAATTCTATGAGTGTTGGGTTTCAGCAGCAAAGGCGTGCATTCGGTCTTTAATAATGTTCCCAGGATTATGTGTACGTGCAGGCTGGTTTTAAATATAATGTACGTGTTATTGTACATCTAAAGTATATCAAAATAAACATAATAAGAGTTGTAATGCTGCACCAAGTCAGCTATAACTGCTTTTTTCAGGCTTCTGATTGGACCACATGTGCATGACAGCAGGTGTATGTTTGTGTGTAGACATAGACAGTTTTGAAACTACACTTGTGTGGATGGAGATCGTTTTAACCCCAAATATGTGTTTTTGAAACTCTCCATGTTCGTGTGGACATGGCCTTAAAGGCACTACCTAATCCACTTGTATGTTTGTTATAATAGTTTGTCTTTTTATATTGTTTATGTATTGTTGGCAGGTTGAAAACAGCTCAGTGGATTTGCGTGGAAAAACCACCATTTAAACGGCAGCGTATAATAATCATCAAAAACGCACGAGAGACAAAACTTTGTTTATGCGGTCACACCACACAGCACATATGGCTGTGAGCCATCTGTTTTTATTAGCACACACAAATTGGCACAATCAACCACGGACGCATTTCAGCTGTGCGTGTCAGCCTTCAATAATGAAAACAGGCGTTTAGGAAATAAAAGACAATTAGGCCAAACGCAATAATTGAGGGCACATCTTAACATGTATAATTAAACCTTATTTAAGCAAAAATATTGCTCCGGCCCGGCTGCACCAAATAATGATATACATCTATTTAATAAAGTCAAAATACAAATAAGGCAACAAGAGAAGTATCCCACACTTCTCTTTTGTAAAGTAAATTTGTACAGCCGATATGGGCACCTACATCAACAATATGATTTGCCTGGGAAGCTGGACAGGACAAAAATACATAAATACAAAAAATGAATGATTTATTCGATTACTCGATTAATCGATCTGGATATTCCATAGAATACTCGATTACTAAAGTATTCGATAGCTGCAGCTCTAAATTATACCTATCTACGACAGTGCAATTAATTTCGAGTTATCTGTTAACGAAATGTATATATATATATATATATATATATATATATATATATATATATATATATATATATATATATATATATATATATATATATATATATTTGTTTGCATGCAGTCGACTTTCGCCCGCAGCTCAATTTTTTTAAGCCCAATGTGGCCGGCCAGTCAAAAAGTTTGAACACCCCTGCACTAAACATTATTTCTAAGGCTGCCAGATCAGACCACCAAGAGTAGCAATAATTTAACTCTACAAGACTAAAAGCGACACCACTTTAACTATTAAACACTGTTTGTACAAAATAACACATTAAAGATACATTACAGTCAAAAGTGATGATTGTAAGTACACCAAACCATGCTGTGAATTATGCCGAAAACTCCCGGAAATTGCTCTTGTCCGTCAACATCCCGAATGAAGTTACGAATTCCCAGATCTGATGGGGTTTTTTTGTGTATAAAATATTGTAGCATTTGCCCAGCTTTTGATGACAAGGAGGTGTTCAACAATTACTTTCTTAAAACTAAAGACCACGCCAAATCAACATCTATAGCTGTCTTTCTAAAAACGAGCACACACAGCCGCTTGCCTCTACCCTCCCTGTTCCTGTTCTTCCTTGCACTCGTCCGATCACCAGTCAGAACACATTTATGAACTCTCAGACTGTCGGAAAATACTAGAACTCTTCAAGCAGAAACAACTGAACACGCATTTTCTAAAATGCACATTGCCCCTACACCGGTGTTAACAAAATGTCCATCTACACATGTGGAATGTAAAAAAAATGTCTGCCCACATAAAAACACATTCACTGGGCTGTCATGCACATTTTGTCCAAGCCATAAAAAACAACCACAGATGATTGGCACATGTCCATCAGCATAGTGATATATTTTTTTTGTCTAATTGCCTGTATGTGTTGTAGGATACCTCCATGCCCGTGAAAAGGGGGTAAACAAATGTTTATCCTGTTTGGCGTGCGATCTAAAGAGTGCTTTGAATTTTGGACCCTAAGTCTACAGCAAAAAAGTAATAGTAAGGGTTGCAGTAAACATTTTATAGGCTGCAACTATAGTTGTGAAGAATCATTTTCTTCAAGTCCACTGTGTTAAATTAAAATATTCTGAGATTATTAAAGTATTTCGGATTCTAAATTTTTAGTAAAAGGCATTCGATAACCAGCAAAGCTAAAGAAAATATGCCGATGAGTAAACATGCTAAACACTGACTACAATGCTCAACAAGGCAATGCAAGTTTGGTCATGAAACAACTGAAGTAGTACAGCTAGAGTCCACAATGACAATGAGAGATTATATTCTCTTTATTAAAAGCCAGCCTACCTTATACTTAACTTTGAAGCTGCTTGTTAGTAATGAAGTAACATGACTTCATATGGCTGCAATAATGAGAACATTACACCGCCTGCAAACTATGTTCTGTATACAGGCCAGTCGACTGTGAGGCAGCAGGCTGTTTGTTCCTTTGCCTCATTTAAGATATTCCTGTTGAATTTCCCAGGGTATATCCGTGCCTCTATTTCATTAATATTTTGGTTAACGCCTGCGGACCTACTTCCTTAACATCCGTCTTGAAGTTCTAAGTCGCAAACATCCTATTCCCTGCGTCCCTTAATGACCGAGTCAGCTCAGCACTGCAAAGAGAGTCCGTTTTACTTACAGTAGGTTTGTAATTACAGTGAAAGTGACAACAAAATTAATGCTTTTATGACCCCATTTTTGTTGCATTACCATGTTTGTGGTTGCTATAATGATGGTGTTGTTGCTAACAGTGATGGGTGCTCGTATTTCTCAAACACCAGGTGCCCACAGTTTGACAGGCATCACGCCGCATTCATTTTCTACGTGGGTGATGCTGGTGATGTGGGATGCTGTATTAATCTTGCCTGCATGCACGTTGATGGTAACGGCAGCGTGACACAAATGACTGTTTGCCCAAGGACTTGGTTTCCTTTCTTTTCAGCTGCTTTGTATATTTTATCGTACGTCAAAGATAAAAAGATGATCGTCCATGATGTGCACCCCACAAACACTCCGTGAAATTGTTGTAAATGACTTTCATTCTTCCCTCAATCTCCACTCAGAATGCCTTTTATGACTGTGAAGGCCATGCTACTGCTTTTTGAATCTTTTCCTTCTTCACATTTCAATTTATTTTATTTTTATGCCACTGACAAAAGGCTTTTCCATTGAAATATTGTACACACAGGTTACCTTATGCATATGTTTTGATGCAAAGGTTGGGCTGTAATATATGTTAAGCTGTGAAAAATGGACTGAAATGTCAATATTGATTGTTTTTGACCTCCCTCCACTTAGGTAATCTGCCACAATCTTATGTTAAATATGTCCCCTTAGCATTTCCCGCTTCGCCACTGCTAGACATGAGACTAAATTGTGTAGTTGTTCTTATTTTCTCAGTGCTGCCTTTCTTTGTTTGTCACAGACAGTTGAATATTACAACTGATGGCTAGTGGCACTAGTAATCTTTGTGTTGATGTCATTTCCATTCTATCATTGGATTCGCCCGCAGTTTCCATCATTCTGAGTGAAAAACAACCAGAATTCAAAAGCGGGTTGTACATTATGTATTCGTGGCGTGTATGAGCGGCAGGAGGCAAAACCTTTACAGCAACCCATAGTGAAAGGGCAGTGCACTGTGAGGAGGATATAAAAGAACACGAAGCCAGTGCAGAGGAGTGTGTCTCTAAAGTTCATGGTGATTTTATCACCTTGTGGATGAGGCCAATGAGGCTCATTTTTAGCCGACCGTTACTTTGTACATCAGCATATTAATGCAATCTGTTGGCTTTGTCACAGACAGCAAAGCCTGATATTTTGCAATTTTGGCTTTTGGGAATTAAACATGTCCTCTTGTTTATTTTGTTTACCACATTGTCCCTTCAGGTGTAATTCCCTCAAAATCCGACTTTAACTAACTGCCAGCAAATGATAAATGGAGGAAGGAATTGGAAGTGGAGATGATAGTGAGTGCTGATGTAACGTCTAATGGCTTGTGGTGCATTTGGCTCTTAGTCGTCTTCCTCCTCTTCCCTCAGGCCAAGAGCGCATCGGGATCGACTCCAAGTATGAGCAGGAAGGAAAAGTGCAGTTTGTGATTGATGCGGTGTACGCCATGGCCCACGCGCTGCACAACATGCAGAGGGACCTGTGTCCCGACCATCCTGGCGTTTGTCCACAAATGGAGTCTGCTGAGGGAAAAATTTTGCTCAAGTACATCCGGAATTCCAGCTTCAACGGTGAGTCAAGTTACAAAGCGGAAGTGCCTTATTTCTTGGAGAGTTTGTTTGAATATCACTATAAAATGTTTTTAATCCTTGAATCGACTTACTTCAAAACTACGGTAAGCCTTTTACAAAAACAGACGCTCTCAAAAAAGTGTTAAAAGTAAGTCATACATTTTTTTTTTTTACTTCCAATGCTTTACATTCTTCAACAGATCCAGACCTATCCATACATGTTTTTATATATTTGTAAGTTGTTTATATTCTATGCTCATTTTGTAAAATCCAACATTTTTTATGATGGGGAAAAAACACAAAATATGTATAATTTCCAAAAAACGAGTTGCAAAGTGGAATACTTTCGATAAGGTAATTACAGCCTTTAATAGGTCAATAATTCATAAGAACACTGATATTGTTGCCCTATTATTTGAAAATGGTAATATATGATGTTGTTTTTAATTTTAAACACTTCAACCCCGCGACCCCGAAAGGGACAAGCGGTAGAAAATGAATGGAACTCTTTCAGCAGCTTCAGACCTATCCATAAATACTAAGTTATTACTTTTTCATGTCTTTTAATTTTTTTTCTTTTTTGTAAAGAAAAAAAATTAAAACATTTTCATGAAAAAAAGGGAAAATATGTCATATTTTGCAAAAATGTGTTTCAAAGTCGAATATTACATATTAGGTTTCAAAACGGGGTTGAATGGTGGCGCAATGTTTAGTGCTCGTGCCTCACTGCAAGAAGGTCCCAGATTCTAATTCCGGGCTCGAGGTCTTTCTGTGTGGAGCTTGCATGTTCTACATAGGACTGCTGGGGTTCTCTCAGGGTAGTCCGGCTTCTTCCCACCTCCAAAGACATGCACATGGGGATACATCCATCCATCCATTTTCTACCGCCTGTCCCGTTCAGGGTCGCGGAGGGTGCTGTAGCCTATCTCAGCTGCATGGCAACACTAAATTGGCCCTAGTGTGTGGAGGTGAGTGCGATTTCTTGTCTGTCTGTTGGCCCTGTGATGAGGTGGTGACTTGTCTGCGGTGGCGTGGCGCAGAAGGGAGAGCGGCTGTGCCAGCAACCCCTGGTTCGATTTCAGCATTTGTAGTCACGGCTGTTGTCACCCTTGCTCCTGATGGGTCGTGCATAGTGCCTTGCATGGCAGCTTCCGGCATCAATTTATGTGTGAATCAATGTATGATGTCTAATGTAAAGCACTTTGGTATCATGCCAGGTATTTCAAAGCAACATTTACCATTAGATTTACCCTGCCTTACGCCCAAGTAGTCCAGCCCTCACTGCAGGGCAGGTGTTAGAAAATGGATGGATGGCAGGCATCAACACCTATTGTTGCTAAAACTGAGCATTTGTTTTAACGTAAAAAACGTTGATGTTACATAACCACATAGTATGTTGTGATCTAGTGGTTTAGTTGTGCCATTGCACATATACACACTGACAATGGACACACAATGTCTTCAAAACCACATTTTCACACCTCTGTAGCAATAACAACCCACCACGATCATTGTTTATTGCATTTAAATCCTTTTTTGTCAGAGTTTTCTATTTGAATGTACAACTCACAAAATACAATGCATATGAATGAATAAAGACTACAAAAATGGGACCCATTACCTTCCTGCTTGGCACTCAGCATTAAGGGTTGGAATTGGGGGTTAAAACACCGAAAATTATTCCCGGGCTCGGCCACCGCTGCTGCTCACTGCTCTCCTCACCTCCCAGGGGGTGATCAAGGGTGGTGGGTCAAATGCAGAGAATAATTTTGCCACACCTAGTGTGTGTGTGTGACAATCATTGGTACTTATAAAAAAAAAATTAAAAATATATATGTATCTCGCATTAACTCGTGGTAGAGAAGTGTAATTACTCCTAAATCTATGTTTCCCTGTATTCTGAATGCTTAGATTAATTTACTATGTGTGGTGAAAGGTCAGGTTTTCAGTGTATAGAAAAATATGTGTTTCAATGGTAGTTAATGGGTGACCAAAATGGGCAAAGGGGGTAAATGTATTGTAAATAGATATCTCCTATTTGGAATATCTTTGCAAAAAGTGTTATAAAACCTTTTTAAAGATGAACGTGTTCAAAACTATGTGGTCAAATTTCAGTCGTCAAACTTTTACATTTAACTGATTTGTCAAATAAAATCAGTTTTTTGGTCAAAAGTGACTCAACGGTTAAAGTGAGAAAGTCTATGTAGATTAAAAATAGCCACCGTTGCATTTGTTATAATGACAGAAATATTTAATGAAATACAACACTACCATGAATTGATTTATGTGGACCCCGACTTAAACAAGTTGAAAAACTTATTCGGGTGTTACCATTTAATGGTCAATTGTACGGAATATGTACCGAACTGTGCAATCTACTAATAAAAGTTTAAATCAATCAATCAAAAGATCACAATCTGTTTCTGTAGTTTGGTCTTGGTTTTCAGAGTAAAAGATTCATTTATACACCAAACACTGCCTTTCAATTTGTATGTCTTCATGGTTATTATACAGTATGTTAGAACAACTCCCCAGCAGCCTGGATATTATTATCAAGGGAAGAAAGGGGGTCACTATTAGAGGTGCACCAAACGAGTGAATATTCAGAATCATGACGTTACACTGATAAATCTGACAAAATTAAATAACTTCAAAAGCAGATACAGTAATTCAATTGAAAAAACGCTCCAATGAGAGATTACCCATACGGTGCTCTAGGTGGGTTGGGGTGAACAAATCAAGTGCTACTACACTCAAAGTTCGATATAGTGCGGCCCAATATAATGCCATATTTTATAAAACGCGGTCGTGGACTACGAATTTTGGCAAGTTGGTGTGGTGGCTGGGAGACTTGGAGTAGTATTCGCTAACAAGCAAAATCTGTTATGCATCTTAGCCGGCTCACCGTAGCTTGTAGGTCTTTTAGGGCTGCTACAAACTGGGCTAGTTATCTCAATACGGCTAATGCTAGCAAGCGTGTCCAATGACATCTACAGTTATGAAGTTACCCTGCTCTAACTGGCGGACACGTCCCTCTCACAGGGACATTCTCTCCGTGAGAAGCCCTACTTTTTTGCTTTTTCCTTCACCGAGTCGCGTTTTTGCTGTCTTCGGAGGGGGGGGCTTTGGACCGGGGCTGGCTTATCTCCGGTAGCTTAGCAGCTATTTAGCTGAAAGTGAAGCGGTGAAACAGAGAAAAAGTGCTTTGTAGATTCGCTAAGACTATAAAATGTGTTGGAGAAGGGCTAAAGAAGGCTAGAAAATATTTAGAAGCACACAAAATAGAAAGATTGCACTGAACATTGACGACGACAAAGTACAGCTAAACCAGCAGCTGTGTAAACATTGTTTTTTCTTTGTCGGAAGAAACTGTAAGTTACTAAATAAATAATGATAAATAAATTAACAAATTATCAACCCAGTGATGTCCAACTGTGGATAGGGCCTGCTCCATTCTGTGATGTGGGAGCCCAATCCACCATTCATGTCAGGTCTGATTTGGGGATCATTTTATTGTATTATTTCGAAAAGAAAAGGGTAGACAAGGATTTCTAAATAACGCGATCTCAGAAATAACGTGATCGGTATTTTATGAACCCCAACGACTTCGTTATATCGGACTTTGTGTGTACCTCGTAGGAGGTCCTGAACATGGTTGTAAACTCCCCCTGAGCTCACTGGAGCCTACAGCTCACAGTGTAAACAAACATGGCGGCAACTGTGCGGGACTCCGTCATAGAAATACATTCTGTGTGTCACCTGCACTCAATGCTCTGTAAACAATCTGCAAAAAAAGGAAAAATCAACAGGCTTTAACAACTCAAACCTGATCAGCCACCCAAATTGCCGGAAGGATCACCACAACCTTTCCTCGAAAGCCGATGAAAACACCTGCTGCTAAAGAAGCTGCTCAAAGGCAAAGAACGTTTTGTTGGCTGTTCCCTCTGCTGCTGCGTCCGAAAAGTGCAAAAAGGCCAGCCAGAGACGATCCTAGTGCCAAAAAGTGATATGCAACTTCCTCATGGAAATGATGACGCTGGACAGCCAGCCCCCCATCACCGCTAAAGACACTAGTCATTGGTATCGGTCTTGGGAAGCAGAAATGTATCAGTATCTGCTTGAAAAAAATTATATTGTACAGCCTTCGCTATTATTGTACTTAGTTAATTCTGTACATGCAGTTTTTACGTTCTTGAGACCATAAAAGGTGCATTTCAATAATGCAAGAGTTTGGAGGCGTGACTTTTTTAGAAACAATAAAGCATAGGGGTGTGGGAAAAAATCGATTCGAATTCGAATCACGATTGTCACGCCGTGCGATTCAGAATCGATTCTCATTTTTAACATTTTTATTTTTTATTATTTTATTTATTGTTTTATATTTTTATTTTGTATTTCTATTTTTTTAATTAATCAATCCAACAAAACAATACACAGCAATACCATAACAATGCAATCCAATTCCAAAACCAAACCCGACCCAGCAACACTCAGAACTGCAATAAACAGAGCAATTGAGAGGAGACACAAACACGAGACAGAACAAACCAAAAGTAGTGAAACAAAAATGAATATTATAAACAACAGTATCAATATCAGTTACAATTTCAACATAGCAGTGATTAAAAATCCCTCATTGACATTATCATTAGACATTTATAAAAATAAAAAAAAATGAACAATAGTGTCACAGTGGCTTACACTTGCATCGCATCTCATAAGCTTGACAACACACTGTGTCCAATATTTTCACAAAGATAAAATAAGTCATATTTTTGGTTCATTTAATAGTTAAAACAAATTTACATTATTGCAATCAGTTGATAAAACATTGTCCTTTACAATTATAAAAGCTTTTTACAAAAATCTACTACTCTGCTTGCATGTCAGCAGACTGGGGTAGATCCTGCTGAAATCCTATGTATTGAATGAATAGAGAATTGTTTTGAATCGGAAAAATATCGTTTTTGAATCGAAAATCGCGTTGAATCGAAAAAAAACGATTTTGAATCGAATCGTGACCCCAAGAATCGATATTGAATCGAATCGTGGGACACCCAAAGATTCACAGCCCTACTGAATAAATGATGCTTTTTAATGATCTCTCTTGTTATTGCTGCTTAGACAGTAAGAGATAGTACTGTAGTTTGGCTGTTTTGTGGTCTGTTTTGTGGTTGGTGGGCCACCACTTTGTTAACAAAACACCAGTCCAAACAATGCTTATTTTATAAGAGGATGTTAAGACGGATGTGTTTGTTAGTATTAAACACTGTATTATTAACTACAAATCTACAGCTGAATGGAATTCAGGTTATATTACTTCAGTCTTTTCGTCTAAAAACCCTGGAATAGACAGAATTAATGAATCCATGCTTAGTAATCGCATCATGATTATTCATGAAGCAACTTTCTGACCACTTTCCTCTTGACTCGTTCCTGATTACTTCTAAGAAAGACACTGAGCAGCTTAAAATTGTTAACGACTCATTAATTGCTAATCACGTTACATTCCCCTCCTCTTAAAGAGTGTGGTCCTTAATGCTCCTACAAAAGGCTTTAGCTTACATAATGATGTTTAAGTAGTTGGATTATGACAACATTCATCCACCATGTACTCATCTTCTGTTTAAAAGGAGTCTACCTGTAAAAATTATTGTCATACAATAACAAATGGAGCAGCCAACCGTGGTCCGTAACATAACTTTCCCAAATGATATGTAGACACTGAAGTCTCCAGTTCGTAAACACTGAAAATTGACTTTGCAGAGAAGAAACAAACTCCCTTTGCATGATAATATAGTCTACATTTTTAACACAAACGGGAAAGAGTGGATGCATGTTGTAATTTAAAAAGAGAAACTGAACATGTTTTTTAAAATTATAATACAATGTTGTTACAATTGGTTTAGCTGGAAGTACGACCTCAAAGCAGAGACAGACTGGAGAAGCTTTATTACAATTTTAACAACACAAAGCACTCACAAGGAGTGGAAAAAACAAACAAAAAAAAACAAAGTACAACTCAAAACGGACAGAGCCACATTATTGCAGAGGTTTAATGCCATTCAACACTTTAGTTGGTTTCTATATGATTCAACATCTTCACTAGACATCTTAAACTGTGGCAGAAATCAGAGCAAAGTTGTACACATGATTCATGTATTGTGCGTTGGATTCATTGTATATTTGTAACATTTTAACACCTATTCTGTATCCTAACTGCTTCCTGTGGACTATAACACTATGTATGTTTTTTCCAATGCAACTGTTATGTCCATATCAAATAAATAAATAACAAATAAATATAAAATGTGATGTCTGTTTGAGTACTATACAAATGTATACGGCATGTATCTCCAGGTAGTAGGGGTGTAACGAATAACCAATATGAGGCGGAAATTAGTTTTAATTAAAATGGGAGTGCATCAGTACACAAGTCCCCTGATCGTTTCAAGAATTAACCGACCAATTGCAAAATTATGAATCCGCTTAATCTATCTGCTACTACTGGAAACTTTGTCTGCTCAGCGCTCTCTCTCTTTCTCTCACTCTCTCCATGTGTACCACTGTAAAACATTACTTTAAAAACTACGGCAAGCAGTTGTAAAATAGCAACAGTGAAACACAGTCAAATCTAAAATAGTTTATCACAGTAGTAAGCAGTGTTGGGTTAGTTACGGAAAACCAGTAATGAGTTATAGTTACTAGTTACTTCATTTCAAAAGTAACTCAGTTACTAACTCAGTTACTTACACCAAAAAGTAATGTGTTACTTTGAAAAGTAACTATTTAGTTACTTCTTTTTTTCTTTTCTTTTTTAAAAGCTCCCCCATTTATGCCCTTTAGCCTTCATTTCAGTACTGTTATTGCACTGGAGAATAATACAATGTGTTGATCAACTTGACATGCATTTACATCACTGAACTCTGCTAAGCAATGTGCTCTACATGCAACACACAAAGACAAAGATATGTTTCAAAGGCCAATTTGTTTCTGGCCAGAACAAATTGACAAAACTATTTTAAATAGCTGCAACATAATGGCACTTTAACTTGAACTTGAAGTAGATAGGATATTTGATCCAAGACACAACTTACATTTAACTAAAATGTTATTTTCTTTGTGCTCGACAGAAGAAAAGTATTGAGAATTTCTCCTTGTTAACAAAATCGACTCTTGGCTTCGCCTTGATGTCTTGTTAGTTGTTATGATAGTAGCGTTTATGTGTGTGCGTGTGTGTGTGTGTGTGTGTGTGTGTGTGTGGCCCTTTAAGATATGACAGCATGTGGGTGAGGGACGTCAGTGAGTGAGTGGGCGAGAGAAGTGAGCGAGCGGGACAGTGAGTGCTTGCAGGTGCTCTCTCTAGCTTGCTGGATGGCTGCGTCCAATAAAGTCACAAAGTTGCAACAAACCGCCGGCCTCGTCATTCACCCTCAGCTGTAAAGACCACTTCCGGGTAAAGTGAAGGTTGTTAGCCCCGAAGGAACGTCTCCCTGCGCTCCTCAACTACGGTATGGGAGTCCCCCCCCCCGCCCCCACCCACACAAAGCACGTACGCCTTTTTTTCTTCCACCGCAGCGCTGCCACAAAACACACTCAGATCTTCAGTTTCTGCCGATACTACATAAAAAATAACGTAAAATAACGCAGTAACGCATCATGTAGTAACGGTAACTGAGTTACTGAATATAAAAAATAACGCGTTAGATTACTAGTTACCGCCGAAACTAACGGTGTTACAGTAACGCGTTACTTTGTAACGCGTTAGTCCCAACACTGGTAGTAAGTGCAGTGGGTTCCTGCAAACCATGAAACAGTAGCTAACCTAAATTACAATGGTTACAATACGTAGAAACCCCATGACGTTACTGAGAAAATAATGAAAAATTGTACAATCAATTTGCAAATACTGTAATGTCACAATCATACAAATACTCTAAAATTGACAGTAGTATTCTGTCTAAATTAAAGATTGTTCACATAGTACATTTAAATTTACAGCATACCTGAATTATTTTAGGGGTTTGTGTTAAAGCATTAGCCTAGTTAACTTTTGCCTGACAACATTTGTTTCTTGTATTTTTGTGGCAAATCATTTCAGAGATCGAGGGGTTATGTCTATGTGCTTCATTGTAAACTGCGGTCCCCTCCAAGGTTTCTCATTGTCATCCCATTGGGTTGAGTTTTTTCTTGCCCTGATGTGGGTTCTGAGCCGAGGATGTCGTTGTGGCTTGTGCAGCCCTTTGAGACACTCGTGATTTAGGGCTATATAAATAAACTTTGATTGATTGATTGATGAACATTTCCCTCTCTTGCTTCCCGTAAAACTCTTGCGAGAATAGTCACAGTAATGTAATCAAACCAGAAAGAAAAACAAAATGTGTGCCTGTGACATGATTAAGTCAAAAGTTTGGAAGAGATTTGGATTGTTTAAGAATAATGGTTGACTGCAAAACAGCACCACAGCAGAAGCACAACTAATCTCAACACCCACCTGCTGAGAAGACATGAAGAAACCAGCGATGAGAACACTAGTACAGCTAGCTCAAAGACACAGGTATTCAAGGCTTCTTTCAAGTAGATTCAGCTCAAGCCGGGGTAATAAAGTCTTCAATGGTCAGTTTAATTTTTAAAGACTTGAGACAGTATAGTGTTGTGGAAAGTAAGGGTTTAAATACATTGCAGCCATTGTACAAGATACTATGTCGACAGTTAACAAATGCATGCCAAAACTGTATAATAAAATAAAGGATTTAATTGATATGGGCCAATAGAGAAAATGGAATAAGTTTGTTTTCATTGTGAGATAGGCTTTCCAGAAAAAACTCAACCCAATGGGATAATGAGAAAGCTTGGAAAGGACCGCATATGTTATTAACCGAGTGGATATGGTTAATAATGCAAGAATCTAGTCCATAGGAAGGCCAGCAGGGGGATCCTCTTGTATGTAGACAATTCAGCAGCGCAGAGACGTCACCAACAGATGCACAGAGCATTGGTCCACCCTGTGTCCCGACTTGGAACAGCTAGCGCGTCCTCCGTGGAAACTGATCCATGGCCATTTGAATGTTATGATCGACGGTATCAAAAGCAGCACAGAAACCAAGTAGTAGCAACATTGATGACGTATCAGCATCCATAGTTAGCAATAGATCATTAATCACTTTTGCAAGAGTTTTTTCAGTGATTTACCCTGAAACCGGACTGAAAAGGTTTACAGAGATTTTTGGATGCTAAGTATTCATTTAGTTGCTGTGCAGCAATTTTTTGGAGGATTTTTTAGATAAAGGGGAACACCGGCCGGTAGTTTACTATGAGGTCAGAATGGAGGTTAGGTCTTTTGAACAGAGGATGAATAACCGCTTTTTTGAATGTTAGGGGAACAGTGCCAGGGGAAAGTGATAAGTTAAAAATATTTTGCACTGATGGTGAATGCAGCTGAGACAGGCTCCAACACCCCCCGCGACCCCGAAAGGGACAAGCGGTAGAAAATGGATGGATGGATGGGTCCTCATATTACAGGTGTCCCAGGAAGTGGGTCAAGTAAACATTTTGTGTGTTTTGTCCCATTTACGAGTTGCAGGAGTTCCTCGAATGTTACTTTTCCAAAAAAGAGAGAGATTATTGTGGAGAGCTTAATCTGTCGTACATACATTCGTACCTGCGTTAACAGAACCCAGTTGTTATCTTTCATCTCCTTTCTAATGAGAACAATTTTCTTATTAAAGAATAGCATAACGTCATCAGTACAGTGCCTGTTAGGCAGGGTGAGGAGTCAGTTAAAGGGGAACGGACTCCTAGTATAGTTAGTCAAGTGTGACTCAAACAGTGATCTATTTTTTTGAGTGATGGCGTCTTCCCGGTTAGGGTAAAGGCCGCCTCTCCTCAGCAAGCTCGGTTTGCCCCAGAAAAAGGGCCAATTATCAATAAACGTTAGTCCCTGTTCTCTACAAAAACTAGCCAAGGAATCTTTCTTTCTTTCATAGTTCTTTTTATTGATTTCACATTCACATTAACAACAAATTCAAACCCTCTTCATCCCCTACCCCTGCTGTCACTCAAAACAAAAACAAAAAACAAAAGTAAGAGTACAAAAGTACCCAGAGTAAATAAAAAATAAAAGTTCAATACAAGGCTCTTGAGACAAAGTAATTGAAAACTGAAACACACTGTAGAAGCAGCATTTCAAGGCCTGAAACGTCGGCAGTCATATTTAGGTACATGTCTAGGGCTCTTCCAAGGAATCTTTCTGGCGAGATTACAAGTCCTAGTTATGTTCCTCTCCAAAAGGCTCAAGTTAGTACCCGTTGCAGATGACACAACAATTCTGTCCTTGGGGGAAAAACCTCCAACAGTTAATGAACAAGTACTATTAAAATTGGAAAAATGAAAGAATGGTTTTAAAACAATAAATTGTCACTCAATTTGAAAAAAAAAAACAAAGTTCATGGTTATCAGAAAAAAAAGGATTGTGACAACAAATGATAAAATTGTTGTACACATCAATCATAAACTGTGCTGGAAGCCCCAACTGACGTGTTTAAAACAAGATGGCTAAATCAATATCAGTCATGAGAAATTTAAAGCACCTGCTCAGAAAAAGCACTTTTCACCGTTTATTGTACTCTTGTCTTGCCATACATGAGCTACTGTGTAGAAATCTGGGGTAATACTTATAAAACTACAAAAAACAAGTCCAAGTCCGAGTCCATGGTTCTCACCCGTGAAAGGGTGGAGTGCCATCCGGTTAGGGAAGAGATCTTGCCCCAAGTGGAGGAGCTCAAGTACCTCGGAGTCTTGTTTACGAGTGAGGGAAGAGTGGATTGTGAGATCGACAGGCGGATCGGTGCAACGTATTGATCCGTTGTGGTAAAGAAGGAGCTGAACTGGAAGGCAAAGCTCTCAATTTACCGGTCAATCTACATTCCCATCCTCACCTATGGTCATGAGCTTTGGTTTATGACTGAAAGGACAAGATCACGGGTACAAGCGGCCGAAATGAGTTTCCTTCGTCAGGTGGCGGGGCTCTCCCTCAGAGATAGGGTGAGAAGCTCTGTCATCCAGGAGGAGCTCAAAGTAAAGACGCTGCTCCTCCACATCGAGAGGAGCCAGATGAGGTTGTTCGGGCATCTGGTCAGGATGCCACCCGAAAGCCTCCCTAGGGAGGTGTTTAGGGCACGTCTGACCGGTAGGAGGCCACGGGGAAGACCCAAGACACGTTGGGAAGACTATGTCTCCCGGCTGACCTGGGAACGCCCAGGGATCCCCAGGGAGGAGCTGGACAAAGTGGCTGATGAAAGGGAAGTATGGGCTTCTCTGCTTAGGCTGCTGCGCCCGCAACCCAACCTCAGATAAGCGGAAAAAGTGGATGGATGGATATTTATAAAACTAATCTTAATGACATTTCTATCATGAAAAAAAGCTATGAGAGTTATTCATAATACAGGGTATTTGGAACACACAAACACTTTTTTTCTCAAATCTAAAATACTGACATTTTAAAACCTAATAAGATTCAAAACCCTACAAATAAAATATGAGGTAAAAAATGATTTGCTTCAAATTAATATCCCCAATATGTTCACTATTAGAGACACGTGTTGACCTGTGGAATGAACTTGAAGAGGGTCTAAAAACTATTACTGCAATTCCTAACTTTAATGATTGTATAAAATAAGTGTACTTACAAAATATGCCAACAAACAGGGATCACAAATAACATGATTGTACTGGAAAAACTGCTATCCTTAATAAAATACTGCTATTTTAATAATGACAATGATGACGATGACTTATTTAAAGTTAAAGTTAAAGTACCAATGATTGTCACACACACACTAGGTGTGGTGAAATTTGTCCTCTGCATTTGACCCATCCCCTTGTTCACCCCCTGGGAGGTGAGGGGAGCAGTGGGCAGCAGCGGTGCCGTGCCCGGGAATCATTTTTGGTGATTAAGTATCACTCTGACGCAGGTACCTCTGTAATGTATCAACTTTCCTTTGACAACATTTTGTATGTTATGCTGTTCTGTACACACACTCATATCGGCAGGATCCATGCACGTGCACACGCACTGGAGGTGTAGTAGCATGCACATGGATGTACACTACACAATCACAGTTAGTGTGAAATTAATATTGATTTCTTCAAAAACATGCGGTATTCATTCTCAATGCAATTAATCAACAGCTGTAATGAAATTTGACTATATAAAAAAGGGGTAGGCGATTATAAATAGTTTTTCTTCTGCTTACTCCTTTTGAGCGCACAGTGCTTCCGCTAATAACTATGTACACGCAATATTGTTGTTGCTTATGCTGAGTATGAATATGTATGTAAGGATTTTATTTTTGAGCTCAAATAAATAATCTGAATTGAACTGTAATCTCTGACTGCCTCATCCTAGTGTCAATGGAGCCAACCTGTACAACTACTGTATGTCCGAGTAGCAAGTGGTGCAATTAGCCTGTCAAACATGTTTGCTTGACCTGTTGCGAGTCAGTTCCCTAAGGTTAGCTTCAATGTCAGATGCTCGGGCCCCCGGGAATACACTTAATTTTTGCTGGTTTACTAAATTGTATGTTCTGGGTGTTGGAGTCCCCTATTACTAAGGTGTGGTGTCTGGTAGACTGGGTTGTAGGACTAGCTAAAGGGCTAAATCTGTTATGCGTCTTAACCGGTTCACTGTTGCTTGTAAGCCGTTTAGGGCTAATACAAGCTGGGCTAGTCAGCTCGCTACAGCTAACGCTAGCAAGCGTGTCCGTGGCGTCTAAAGTAAAAAAGTTACTCTGCTCTAACTGACTGACACGGCCCTCATGTAGGGACAACGTATCCATGACAAAGGTGCACGAAGAACAGGAAGCCATACTCACGTTTTTTCTTTCACCGAGTCAAGTTCTTGCTATCCATCTTAGCTTTGCTAGCCTAGCAGCTAGCTAGCTGAAACTGGAGCGGTAAAACAGAGAGAGTGGGTGCATTGTAAGTCCGATAAGACTACTAAATGTGTTAGAGAAGGGCTAAATAAAGCTGTAAAATAATTAATTACACTTATTGCCAATGGTTCAGAATCAGAATCCGCTTTATTGGCCAAGTATGCCTAACACACAAGGAATTTGACTTGGTAGGTTGTGCTCTCTTGTTCAATTGAAATGAATACATATCAAAAATTGTTATATATGTATATATATATATATATATATATATATATATATATATATATATATATATATATATATATATATATATATATATATATATATATATATATATATATATATATATATATATATATATATATGTATGTATATATATTTGATATATATTTTATATATATATATATATATATATATATATATATATATATATATATATATATATATATATATATATATATATATATATATATATATAAATATATATATATATATATATATATATATATATATATATATATATATATATATATATATATATATATATATATATATATACAGTATATATATAGATATATATATATATATATATATATATATATATATATATATATATATATATATATATATATATATATATTAGATATATATAGCACACTTTCCGCGAGCGCGATGATGTCACGTTATCGATGAGAAAATGCATTTTTAGATAATATGATTTGCCTGAGCGGCTAGGAGACACCGTGAGTAGCAAGTGGTGCAAAGTGGATAAGAAAAGACAGAAAAAAATAAATAAGAAATGTTATACTTGGGACTTCCCGCGGGCCTGATTTTGGACGTTGGCGGGCCGAATCCGGCCCGCAGGCCGTAGTTTGGGGACCCCTGATCTAGAGTATATCAGTTTCATCACACCATTAACTTGTATTAGTCAGCAAAAATTAGTAAAACATAATAGTAGAAGGATAGGTATCAGGCAAATTGATTGAAAACATTCCATCTATTGCATTTTATAAAGATATCTGAATAGCTGTGTCCCTGTATAATATCTGGTATTATTTAATGCGGTACGGTTGCTTGCTTTAAACCTCTGTATTATTTAGGCCTGTACAGAAAGTGATGCACTTAACAATTAATGTCAGTGGCTATTCATGACATCTGCACTGCAGGGCAACAGTGAGCGGAAGAAGAGGGCCAATTTGGTTTGAAACAAGAGACACTTCAAACTTTACAGATGTGCTGGCATGTCAGCAAGTGATCATTAGAGGCCCTTCTAAAGAACACAGTGTCCTTAGAAAATCTTCTATATCAGACTTAGCTCTTTTGAAAAAGGAACATGTGAATTATTTTCCCAAAACTGCCCTACTTTCTGGGGAGCACAAAGTAGCTCAACTGTGCCTTGCATTAAAATATATCTTCCCTATGATATATGTAAGTTGGGATAAGTATATGGCAAAATGTTCTCAGTATGTATTACAAACAAGACTGGATGGACTAAATTATTGGTGCTTTACCTGATTATTAAAATGTCATAGACAGTCAAATAACATTAGTGGAGAATGCATTGCCACGCTTCCATTTTATGTAGAACTATAGCACCTGTTTAGCTGTATCGGTGAGGAACATGAGTGAGAAGCATCTTATAGTGGACTGATAATCTTTCAATCATAATGTAGAAATAGGAATTAGCAGTATTTAAGGAGATAAAGGCGGTAGCTCAGGGTGTGGTTTAAATGTAACATAAGCTATACTTATAAACAAATACCTTCCCTAGAAAGATTAGCAGTTTTATCGGAACTTCACAGTGATGGAAAAGATGGAAAGAGTCATTGTTTTCTTGGCTGCCGTTAAGGAAACGTTTTCAAGCTAAAACTATGAGAGTAGAGTTACTGTTTCATTTGGCCATACTGTAAAACCTATAACGATTAATTAATTATGATCTGTAATTAATTCATCGAAATAATCTCTTTTTTTAATATCACATTCAAAGAATGCTGGGAAAAACCCTCAACTTGAGGTATTTTTTAGGACTGTAACGGTACTGCATCCTCAGGGTTGGGTTTATATATCCCCTGTTTGGTGGTGTGGTTCGTATTCGGTACAGTAAGTAAGTAAGTACATTTTATTTATAAAGCGCTTTTCACAGATAAAATCACAAAGTGATGTACAAAACATAGGTAAAGTAAAACAACAATTCAATTAAAACAAAATGGGCAACATCATAAAAAAGATACAAAGTGGATTAAAAATTAGATGCATTAACTAAAAGCTTTACTAAAAAGTGAAGTTTTCAAATGTTTCTTAAAAGTGTCAACACAGTCAAGATTACGGAGGGACTGGTGTAAATTGTTCCATGGTCTAGGAGCTATAGCCTGGAATGCCAGGTCTTCACTGGTTTTAAAATGAGTTTTTGGGATCTTTAGAAGACTCTGGCCTGAAGACCGAAGGCTGCACCCTGAAGAATAGGAGCATAACAAGCCAATGATGTACTGAGAGTGCCCACCATGCAACACATGGAAAGTCAGGACTAAAATCAGGACGGCGTGGCGTAGTGGGTAGAGCAACCGTGCCAGAAACCTGAGGGTTGCAGGTTCGCTCCCCGCCTCTTACCATCCAAAAAATCGCTGCCGTTGTGTCCTTGGGCAGGACACTTCACCCTTTGCCCCTGGTGCCGCTCACACCGGTGAAATGAATGATGAATGAATGGTAGGTGGTGGTCGGAGGGGCCGTAGGCGCAAACTGGCAGCCTCGCTTCCGTCAGTCTACCCCAGGGCAGCTGTGGCTACAAATGTAGCTTACCACCACCAGGTGTGAATGAATGATGGGTTCCCACTTCTCTGTGAGCGCTTTGAGTATCTAACAATAGAAAAAGTGCGATATAAATCTAATCCATTATTATTATTATTATTATTAAAATCTTAAACTCACTGCGGAATTTGACTGGAAGCCATTGAAGACTGCATAAAATGTGGGTGATATGGGTTGTTCTGGGTGCACCGGTCAGATGTCTGGCAGCTGCATTTTGTACCGTCTGAAGTCTCTTTAGCGTTGACTTGTTGAAAAGAGTGAAGGGAGTATCGCAATAGTCAATACGAGATGAAATGAACGTGTGAATGATCATTTCGAGATCCAATTTTGCAGAAAATTTCTCACTTTAGAAATATTTTTGAGATTATAAAAACAGTTTTTGGTCAGTTTTCGGCAAGGACCCTCCAAAGACGTGGACTGATCAAACACAACCCCAAGGTTTCTGAGGTTGCTTTGAACAGATGCACCCAGATCACCAAGTGAGTTCTTAATTGGGGGATCTTTTTATCAGGAGCAATTATCAGAGTTTCCGTTTTGTTAGAATTTATCTGGAGGAAATTTAAAGACAAACAGTTTTTGATACAGGATGCGCATTCCAAAAACTCGGATAAAAAGTGACACTCTGATTCATTGAAGTAGCATAACAGTTAAATATCATCTGTATAGAAATGATAAAAAATGTTGACACTACTGATCAAACTCCCAAGCGGCATCAACAAAAATAAAACAGACCCCAGAACAGAACCCTGGGCCACACCACATGCCAGGTTGGGCACATTAGACATTACATCATTACAAGTTATTCCATGTATATAAGAAGTAAACCACTGAAGAACAGCACCATAAAACTCCATCTCAGATTTGAGGCGATCTATCAGTATACTGTCATCCACAGTATCAAAAGCAGATGTCAAATCGAGTAAAGCCAAAACTGTGTAGCGACCAGAGTCAGCGGCCATCATCACGTCACTGGAAACTTTCAAAAGAGCAGTTTCGGTGGAGTGAAATTACCTGAAGTCAGATTGGTATTTATCATAAAAATCATGCTGTTCCAAAAATTAGGTTAGCTGCTTATCTGCCACTTTTTCAATGATTTTTGACATGGAAGAAAGTTTTGATATGGGCCGGTAATTTATAGGCTCCACCTGATCAAGATTAGTTTTTTTAGGAATGGGATTCACCACAGCATTTTTAAAAAAGCTGGGGATCGAGCCAGACTGAAGTGAAAGGTTTATCAAATTTACCCCCCAAGGACCAACAACATCAAAAACATTTAACAACAATGAAGTAGAAACAGTGTCCGCAGGGCTCGATGTGGGTTTCATTTTGCCCACTCAAACCTGAACATCCTGTAGGCTGGCAGGAGTAAAGGAAGACCATGATGAGCACACAGGGGCTGGTGTAGTGCACAAACCATCCAAGAGAGGACTAATATTGGCCCTTATGTCCTGCACTTTGTTCACAAAAAAGTTCAAAAATCATCATGTGTGTACACAGGCACCTGAGGAGATGGAGGTGCAACAAGATTTTCAATAGTGTCAAATAAGATTTTCGGGTTTTTCTTATTATGCAAAACAAGATTTGAAAAGAAAGCCGAGCATTTAATTTAGCTCCATTATCATTTCTTTAAAATGGTGTCTATGAACCTCTAATTCTGTGGCTTTCCACAAACATTGCCCTTTTCGACAGCTTTTCCTAAAGCTGGAATCGGCTTCATTCATCCATGGTACAAAGTTTTTTATAAGAGCCTAGAGTTTTTTTAGCTGGTGCTACTGTGTTCAAAACAGTCAGACAATAATGATTGAAGTTAGTCATAAATGTATCAACATCATCACAGCTCGCAAAAGTTGTTGGGTCAAAAAGAACAGAAAACCTACTGATTGCAGAGTCATTTAGAATGTGTGTCTGTTTCCTCACTTTGGAAGGAGACTGAGTCAGTGAGAACGACAGATTAAAAACAATGCAATAGTGGTCACTTATTTGAAGGTCTTCAAAACTTAATTGGTAACTTTTTACTCCAAAAGAAAAGACCAAATCTAAAGTATGACTTTTGTGTGAGTAGGACCCCACACATGCTGTAAAAAGTGGAATGAGTCCATAAGAGATACCAGTTCGGCTACCAAGGGACAAAAGGAGTTATCAACATGGATATTGAAATCCCCAATAATTAATACATTCTCCAGCTTAACAATAGATGACATAAAATCCGTAAATTCGTCTAAAAATAAACGAGCAGGACCAGGCGGTCGGTAGATTAAAACACAGTAAAAAGAGTGTTTGTTTCCAACCTTGCACGTCTGAAGCTGCAATGAGTTGTACGGGTTCGTGTCCATCAGTCTGGAGCTGCCGAGGCGTCCCAAACACATGACAGTCCGGAGGACACAGCTCCTTAAGAAAAAATAACTCGTTCCCCACTGCCAAGTTTCCGTGAGGCACATCAAATCCAACTTGCTGGACTCGATTAGGTCATTCAGGAGATGTGTTTTGTTAGCTATCGACCTAGCATTTTGCAGGCACAAGTGTAGAGTTGTTTCCTCGCAAGTTAGAGGAGTGTCGCGGCACAGTGGCCGCAGGCATCCGTGGTCCACACCGCGATGTCGGGGAAGACATCCATGCAGCGGTAGACGACGGAGGCAGGTGGCCGGACGCACAGGGGTCACGGGCTGGATCCACCGCAATCCATGTGTGTCCGGGTATCCAGGTTGAAGAGAGGACAGGAACAGTCCCAGAATGAGACCTCCAGTACGCCTTGATTTACGCCAGAAGACCTCCGTGTCTCCCCGGCTTTTTGGCGCGCTTCCTACGCAAGACAGGTGAGTGTAGCAGGTAGGAAGGTACCGAGGCTAGGTGGGAAGGCATTTTAGACGCCTGATCCCCAAAGTGTTGATTCTGATACATCTCATACGGTTGATTTAGATCGACGAGTGCCTGACGGTCATACACTATTAAGCCATTGATATTTTGGCACGAAATACAAAGCAAAGCAACAATAAACAATAGTTCGAGCAGAGCAGGCAGACTGCGGCCAATACACACTGGCGCCATCTTGCCTGTAGTGAAGTCAAGTGCAGTAATGGAACTACATGTCATAACATAAAACTGTTTAGCTTTTATGATTTTTTCAAATAAAGGACTTGCCTTCCGACCGGGTGCAGCTGGGATAGGCTCCAGCACCCCCTCTACCCCGAGAGGGACAAGCGGTGGATTGATGGTTTACAAAAATACAAACTGCTGGCAGCTAATTCTCCAAAAAATATAATTCTCGAAAAAGATATAGATATAGCAAACATACATTAAAGATACCATATTTTTTTATTTGCGACTGTATATGAGCTTTAATTTTTGTGTGACGAAACTGATTAGTGTAATGTATAACAATATAGCTCATCCATAATACATTTATTTAGTTTAGATTATGCTGAGGGACAATCCAAAAAAATGAACTGCGCTTTACAACTATTATTTTATGAAAGCGCAACAATGCAGACAAAGTGCAACAGCAACAGTTTAACAGTGTGAACAATTATATTCTATGTGCCGCATTAATAGTTTGGATTTGTAACGCTGTTCTTGTTCTGATTTCATTGTATCCGTTTGTTAGTCCGTTTGAGTATTTCACCAGAAGGCTAAGTGTTCCCGAACAGAAGACTTTGACAGAAGAGGGTCAATGGTTCGCTAGCTTTAATTGCTGTTAGCCAGGGGTTGGGCTGCACTTTATTTGTTTACCATGTAGACGCTTGACGGGAAGCACACTTCCTGTCCGTTGTATTAATGGAATGTTTACCAGCCGTACTAAAAAAAATTAAATACGAATATATGTACAGTTACACCTCGATTATATATATGTATGAACCTTCATCCAATCTCTTTTCAAGAACTGGATTTAGTGCATGCCCTTGACCAAATCATTTATATCAGCTCTTTCCCATCTGCACATATATTTGGTGTTGTTGGTGAAACAAACCAACTCCTGTGTCAGGCGAATAAAATGATTCCAAATGTGTTTATACAGTAACGTTTGTTTACATGGAAGTTCTGAACACAACACGGTCCAGGTGCTGGTCTGATTTCTTCAGAATTTTCCCGAGATAATATTTTTTTTAAAAGTGTGTTACAGTTGCCATCATAAAACCTTTATCAACTGTGCAGTCAATTATAAAAGTAACAATTAAAATACACTAAGTGTTATACAATATAATTTTTTGTAATTATATATATATATTAAAATATCTTTAAAAAATATTGTATTATTACTTATTTTATGTAAATCATCAATATATATATATTGATTGTAATGTGTGGTTATTTTGCAGATGCCCTTGCCTCATGTTCTCTAATTCCATAGTTTAAAATAGTTCAAACAATAAACATTTTTGCAGTAGGTATGTTCACCGATGATGGTGCTTTAAATTCTGCAGTTTTATGCAACTTTAAAGAAGTTTTTTCCAGAAATGTTTAACTGCTCTTGGATTGCATAACCTATAACTTCAGAGGGTCTACTGTAGACGTGTATTTGCAGTAAACAAAAACATATGTTGCATATGTTTTATTCCAAATATACTTGTTTTCCATATTAGTACTATAGACTGGACTCTCACACTATTAACTAGATCCACTCGATGTCCATTGCACCGGTCCCCCGGGGTGTCCCACATATGCGGTCGCCTCCAAGGTTTCTCATTGTAGCCCATTGGGTTGAGTTTTTCCTTGCCCTGATGTGGGATCTGAGCCGAGGATGTCGTTGTGGCTTGTGCAGCCCTTTGAGACACTCGTGATTTAGGGCTATATAAATAAACTTTGATTGGTCGATATTAATATTCAAAATCAGAGAATGTTGACTTGTCATGTGTGTATATTAGTCCACCGTAGCAGCACAGTGATCGGACTCAACAGGGCAAATTCCTCTCAAAAAGTGTGAAAACAAACTTCTGTCAATGAGATAAAGGCTAAAAAGCCTCCAACATGGCCGCTATGGCAGCAGCATTTCCAGCAGGCATAGATGTCCTAGGATTTTAGGAGCAGGACTGTCTGTGTGCACTGAATGGCCTCAGTGATGCTAACATTGCAGGGAGCCATTATCCAAGTGAAGACACATTTAATTGATTCAGAATTGGTTGTCCAATCTCAGGAACCATCTGGGCATTTTTTATGGATTTGTGCTTGGCAAGAATTTTTCACCTCAGGGTGCTAAAGAAGGAAGGCCCCTTTTTAAAAACATTTACCATTCCGGTGCGCCTCGTTGTCTTTTCTGTTGTATTGTTATTTTCTTCAGTGACTGAAGGTGGTTCTGTTGCGGCTTAGTGCATTTAGCCTGTAACCGATAACATTATCATATGTACGTGCCGCTGCTAATGTATATTTGAGAGTGAAGGAGTGCAAACCTCCTTTGTTTATCTCCCCACTGCGCCCGAGTGACAGAGCTGAGGAGTGAGAGGCAGGGAGAAAAAAGGCGAGAATAATGATGCGAGAAAAACACAGCAGTGGATCCCCGGTCCACCCACACTGCTCCGCGCAGCAGAGCAGCTGTGCACTTTTGTTAAGTCTTAGTTCAGAGCCACATGCAAATGCATAAATCTTTCATCTTAGACCGTGCTCTTGCTTTGGAGTTGAGAAAGAGCATTTTGTTCCCTTGAAAATATTGGGCACATTTTTTTTAATACCTTCTTTATCTGCATGCGCAGAAATGCCACTTAATTATTTGCTGTAAAGCGGAAGCGCGCCAAGGTCCTGATGGCGCGTGTCATATTTCTGACTGACTGTGTTTGTGCATTTGTGCGTGCTCAATTGTTCTGCTGGGGCGCTCAGTACCAATGTAGCTTCTGTCACAGATTTTGCCCACATTAGTCAACATCTTACATGCTGTTTTAACAAGTCTATTTTGGTGGGGGCAGAAGAGACATGGAGGTGACTGACACACATTGGATTTCTTCTTATGACATTTTGTTTTCTAATGGAATTCACTTGGAGTGATTTCCTGCATGCATTCGCAGACAACACATTGTGTTATAAGACAGGAAACCACAATCGATTAATGAAATAGTTACCACTCACCTCACAGTTGGACTTTTTGTCAAAGCGGTGAAGAAATTAATGACAAAGGACAATATAATGTAATCAAACGATGACGATATATTATTAGCATATTTTTTTCGCACTATAAGGTGCACTAAAATCTCAAAACTCGACAGTGCGCCTAATGTACGCATTCATTCTGGTTGTGCTTACCGACCTCGAAGCAATTCTATTTGGTACACAGTGTAATGATAAGTGTGACCAGCAGATGGCAGCCACACAAAAGAGATAAGTGTGGACTGCAGGCTGACTCTAGCAAGTAAGCCCAAACTTTGATGTTCCATTGAGAATATAGAACATTACACACGGCGCTCAAAAATCTGTCAAAATGCTTTAGTATGACTTTGGTAAACTCCGAAGTGCACTGCTTGATGGATTGTAGGTGCATTATGGCTACCGTAGTTATATGTACTTCAACATACGGGTTTAAGATGATTTGTGTACAAGGACACCAAAACTGCACCTTTTAGGAGACATAATATCTGCCGTTTTGTTTTGCGATATTATGCAAAACCAACTTTTCCCACCTATTGGTACCCGCTGATGTGTATTTGGGATCTGCATAAGTCCCAAAAATTTGCGCGCGTCCGACGTTTTAGCAAAAAGCTTATTTTTCTCAATTTTCTTGTTGTGGGGCATTAAATGATAATAAATGATAAATGGGTTATACTTGTATAGCGCTTTTCTACCTTCAAGGTACTCAAAGCGCTTTGACACTATTTCCACATTCACCCATTCACACACACTGATGGCGGGAGCTGCCATGCAAGGCGCTAACCAGCAGCCATCAGGAGCAAGGGTGAAGTGTCTTGCCCAAGGACACAACGGATGTGACTAGGATGGTAGAAGGTGGGGATTGAACCCCAGTAACCAGCAACCCTCCGATTGCTGGCACGGCCACTCTACCAACTTCGCCACGCCGTCCATTCATACAAAGTAGTGTATAAATCTGACTTACATCTGTCAGGAGACTCACTATGGAAGCGCTAAAAACTACCGGTACAACAAAGATGACGAGAAGAAGACGCTGTTGAAATGGAGCCACGCAAATAAGACCGCCTACAAAATGGCACATACTGAAGAGACGGTCAGAAAGCAACTGGAAGATAGTCTGTAAAACATTATCCATCCAACGTTTTGACTAAAAACCTCCATTACATGTTATGTAGACCAAAAGGAAGTGTTTTAAATGTAGATAAAACACATCATAACATGCCTCCTTTATGCACCTTATAATCTGGTGCATTTTCTGTATGAATACCTCAATAGACCCGCTCATCGGTGGTGTGCCCTATGGTCCGATAAAATACGGTAATATAAATAAATCAGAAGATTCAGAATCAGAATCAGAATAGTTTTTATTGCCATTGTTTGAGAAGGGGTTCACAAACTAGGAATTTTTCTTGGTGCAATCGTGCAACATAAAACACATATAGCACATATTTGGTAATAAAAAGAGCTGTAACTGAGCTGTCAGATCTTGTTATAGACTTAGAAGGAATTCAAGGAATAAAACCTCAATTTACAGACTTAATTGGTTAAGGATGGGAATCGAAAACCGGTTGTTGTTCAGAACTGGTTCCCAGTGGATCAATTATTAGGAATCGCATGCCATTTTATCAAACGGTTCTCTTATCGATCCTTCCGGGTGGGGATGACGTCGCGTAGTGATGTCAGATCTCAAAATGGCGTAGCACGGCCGCAACAAACGCTCTACAGTTAATTACAATTTACAAGAAAAGACTGCATCAGCGTTACTTGTAATAATTATAAGGCTGCTAGTTCATCAAGAAGACATACGAGCAATACACTGAAACATTTGAACACACAGCATGCAATAATTATAAATGAAAATCGCGTTTTTAATTGCTGAAATTGTTTCATACCTCCTTTATTTCCTACTCAGTGGCCTAGTGGTTAGAGTAGGGGTCCCCAAACTACGGCCCGCGGGCCAAATATGGTCTGCCAGCGTCCAAAATCCGGCCCGCGGGTAGTACCAAGTAAAATTTAATAAATTATTATTATTTTAATCTGTTCTTTTTCACCCATCCATCAATCCATTCTCTACCGCTTGTTACTGGGTCTCCTAGGCAGATAAGGCACGCCAGCATCCAAAATCCGACCCGCGGGTAATACCAAGTAAAAAAAAATATATTATTTGTTTTAATCTGTCCCATTATTATGCTCAAATGCTAACGACTTTGTATATACAGACAATTGTAAGCTTTTGGCTATATAGAATAACCATATGTGGTCGAACATCGGCATTCAATTTCATTTAAGTGGCATTAAAAATGGCATTAAAAAGCATTAAATTATATTTGCTGATACTTGTAGAAAACCTGATTATATTATACAGGTGAAACTCATGAAATTAGAATATGGTGTAAAAGTACATTCATGTCACCAATTGACTTCAAATGTGAAACAAATCTGTGGCATTAACTCGTTACATGCAAAGTGATTTATGTCAAGCCTTTATTTGTTATTATGTTGATCATCATGGCTAACAGTTTTTGAAACCTTACATTTTCAGAGATTTTCAATTCTAACTGTTCATAAACTTTAAGTTAAGTTAAAGTGATTGTCACACACACACCAGGTGTGGTGAAATTTGTCCTCTGCATTTGACCCATCCCCTTGTACACCCCCTGGGAGGTGAAGGGAGTAGTGAGCAGCAGCGGTGGCCGCGCCCGGGAACCATTTTTGGTTATTTAACCCCCAATTCCAACCCTTGATGCTGGGTGCCAAGCAGGGAGGTAAAGTGTCCCATTTTTATAGTCTTTGGTATGACTCGGCCGGGGTTTGAACTCACTACCTACCTCCTCAGGGCGGACACTCTAACCACTAGGCCTACTCAGTTAGCCATGATAAGTTAATATCACATGTTACCAAATGTTACATTCTTGTGTAATTTGCACATGAATATTACAATAATTTATTTATTTATTTTTTTTACAAAAAAGTGAGTTTTTCTTCTATGTTATGTATGCGCCTCTTGAGACCTCACTGTAGGCTTTGTAAGGTCATGTTACCTCTAAACTAAACACAATTGATGCTAATCCACCCTTGTTTCTCTTTTTTTCCCCCAAATAAGAACCGATAAGAGAACCGTTAAGGAACCGAATCGTTAAGCAGAATCGAAAAGAATCGAAACAACTTTATCTATTCCCATCCTCATAATTGGTTCTTGAACAGGGTTTGTAAATACAAAAGTTCATATGTTGAAGCAAAGTTATCCATAAGAAACAATGTAAATATGAATAATGGGTTGCAGCCTCAACAAGTCCATATTTTAGTAAAAGTTTGTACACTTTGAACATAATATAAAATGCTATACACTTTTATACTTTGAATATAATATAAAATGCTATACACTACTGTATACCAAACAAACATATCAAGGGGGTGATGGATTACCTTTCTATTTCATAATAAAATAAAAAACAACAAGCCAAAGTTGAACTGTATTAATTTGCAGCCACCCTGCCTACACGCACACATACACTGTCACTAGCCCTGCGGTGCACTCACAGTTTGTGGTGTACTTGCAGTTTTTTAACACCCAGGTTGCTACAATGATTGGGAATAAAAAAACACATCTACTTTACCTGGTTGGTTAATCTTCTTATTGTGCAGTTAAAGAAAAGGGTAGAGGGGGAGGGGGGAAGTGGCTGTGGATACTTCCTGGGTGCTTCAAACCATACATTGCTTGACTCATTTTAAGTGAGCAAAAATGGAAAAATGCTGTACAAAAGCTAAAAAAAAAAAAAGCACAAAAACAAATAGCGATTTAACAAAGTTTAGCTGCTAATGTTAGCTATCATTGAATGTATCGTAACAACAACATGACTGCAAATTGTTAGTTGCTTCTCTGGGACTGTTTTTAGAATATGTGTGCACGGGCGTGTATGTGTGGACGACACAGTGGTGAGTGACAGCTAGAAGACCAGACAAAATATTATTTTTTTTTAATAGAATTATTAATTGTGAAAATTATTTTAAAAAATTTAAATATATTTTATTTTAATCCACTAATGGTAACGAAAGCTAACCGGTGGTGTACTTGTTATATTTTTTGGTTGAACATTTTTTAACTTTGAGCAGTTTGCAAACAGCCCCTTTCATTTTTCACCTTTATTTACTGTAATTTCCAGGCTATAGAGCGCACCTAAATAAAAGCTACAACCACCTATTTTATGGACAAATTTTGTATTGTACATATATTGGCTGCACAAGTCGATAAGCAGCAGGTATACGCATTGGAACATTCAATATTTACACAGGTCATCGTACTCCTCCTCCTGTGCACTAAAACCGCTGAAGTCATCCTTACGTCCTTGCGGGTGCTGTTAGTTGTGGTGGAGTTTCGTTCCATGCAGCAGCTGTTTCTTTTTTCCATGGCCACGCCGGTCATCTTCGACTTTGGGGCTCCGCTGTGTGCGTTTTGTTGCGTCGTCCCCAGGATGAGGGTGTGTTTGGTCTAATATGAACAAATTCATTGGCAATTTCACTGGTCTGATGTGACGAGACTAAATTTATTGGCAGCATATGAAGCTTGTGAACCTGGAAAATAATTTAGAATTTTACAGTATAAAGCGCACAGGCCAAAGTGTGGGTAAAAAGTGGCGGCTTATAGTTTGGAAATTACGACAATATGTTTTCCAGGATTTTTTGTTTATATTGTCTCTTGTTGTTAAACTATATATATTAACAAAGTATAGAATGTTAATTTATTCTCATCACTGTATGTTAAATCTCAGTGGCCTAGTGGTTACAGTGTCCACCCTGAGATCAATAGGTCATGAGTTAAAACCCCGGCCGAGTCATACCAAAGACTATAAAAATGGGACCCATTACCTCCCTGCTTGACACTCAGCATCAAGGGTTGGAATTGGAGGTTAAATAACCAAAAATGATTCCCGGGCGTGGCCACCGCTGCTGCTCACTGCTCCCCTAACCTCCCAGGGGGTGATCAAGGGTGATGGGTCAAATGCAGAGAATAAATTGGCCACACCTAGTGTGTGTGTGACAATCATGGGTACTTTAACTTTAACTTTAAAATATTGAATACCATTTGTGAAAGCCACTTTTTATAACAGCTGGTTTTGCAGGTCTGCCTACGTGCAAATGGAAAATAAATGTTATGAAGTGACATTCATTACACTCAGCAATGCTTTAAAAACATTAAAAAAGGGAAATCAGGTATATTACCCAGCAATTTATGGACACTACCAGGGTTCTTTCACCAGAAACAGACTTTTCTTGTCCTGTTGTGTTTTACAAGAGTCTTTCTGGCAGAAACTTTTGTAGAATGTTCAGTGACAAATGTCCTTGGAAAGGAAACTGGAGGGAGATGAAATTCCCCTCTGGCTTAAAACGAAGGAAAGGGTGCGGTGGCCTCAGAGCCACAAGCTCTGTTCTAGATAAAAAGACAACATGCTCCCAAAAGTGTTTGGGACATATGCTTTTGGTCATTTCGCTTTACTTTTTTTTATTTTTTTTTATAGCCAGAGCTATTAAAGTCCTTAATTCCCTTGCCAGGTGTCATCAGACTCCCTGTGTCCTATTTCTAAAATACTATCTCCATTTGTGCTTATGGCCCACTGAACACTGCCAAGGTGACTGAACCTGCAGACACGCTGCTCTTTTTTATTATCTCTCCTCACTCTGGGATGCTAAAAATGACCTCGTCAACAATTTAGACCGTATGCATCAAATGAAGTGCAACCTTTTTCATCCATTCCACATTCACTTCTGCAGAGAGAATGTCCTTTGCAGGTGTATAAAGGCTGCCGCTCAAACAAGAATTAAATGAGAAACAACAAAAAAAGCAAATATGGGTTGTCCTCGTGATGCTAATTAGTACAATCTTCAGGATTCTGCTTGAGAACAGGCTGTTAACGCACGGCGAGCAGATGGAGGCCAGATGACGCCTTGGCTGACCTCTTTAGCCTGCTTCCATCTCCTATTGTGGCGCGCTGTGTGAATGCCATGCATCACCTTTAACCCCAAGTGTGCGCTCATCTTTTTAACAGTGGTCAGTGTTCACTATTAGAGCAGCTGAGAGCCAACCGGTGTAATGTAACCATGTATTGAAGGTACAATTCTATTTTCTCCGCGGCTCCCGTGGAGGTCTGATGATGAATAGGAAGCAGGTGAGGAGCTGCAACGGCGGTCAGCAGGGAGCTGGCGTTCTCGCTTCTGATTACGGTCACACATCATGTAGGTCACAGTGGCGTTGGGAGGTTTTAACCAGAAAAAACTCAGACATTCTATGTCCATGTTGGGCGCCGGGTTAAAAGTTCATATTTTTCTCTCTTTTTGGAAGCGATGTAGCACCTTGTCACACCAATGGCCGCCTCTTCTCTCTCTGTACAGGCAGTGCTGCCACCCCGGTGGTCTTTAATAAGAACGGTGATGCTCCAGGACGCTATGACCTGTTCCAGTTCCAGATGACCAACTCCTCCATGCCCGAGTATAAGGGGGTAGGACAATGGGTGGAGACCCTCCAGCTCAGGGTACGACTTTTTACTGATAATGCAAATGTGAAACACATCTATGTAGTTGCAGAGATGAATATTCATGGATTTTTTTCTCAAAGAAAAGACTGCTTTTGTGAAATGAGAGGCTGTTCTCTGCATCTAAAATACAGAGGGAGTGATGCTTTTGCAAACAGATTTTACTTTCAATGTAATTGATGTCTTTTGGGGCGAGAATTACCTGATTACTCTTACAAAAACAAAAAGGACATTACTCTTCTCCTAGTAGCAGATAAGAGGTCTCATGCACACACACACACACACACACACACACACACACACACACACACACACACACACACACACACTGAAACACACACACGGCTGTGTTTTCCTCTCATCATAAAATTATCCTAAAAGAACTCATTAGGGTGCAAACCTATGCAAAGGCCGAATTATTTTGTTTTAATTGGTTTTTGCTCGCTTGTATCCCTCCCCTCTACTTAGTTTTGTGTAAAGCTGTAAACGTCATATAAATTCTGCTAAAACACACACACACACACACACACACACACACACACACACACACACACACACACACACACACACACGCACACACAAACACAACCAATCACATAACCTCTTTATCAGTATACAGGGATGGTCTGATGTCCGACACCAATACCAACATTCTTCTATTCTCACCTTTTTTGTTATATTAGTGTAAAATTAAATAAAGTGAAACTTTGTTCAAAAGTTTAAATCTGAATCTTAAAATGAATTATAAATGAAAATATAGTGTCAGTGTAAAATGAGAGACTATACCTCAATGACATTGCAGGAGTTGCATTGTTTATCATGAGTGCAACTTAACATACAAAAATGTGATCGTTCATTTTTCAAAATAAAACCAAAACTAAAGAAAAAAACTAAATGACTCGCTTTTTCAATATTTGTTACCAGACCCAAAACACAAACACGCATATGTATATATATAGTTTTTCTGTTTTCCGATTTGGTGTACAAAAGGTAGAAGGTGCACGGAAATAGAAAATTACGTATTTTTAAAATATACATGTCTGCGTGGACATAGTTGCGATATCCAGCAAAACTATGTATGAAACAAGACTTTATGTTGTGCTGCCATTTCCTCATAAAAAGATTGAAATAAACACCCTTTTAGCGGCCCAGTGCAGAATTGATCTTTTTTTTCAGATCTATATTTGTCACTGCTATACCTCTATGATTCTGCAGTCACTTATGATATTGTGTGACTAATAAAAAGTTCTTAGTGACCTGTTGTCACCTAGTGGCAGATTATTGAACTGCGCTCAGAGGCAGAAACAGTCAACAGACGTAATCTGTGTGATTTTTTTATCACTTAAAAGAAATGCAAAATCCCAACATTACACCTTACTATCTCTCACATCGCACTTGTGTGCCACGGCACAGTGGTTGAAAAGCACTGCTACTCCTATGACATGATTTACCACTTTTAATTCTATTTTCATATTTGCTTTTTACCACGGCGGCCTGACACCACTTGAGTTGAGAGAACACAACTACACCAATAAAATGTATTAGTATTGCAGTATGTATACTGTACATGTGCGTGCATATGTGTTTATTAATGGTGTGAAGGTAATCGTGTGTGATTTTCTGCCAGCGTTCATGTTGTGGTTTTCAACTGTCACAGCATTTTCTTTAGAAAGTACAATATAATTATATTTTATTTTTTTATTTTGTCCTGTCCAGCCACTCAGGCAAATCATATTGTTGATGTAGATGCCCATATCTTCTGTACAGATTTACTTTACACAAGAGAAGTGTGGGATACTTCTCTTGTTGCCTTGTTTGTATTTGACTTTATTAAATACATTTATTTAATATTTGGCGCATCCAGGGGATAGTGAAGTGTGAAGTGAAGTGAATTATATTTATATAGCGCTTTTTTCAAGTGACTCAAAGCGCTTTTACATAGTGAAACCCAATATCTAAGTTACATTTTTAAACCAGTGTGGGTGGCACTGAGAGCAGGTGGGTAAAGTGTCTTGCCCAAGGACACAACGGCAGTGACTAGGATGGCGGAAGCGGGGATCGAACTTGCAACCCTGAAGTTGCTGACACGGCCGCTCTAGAAAGAAGATGAAAAAAGAATACAGAAATTGCGGGGACAAGAGGGTGATAAGACAGAGAGACAACAACAACAGAACAACATCAGCAAACACAAGATTTACAAATATCATACGAAAAATTATAGCAAAAAAGCAGTTAGTGAAGTAAATATTAATAACAGAAAAATGACTATGAACAATATTGCACTACAAATGGAGAAATAAAAATACCAATAGAAATAGCACGATTGATAATAATTAATAATAATAATTACCTCTATTATTAACGATACAGTTGTTTCAAATGCAACACTACATATATGTGATGATAACTTGAAATACAAAAGAAAGCAGACAAAGGGAGGGGAAGAAAGAGAAGTGGTCAATATTAACCTTGTAGATTGTTATAATAAAAATAGGTTCAGCTTTAATATAACTACGTTTATATATGTTTGATGAAAGTGATTGTACCTTATTTGGGTAGGTTAAAACAAAGATTTCTCATAACTTGAACTTGATTTAGATCCCTTAAGTCCTCCTGCTCTTGTATGTGTTTACCTGCAAGCCTAAGTCCACATAAAACTACCTGCAGGTAAAATTGGCATAAAAAATGGATTAACGAAATATACATGTATGTGCCTGCATGCCATTTTCCAACTGTGCTTGAAAATGTACAATGACCCAGTACATGCTCTCTCCAACTTTCGATAATGGGTTATTATCGAGGTTATGCTGAAGAGCCCCTTGATCTCAACACTAGTTTAGGACGGCAATCTGGGTTGTTTGCCCTTTGAATACACAAGCTAGGGCTGGGCGATATGGCCTTTTGTTACCGTAATATCTCAATATTTTTGGGCCATGTCACGATATACGATATATATATCACGATATTTTGCCTTAGCCTTGGATGAACACTTGATACATATAATCACAGCAGTATGATGATTCTATGTGTCTACATTAAAACATTCTTGTTCATACTGCATTAATATATGCTCATTTTAAACTTTCATGCAGAGAGGGAAATCACAACTAAGTCAATTTAGCAAATCTGTATTTATTAAACACTTATTAAGCAGTGGCACAAACATTCATGTCATTTCCAAAACAGAAAGTGCAAGATTGTCAGAGACATTTTAAAACAAGCTATTAGTGCACTTTTGTGCATGATGTCACTAAGATGACATTTTAAAACAACACTAAATTAAAAAGCAACTTTTTGTACAGAACGCCACTACAATAGTTAAAAATAAATAACGTGCACTTTTGTGCATGATGTCACAAGATATTTCAATAACTGTCAAATAAAAATGAGCTGCATAATAGGAAATCAAATAGTGTATGTCCTTCGCTATGTGGTAGGTTCCTGCGGACGTTATCTCCTTCTGTTGTTGATTTTTTTTTCATACGGTGTTGATCTGGAAATTGTTGCTTCGGCATTTTGTTGGTGTGGCACCGAATGGAGATGTTGACATGCAGTATAAAGCACTCTTCATTCTCTAGCGGGTGACTTTTCAAATAATGCTACAAATGAGCAGTGCTGCTACTTTTTGTAGCAACGCTTTTGCCGCATAATTGTTCAACATATTCCCGCTTGAAGCCAAACCACCGCCAGATGATGGACCCCGTGCTGTTTTTCTTGGGAATTAATTCTTCCTCCATTTGTTACCAGATTTGCACCTTCTCTCTCTCATATTACCACTCGCAACGCACCGTTAGCATCACAACTAATGTTACCCATGTAGCTACCTCTCTGCTCGGGGAGGGCGTGTGACGTTGCACGCGTGACAGTATGTGACGTATGTAAGAAGGTGCGCTTGTTTATGTCTCTGTGAGAAGGAGAGACAAGAAAGAGTGGGAAACGCATGCAGTGTAATGCCCGCAGCTAAAAGCAACTGTGTGAGAACATACACTCGAATATCACAATATAGTCATTTTCTATATCGCATAGAGACAAACCCGCGATATATCGAGTATATCGCCCAGCCCTAACTCAAGCACTAGTTAACTGTAAAAAGTCTGCATACTTTTCGTAATTATTTTGCAAATGTTTGATCAAATTTGTGGTGGTTCAACTCTGCTTCCGTCACTTGAGACACTTGTGTGGCACAAATTGCTTTGAGCAGCTTCTCTCTTCCTTGCAAGTAAAGCAACTCCACACTGCAAAGATGAAAACAGCCATTGACTCACGCCTTTGTAATGTGTCTAATTGCTACAGTGTGTTGCAGCTGCTGTGTCTCCTTTTATGGCATGTCAGGCAAAGTCAAACTGTGTTTGGGTCTTTGGATTGGATCGGAGAGGTTTTTATTTTAAACCCCCAATATCTGATCCACTATCCGATATGGTAGGGCTACACCATACCGGCCCCCGAGTTCAGTTCAAAACTTGTGAGACAAACATTGTGTTGCAAATTCCTGAAAACACTAGTGAGTGTTTGTAGTGTTGTGATCAGATGTTATTACAGGTATGACCGCTAGGAGTCAGTACTGGTTAGTATGCTGCTTACCGTACCACATAAAGTGGTAGAACAAGACTGCATAAAAGACACATGTATGTTGTTGAGAACATGGAGCATTAAAAGTTAAGTCACTTGCTATCAACAGCCTCATCCTTCAAACACGAACATGACATGTAGCGAGTGCTCATGTCGTATTGAGGAACTTGGATCATTGTAAAAACATCCTTGCATTGACCTTTAACATTGCTAGCAAACATTCAAACTTGGCATTCCTCAAGGCACCCTTTTAATTCATCTCCTCTTTTGGAAGCCATGTTTATGTAATGTGATTTATGGAACTATGGTGTTGCTATAGCTCAGTGCTTCTCAATTATTTTCTGTTACACGCTCCCACTCCCCCTGCAAGTATAGATAGTATAATGTGTGTATAAAATTGTTGTAGGTACACCTCTGCATAACATTGTATCCTTATTAACATTAATGAAAAAAGAAAAATAGATCAACTTGCAATAAAGAATAACTGTATTAATGTAGTTTTTTAGTCTTTAATAGAAAATATTAAAAGTGCCAGAAATGCTTACATTTTGTAAAATGTTTTATAATTTGTTCACCGACTTGAACCATTTGATACTGAAAAATAAAATGTAATAAAGTCAATACATAATATTTAGGGCTGTCAACGTTAACATGTTAAGGCATGTGATTAATAAGAATAAGTTATTGTGCTTTTTTGATTGAAACTTTATTAGAAGATTGCACAGTGAAGTACATATTCCGTACAATTGACCAGTAAATGGTAACACCCGAATACGTTTTTCAACTTGTTTAAGTCGGGGTCCACTTAAATTGATTCATGATACAGATATATACTATCAAATATATACTAACATCATAATACAGTCATCACACAAGATAATCATCAGAGTATATACATTGAATTATTTACATTATTTACATTATTTAAAAATATGAATGAAGATTAATCACATCCGCATTAAGGTCTAACCCGGAAGACACACATTTGTTACACAGTCTGTGATGACGATGAGAGGTGGCCAATTTTGCTTCAAAACAGAACTTTGGATAAAACTGAGGTAACTTGTTGGTATTGCAACGACATACGTTATTATCATTGACGCACATCAAGTTCAAAATACCATCTTAAAGCGAAACACATACTCAAGGATGACGCCAACAGTGTTGCCAATCCTCTTGGCGACTTCTTCTGTAAGCGGCTACTTGTGACAAATTTAGCGACTTTTCCCGGTGATATTGGAGACTTTTTTGTCTCTTGCAGACTTGTTTGTGTTTTGGAGCCTCTGAGGTGAAAGCAAGCAGCAGTCACCGTCCTCAGCAAGCAGATACGGCTGCTGCCGGTCAGCTCGTGCTGTTGTGCCAATAGATACGTGCTAGCATGAATGCTAGCTACATCTACAAGAAGCAGAGGAGAATGCTACATTGGCAAAGTTTACTGATTCAATGTTGTCAACAAAAGTAGCCCAGTTAAGTTAAACATAGGCCTTGCTCAACGGACAGCCACCCCATGTAAGACATCTACATCTGTGAAGACCAAGGCCTGCAAGAAGATGTGATTCATATCACCACAGCTGATCTGTCGAATGATACCTTGAAGAGGCACAATTACAGTAAGGATGAACCAACTGTACTGCAGAAACAAGACAATCAAGTTGCAACTACAGACTGAATGTGAATATATGTTGCTTTCTGGAGAGCGTTGGACATCTGTAAGTAACCATAACAAGCTGGGGTCACATTGTACCAAAAAATACATCAGCATTGTCATCTGAAAAAGGTAAACAAGCTTGTTGGTTTTGACTAATGTTTGAATTAAAGAACAGTATATGGTGCACTATGTTAAGTTGTTTATGAGTGTGTTTACTACATTATCGATTAGTAACTGGACCTTGTTTGCAAGATTATTGCAAAGACTTTCAAAATGTGCTCCCAATTCTTACTATACTTTCTGTCACCAGGTTTTGAGCAAATCAATGACTTGCTGTTCAGTAAAACATAAGAAAAAACTTTCCTGAATGACATTCTGACTACTAAATTGCATCTATATCCAAATATTGGGGTATTTTCTTCAGCAAATTGTATTTATGCAAGCAAAAAATAACCCGTGATTATTCATGACTAATCACAGGTTTAGAGTGTGATTAATCTGATTAAAAAATGTATCACTTGACAGCCCTAATAATAATACATTAAAAACGATCACCAACATTAACTCGGGAGGACAATACATTTAACACTTTAACCTACAAAAAAATAAAAAATACAGCAACATATGCTGATTTTTTTTTTTTTTTATCAAAATGAGAAAGTCGGGATTACTGGCTACATTGAGCACGTTTTGTCGTGCACAGGTTTTCGAAGCAGGGTTTGAAGCACGATACTGCATGATACTGATAAAGCATGTCACACGCGGCCCCCGGCATCCCACAGCACCCTTCCCCCCAAGAGTGGGCCCGCCTTACTATTTGAGAAGAACTGTTGTAGTTGTTGACTTCAGATGCAGTCAGTAGTTATTTGTTTCACATCTTAAGTCATCCATCCATCCATTTTCTACCGCTTATTCCCTTTGGGGTCGCGGGGGGCGCAGGAGCCTATCTCAGCTACAATCGGGCGGAAGGCGGGGTACACCCTGGACAAGTCACCACCTCATCGCAGAGCCAACACAGATAGACAGACAACATTCACACTCACATTCACACACTAGGGCCAATTTAGTGTGGCCAATCAACCTACCCCCGGGTGCATGTCTTTGGAGGTGGGAGGAAGCCAGAGTACCCAGAGGGAACCCATGCAGTCACGGGGAGGACATGCAAACAGAAAGACTACTCAGGACCTTCGTATTGTGAGGCAGATGCACTAACCCCTCTATCACTGTGCTGCCCATCTTAAGTCATACTAATAGTAATTCTGTAGGTTCCATTTTAGGTCCTCTCTTTTTCACCATTTGGGCTATTTAACTGGTAGCGCGGGTGTTCAGTTAAAACAAATTTGTGAGAGGCTGTAATTTTTGCAGAGGATTCTTAAAAGCACAAGAGTGCTGTCATAAATGATCTTTGACTCGCTTTATTGCGGAAGGTCCTTAAAAACAGCAGAGCTCTCCTGTAAGTCTGAAGTAACTCCTCACCATGTTGTGACTGTAAAATAAATAGACCAACATCAGAGGTCTACTGCTGGTTCTACTGAATATACCAGTGATTCTCAAACTGTGGTACGTGTATAAAGAGAGTATGGCCAACTCGGTTTCAAGCGATCTCCTCAATGATTGGTCAAAAGGCACTCACGTGACTAAAGAATTGCTACTAACTTTGAGCTGATGCTATTTGTTTGCGGTGCTTCCTGGTTAGTTTATCAATGTGTAAAAATGCCCTTTTGTGCAGAATGGGGCTGCTCCACCTGCAAGAATTGTGGAAAGTTTTTTTTTTTTACATTGCTTTCCCTACAACCGAGAAATAAGTTAAGTATGGGAAAGAAGGTTCACCATCAACACTGGAGAGCCACTGATTACACAACATTGGCGTTTTGTTCAAGAGGAACACACACGGGCCAACACAAAAAAATAACAGAATAAATTATTGCATTTAAGAGATGGTTCCACAAAAACAGAATATAGTTTGAATCTCAGTAAAAGTATAATATTGCAATTCGGTAACAGCAGAAGAGAAAGTCAAACACAAATACAAATGGACAGACATTGAAAGAATAAAAGTCACCAAAATTTGGGTGTGATAATAGATGAGAAAGTGAACTGGAAAACTCATGAAAAATATACAGCATAAAGTGGCAATAAATACGTCAATAATGACTAAAGCAAAATATTCTCTGGACAAACATTTCTCCATATTCTCTACTGCTTGCCAGTGTTACAAATATCTGAGTTATTGTGCAGAAATATGGAGAAATAACTGCAAAAGTACACTTATTCACTTACTATGTTACAAAAAAGAAAGCTCAGTTATAATAATACATAACGAGTGATGCATATAGTGATGGCAAATACATTGAAGGCAGACACCACAGTTGACAAAGTTCAGACAAAAGTCATCATATATCCATGATTATTGGTCCAAAGCTAATTAGGATTTTCGAAAAATGAGGCTAGTATGTTTTATGGTCGCTCTGTGTATTTTTTTATGTTTATTGCACCGTGCAGGCGTGTTAGAGTGCCTGCTGGTCACAAAACACTTCAGGAATGTAGCAGCAGAGTGCGTCAAATACGGCCACAAAGTTATATTTTCACTAAATGAAGCATGTTTTCTTGTAAGTTTAGGAGCTGGAGTATGTTTAGAACTATATATAGATGTATTATTTTGGTTTATTCGTCAGAAAAACTAACATCAAAACGACAGAAATTGCATAGCCGCGCACTTTCTCAGTCGCAGTCATTGCGCCTGTTGTTTATGTGGCCACACTCTCTTCATACACCACTCTGCCACTAGTGCTATGCGGGCTTCATCTAGTGGTACGCCAAAGAATCACTCGATTAAAGTACCGTTTTTAAATTGTTCGATATACAAACTGGGGTTTGGTATTTATTTTTTGGATATGGACATAACAGTTACATTACCATACCATATCATACCAACTTTATTTATAAAGCCCTTTAAAAACAACCACAGTTGAAGAACAAAGGGCTGTACACCACAAAGAAATACAGGCAAAGGACAGACTAAAAAATAACATTTAAAACAGAAGTAAAATACACATTGAAAAAACAAATACAAATTACCCTAAAGACAATTTGTTAGATAAAAAGCAGTTAAAAAGTTAAAAACAGTTAAAAAAGTTAAAAACAGTTTAAAGTCTCATGCTGGGTTAAAAGCCAGTGAATAAAAATGAGTTTTAAGAAGGGTCTTAAAAATAGCCATGTCTCACATGGAGAGGGAGACCCGATGCACTTGTCTCGATACCAATATTTTGGTACCGGTACCAAAATGTATTTCGATACTTTGATACTTTTCTAAATAAAGAGGACCACGAAAATGGCATTATTGGCTTTATTTTTAAAAAATGTTTTACGGTACATTAAACATATGTTTCTTATTGCAATCGAAGAACAATTTCGGCCTTAAATAAAATAGTGACCACACTTAATCTTTTAGGATTAAGTAAGCAAACAAAGTGTGACGATGTGTTACATCACGTCTTCCTTAGTTTGTGTTTATTTCCTGTGTAGTGATCTTATTTTCGGTTCCTTTCTCTGCATGTTTCCCTGAGCGCTCTTTCCCCTCACCTGGCCACACCTGGTAGTGATTGTCAATCAGTTGGCTTTTGTAAATGCCGACCTCGCCCTTTCGTCAGGGCTCGTGGATTATTTTGTGTTAAATGCCACATACTGTCTGGCTCTCCTTATATGCTGTTTATTGCTTTTGTGCACTTCCCTGCTGCACCTCGTGCCTTTTTGTGGACATTAAACGACTCTTACCTGTACGTCGTCCTCCTGTCTCCTGCATCTTGGGGTCACAACTACCGCAGCCATGCGAGTCTGTGACACAAAGGCTCCTAATTTGGGTGCTGACGTGTGCAGTAACATATTGTGTCATTTCCCATTCTATTATTTTGTCAAAATTATGAAAGACAAGCGGTACATAATTCATTATTAATCTACTTCTTCATTTACCTTTAATATCAGCTTAGTTTCTTTTTTACCATGTTCTATTTACACTTGTGTTAAAATGTAATAAACACTTAATGTTCGGTTGTTTAGATGCTTTACATTAGTTTTGGATGATACCACAAATTTGGGTATCGATCCGATACCAAGTAGTTACAGGATCATACATTGGTCATATTCAAAGTCCTCATGTGTCCAGGTACGTATATCCTGAGTTCATAAACATAATATACATTGTTTTTAAATGAAAAATATTGAAATATCGCTGTAATCATAGTAGTATCGACTAGATATGCTCTTGTACTTGGTATCATTACAGTAGATCCACCCATGGCATTTGTTTACATTGAGGAGTGCAAGCTATTGTTAGCGGTGACGCCAGTGAGCTACAGCATCCTCCTACGGTGTGTAGTGAAACATGTTTAGCTATTCCTCGTCCTGCAGGGATGATACTTATAAGAAACTTACTTCATTTGTCGCCATGGAAGCGAGGATTAGTGATTTAGAAGTAGCTAAAACACTGCAGACTGCCGATGGACCTTAGCCGCTAGCTAGATAGCCAAGTTTTAAAGCACCTCATGTAGAGCGGCATTTCAGTCTTATAGCTTCTTCTTTATCGTTAGTTTTTAAGCCAAAATGCATCCATTCTCTCTTTTCTGTCGTACCCCGTGATTGTGCGCTGCCGAACATGCTCCTCTTCTCGTAAAACCAGCAATGGGAAAGGGAACCGGTATTTTTCAAAGGTAGTATAGTACCGTTGTTTTATTCATTAGTTCCGCTGTACTTTACTAGTACCGGCGTACCATACAACCATAATAGGAACACAGTGATACTGTTCAAACTGTGTGGCCAAAAATATTAAATATACCTGTTAAATAAAACATCTGCCTTGTTTTAATGAATGTGTAGGCCTACTACACTACTGTATTTTAATGTTGGTCATTATGGTGATACTTGGAGAGCCAAGTGTTTTCTGAGGTGGTACTTGGGGAAGAGAAATTGAGAACCCGTGGAATATACAAAATGAGACAAAAGTAAAGGGACACCTTTGTCCCCGCGGTCCTAAGCTTTCTGGAAATATGGCCCCAAAACTATTTACAGGAATTAAATATCACTGCAGTGCTGACTATCAGAATGGAGCATCCCTAGTCAAGGCCAACATGGCTACATATTCACATTGCAAGGTCTTACTGCCTCTACCTAGATTACTCCTGCATGTTAGTCTGCTTGAACTGCTTTTCATAAAGCAAACAGAAAGTGCTGGCCTTTTCTGTCTAGAAATATCTGTTCACCAAAAATATGTATATTTTTTATTGGTTGACTACCTACACTCTGCACAATGACACTGAAGTTGAATCTAATCTAAATGGATGCTAAGGTGGGCTGACAAGATCGACAAGAAGGAGACTAACACCACTTTAGAAATATTTTTTTCATGGCAGTAATAATAAGTGCTGCTGGTGTATAGGTTGAAGGAGGGAGGCGGAGAGTGGGAGGAAGATGCTTTTAAGCCAGGTGTCAGTCTTTATCAGTTCAGAGTTTGGCAGCTGAGGGTTGCCAAGCATGTCTCTCATGTGGAGAACTGGCACCTAAATATGCACTTGCCATGTTACTCAATGGCTCTGCTGCAGGTTTTATTGAGCATGATGACACTCCAAATCTATGATAGCGTTGCATGAGATGGAACTGGAGATATAAATGAACAAGATAATAAAAAGTATGAACCGATCTTGATATGAGATTTTATGTGAAGTAATTATTTGCCTTGTATCCAAAAGATAACTATAGAGAAAATTTTATTTTATGGGAACTTTAAAATATCTTTCATTTACCCCAAAAGACCTCCAGTCTGATATGAGTGCAGTGGTGCAGAGATAGCTGCCGTGCAAAATGTTAGCCGGTGTTCACTGACACAATACAAGAATTGACTTTGGTGATTCATGCGGACCATAAAGAACCTGATAAAATATTTTTTTTTCCCGATGTTGTTCTCAAGGCAAACACGGTATAAAATTTCCTACATGAAGGGAGGAACGCTGAGCTGAAATGTCGTTGTATCGCCACGTAACTGAGATTACAAACAACACAGCATTTACATACAGATGAGATAACATTTGCATAATTTCTGTCTGGGTCACAAGAATTAAACTTAACTCAATGCATTTGACAGCACAGGTGGAACAACTTCTGGTGATGGATATTTAGGCTTGTTTTGCAGGGATTCCAAATCAAATATTGCAGTGCAATTACTTCCCGTGCAATATTGAGGCGATGACTCTGACTAGTAATGCTGAAGAAGCATCCTATTGAAAGGTTATTGTGCAAACCAGCACACTTGGTTGCTATATGACGCTTTTCCATCTGATGGACACTCACATCAACTGCTAAATTAACAATCATCGCAACACAAATGAGAAGTAGAACAGACAAGAGAGTCCAAGGTGTCAACATTCTTGCTTCTGGTATCCATAGCAACAGAGCTGTTGGGCTCATTACGGTTTCCACACAGTGTGTAATCAGGAGGTTTTCCAGAGAGCACCCTTCATTGTCCAAATAACAAATGGTACATTGGCGCCCTCAGATAAATGGCAGATGATAATCTAGCCACACACCACAACAGCCCACATTTGTCATGCAGGAGCACACAATCACATTGTACATACGTATATATGTTTGTGTGTGTGTGTGTGTGTGTGTGTGTGTGTGTGTGTGTGTGTGTGTGTGTGTGTGTGTGTGTGTGTGTGTGTGTGTGTGTGTGTGTGTGTGTGTGTGTGTGTGTGTGTGTGCGTGTGTGTGTGGTACTAGTGTCTAGCTGGTTGTGCTAAAGGGGTTTGCAAAAAAGTTGCGGTGCCTTAACAACTTCTCACCTGTCAACACATTTTTTTGAATTGTTAGATGGTTTTAGCTAAAGCTATGTCCTGTTATGTTTTTCCAATGGAATTAAGATTTAATATTTAAATGGCATCTGCATGTCGTTGCCACACTTACAATATGTCTCAGAGCTCCAAATAACCATATATATAAAACCAAAGTATTCTCAAATCAATGTAAGCTGCTGAACCTTGATAGTTTACGAGGATTTTAATCTACATTTAAAACACTTCCTTGTGGTCTAGATCAGTGTTTTTCAACCAATGTGCCGCGGCACACTAGTGTGCCGTGAGATATTGTCTGGTGTGCCGTGGGAAATTATGCAACTTCACCTAATTGGTCCAAAAAATATTGTTTGCAAATCAATAAATATAATAATGTGCCGTTGTCTAGTCTAGTGCATGTGCTGTGTAGAGCTTGGCAGGGTAACCTTGTAATACTCCATATCAGTAGGTGGCAGCAGGTAGTTCATTGCTTTGTAGAAGTCGGAACGCGTCGAGGATGGTTTGTCGTGATCCCAATATGCAGAGCACAGCGGGAGACAGCGTGCAGGTAAAAAGGTATGTAACGCTTAAACCAAAAATGAACAAAAAGGCAAGTCACGCTAGGAAAAGGCACTGAAGCATAGGGATTGCTATGCAAAACAAAAGTAAAACTGAACTGGCTACAAAGTAAACAAAAACAGAATGCTGGACGACAGCAAAAACTTACAGCGTGTGGAGCAGATACGGCGTCCACAAAGTACATCCGTACATGACGTGACAATCAACAATGTCCCCACCAGAAGGATAGCGTACGCACAACTTAAATAGTCTTGATTGCGAAAACAAAGCAGGTGCGGGCTGGGCTGGCAATGGAAGGTGTGAAGCTGCTATAGGAGAACACAAACAAAACAGGAAGAGTCACCAAAATAACAGCGCAAGACAGGAACTAAAGCCCTACACACAGGAAACAACAACAAACTCAAAACAAGGCATTACAACCTGGTGGAGTTTCATTTTTTAACCTTTTCTGCTGGTGGTTTGCCTCCGTATTTTTTTAATGAAAAAAATGTGCCTTGGCTCAAAAAAGGTTGAAAAACACTGGTCCAGATTACATGTATTAGATATGCTTTGATATACATTGTGCGTGATTTAAAATAAACGTGTTCCCAGATTGCAAATGAAACCATGCCTCACACTCTCCAAAAGTATCAGATTTTTTTTTTTTTTTAAATGTACACTGTTTAAATATATATCTTGAAGTCAGTACCGATATTTTTTTTGCAGATACGGTCGAAAATAAACTTCATAAACATTATGTTATTACACAAACACGCACCCTAACTCCATCCAAAGCCTTCGCCGCTTCACGCCCCACCTCCCTCCCAGTGCGGTGTGCTGACCACAGATCTACCTACTGCACTGTAACACCCCGATCCCCCATACCCCATTGTAAGTTTGCATGTACAATGTGTGTGCTTATATGTGCTTATGTTAAGGTCCTCGGCTAAGCAATTCAGTTCTTAGTGTGTATCAATCAAATAGTGTGGCCAGTCAGCAGGATCAATGGGGGCAGCTTTAATAGATTCAAAGGCATCTGTTGAAGCTGAGGATGTGTCTTCAGGTTGTTGGTTAGTAACATTGAGTCAGCTGCTACTACTTCATTATCCTGCAAGAAATCTAAACACACAGAACAACTTTGAAATATATACGTAAGTGTATTAATCGATCTACATCCCTATCCTCACCTATGGTCATGAGTTTTGGGTTATGACAGAAAGGACAAGATCACGGGTATAAGTGGCCGAAACGAGTTTACTCCGTCGGGTTGCGGAACTCTCCCTCAGAGATAGGGTGAGAAGCTCTGTCATTAGGGAGGAGCTCAGAGTAAAGCCAATGCTCCTCCACATCGAGAGGAGCCATATGTGGTGGTTTGGGCATCTGCTCAGAATGCCCCCCGAACGCCTCCCTGGGGAGGTGTTTAAGGTGTGTCCGACCGGTAAGAGGCCACGGGAAAGACCTAAGACACAGTGAAGAGACTATATCTCCCAGCTGGCCTGGAAACGCCTCGATATCCCCAGAGAAGAGCTGGATGAAGTAGATGGGGAGAGGGAAGTCTGGGCATCTCTGTTTAGGCTGCTGCCCCTGCAACCCGACTTCGGATAAATGGAGGACGATGGATGGATGGATGAATTAATAATGATGATTTTAGTTAAATTACAAGACCAACATTTTCAATTTTGACTCTGTTTTGAGTGTTCACTATTCCCTGTTAATATAATGCGTATATATAATATACTGTAATTATAAATCAAAGCATGTAGCCAAAGTATATAGAATATATGAGTATAATATAATGATTGGGTACAGTCCATATTATATGTACAGTATAACTTTTTACTTCTTATTCCAGTAATGTAGTTGTGGTAACTATACTTTTCTATTGCTTAAAAGGCCATATAACAGCACTGAAAGCTACTTTAGTGTGAGCAGGCAAGCTAATATCCATTATTAATATCAATTATTTTCTCTTGCAGAATCATGTTTTTAGTAATAAAATACATTTAAGCACTCATTTTAATGCAGCCAAAGTAAGACAACTATTTTCAGATGAATAGGCCTGAGTGGCTTAAGATCACCCATAGCAGGGGCCATAGGGGTCGGGTGCGATGTGAGCTGGGCGGCAGCTAGCTCTTGGGACGTGGAACGTCACCTCGGTGGGGGGGAGGAGCCTGAGCTAGTGCGCGAGGTGGAGAAGTTCCGGTTAGATCTAGTCGGACTCACTTCGACGCACAGCAAGAGCTCTGGAACCAGTTCTCTCAAGAGGAGCTGGACTCTCTTTCACTCTGGCGTTGCACGCAGTTAAAGGCGACGGGCTGGGGTGGCAAGCCTGCACATTGGAGTTCAACCCAGTGGACGAGAGGGTAGCTTCCCTCCGCCTTCGAGTGGGGGGACGGGTCCTGACTGTTGTTTGTGCTTACGCACAAAACAGCTGCTCAGAGTACCCACCCTTTTTGGATTTACTCGAGGGAGTACTGGAGAGTACTCTCCCGGGTAATTCCCTTGTTCTACTGGGGGACTTCAACGCTCATATTGGCAACGACAGTGAAACCTGGAGAGGCGTGATTGGGAAGAATGGCCGCCCGGAACTGAACCCGAGTGGTGTTTTGTTATTGGACTTTTGTGCTCGTCAGAGATTGTCCATAACAAACACCATGTTCAAACATAAGGGTGTCCATATGTGCACTTGGCACCAGGACACCCTAGGCCGCAGTTCCATGATTGACTTTGTAGTTGGGTCATCAGATTTGCGGCCTCATGTTTTGGACACTCGGGTAAAGAGAGGGGCGGAGCTTTCTACCGATCACCACCTGGTGGTGAGTTAGCTGCGATGGTGGGGGAGAATGCCGGATAGACCTGGCAGGCCCAAACGCATTGTGAGGCTCTGCTGGGAACGTCTGCCAGAGTCTCTTGTCAGAAAGAGTTTCAATTCCCACCAACGGAAGAACTTTGAATATGTCACAAGGGAGGCGCTGGACATTGAGGCCGAGTGGACCATGTTCCGTACCTCTATTGTCGAGGCGGCCGATTGGAGCTATGATCGCAAGGTGGTTGGTGCCTGTCGTGGCGGTAATCCTAGAACCCGCTGGTGTCCACCAGCGGTGAGGGATGCCGTCAAGCTGAAGAAAGAGTCCTATCGAGTCCTTCTGGCTCATGGGACTCAGGAAGCAGCGGACAGTTACTGACAGGCCAAGTGGTGTGCGGCTTCAGTGGTCGCAGAGGCAAAAACTCGGACATGGGAGGAGTTCGGGGAAGCCATGGAAAACGACTTCCAGACGGCTTCGAAGCGATTCTGGACCACCATCCGCCGCCTCACGGAGGGGAAACAGTGCACTGTCAACACCGTGTATGGTGGGGATGGTGTTTTGCTGACCTCGACTGCAGATGTTGTGGATCGGGAATACTTTGAAGACCTCCTCAATCCCACTAACACGTCTTCCTATGAGGAAGCAGTCCCTGGGGAATCTGTAATGGGCTCTCCTATTTCTGGGGCCGAGGTTGCCGAGGTAGTTAAAAAGCTCCTCCGTGGCAAGGCCCCGGGGGTGGATGAGATCCTCCTGGAGTTCCTTAAGGCTCTGGACACTGTGGGGCTGTCTTGGTGGACAAGACTCTGCAACATTGCGTGGACATCGGGGGCGGTACCTCTGGATTGGCAGACCAGGGTGGTGGTTCCTCTCTTTAAGAAGGGGAACCGGAGGGTGTGTTCCAACTATCGTGGGATCACACTCCTCAGCCTTCCCGGTAAGGTCTATTCAGGTGTACTGGAGAGGAGGCTAGGCCGGATAGTCGAACCTCGGATTCAGGAGGAACAGTGTGGTTTTCGTCCTGGTCGTGGAACTCTGGACCAACTATATACTCTCGGCAGGGTCCTTGAGGGTGCATGGGAGTTTGCCCAACCAGTCTACATGCGCTTTGTGGACTTGGAGAAGGCATTTGACCGTGTACCCCGGGAAGTCCTGTGGGGAGTGCTCAGAGAGTATGGGGTATCGGACTGTCTGCTTGTGGCGGCCTGCTCCCTGTATGATCAGTGTCAGAGCTTGTAAGTACAACCCGTTTCCAGTGAGGGTTGGACTCCGCCAAGGCTGCCCTTTGTCACTGATTCTGTTCATAACTTTTATGGACAGAATTTCTAGGTGCAGTCAGGGTGTTGAGGGGATCTGGTTTGGTGGCTGCAGGATTAGGTCTCTGCTTTTTGCAGATGATGTGGTCCGGATGGCTTCATCTGGCCAGGATCTTCAGCTCTCACTGGATCAGTTTGCAGCCGAGTGTGAAGTGACTGGGATGGGAATCAGCACCTTTAAGTCCGAGTCCATGGTTCTCGCCCGGAAAAGGGTGGAGTGCCGTCCCTGGGTTGGGGAGGAGATCTTGCCCCAAGTGGAGGAGTTCAAGTACCTCGGAGTCTTGTTCACGAGTGAGGGAAGAGTGGATCGTGAGATCGACAGGCGGATCGGTGCGGCGTCTTCAGTAATTCGGACGCTGTATCGATCCATTAGAGTGAAGATGGAGCTGAGCCGAAAGGCAAAGCTCTCAATTTACCGGTCGATCTACGTTCCCATCCTCACCTATGGTCATGAGCTTTGGGTTATGACCGAAAGGACAAGATCACGGGTACAAGCGGCTGAAATTAGTTTCCTCTGCCGGGTGGCGGGTCTTTCCCTTAGAAATAGGGTGAGAAGCTCTGACATCCGGGAGGAGCTCGAAGTAAAGCCGCTGCTCCTCCACATCAAGAGGAGCCAGATGAGGTGGTTCGGGCATCTGGTCAGAATGTCACCCGAACGCCTCCCTGGGGAGGTGTTTCGGGCACGTCCGACCGGTAGGAGGCTACGGGGAAGACCCAGGACACGTTGGGAAGACTATGTCTCCCGGCTGGCCTGGGAACACCTCGGGATCCCCCGGGAGGAGCTGGACGAAGTGGCTGGAGAGAGGGAAGTCTGGGCTTCTCTGCTTAGGCTGCTGCCCGCGTGACCCGACCTCGGATAAGCGGAAGAAAATGGATGGATGGATGGATGGGCTTGAGATCATTTAAAAATGACTGTGTCAAAAATTAGTCTGATATTGATTTAGATGTATTATTGTTGACCATATACAGTCGCGATCAAAAGTTTACATACACTTGTAAAGAACATAATGTCATGGCTGTCTTGAGTTTCCAATAATTTCTACAACTCTTATTTTGTCATGAATGTTTTTTGTGACAAACAAGTATGTGCTCTAATCACTCTATGACAAAAAAATAAGAGTTGTAGAAATTATTGGAAACTCAAGACAGCCATGACATTATGTTCTTTACAAGTGTATGTACACTTTTGACCATGACTGTATGTTGTATACGTTTTACTTGAAAAAAGTGGTCGTACAGTATGTTACAAATAATAACACCTGGATCTACATGTTGAGTCTGTCTCTCAGCAGCAAAGGGCGGCTGCTTGCTGTCTGAATAGACGCTGTAGTATAAAACACAAAATGGCACAAATGGCATTGCTTCATGCATTGTAACTCTAAAATACTTTCATATTGTACAAAACCAAAACCAGTGAAGTTGGCACGTTGTGTAAATCGTAAATAAAAACAGAATACAATGATTTGCAAATCCTTTTCAACTTACACTCAATTGAATACACTGCAAAGACAAGATATTTAATGTTCGAACTGAGAAACTTTTTTTTTTTTTTTAAATAATCATTAACTTAGAATTTAATGGCAGCAACACATTGCAAAAATGTTGGCACAGGAGCATTTTTACCACTACGTTGTACAGCTTAAGTTGTTCAACAGTCCGGGGTCTCCGTTGTCGTATTTGATGCTTCATAATGCCCCACACATTTTCGAAGGGAGACAGGTCTAGACTACAGGCAGGCCAGTCTACGAAGCCACGATGTTGTAACACATGCAGAATGTGGCTTGGCATTGTCTTGCTGAAATAAGCAGGGGCGTCCATGAAAAAGATGTTGCTTGGATGGCAACATATGTTGCTCCAAAACCTGTATGTACCTTTCAGCATTAATGGTGTCTTCACAGATGTGTAAGTTACCCATGTCTTGGGCACTAATACACCCCCATACCGTCACAGATGCTGGCTTTTGAACTGTGCGCCTATAACAGTCCAGATGGTTCTTTTCCTCTTGGTCCGGTGGACACGATGTCCAAAGTTTCCAAAAACAATTTGAAATGTGGACTCGTCAGACTACAGAACACTTTTCCACTTTGCATCAGTCCATCTTAGATGAGCTCAGGCCCAGCGAAGCCGGCTGCATTTCTAGGTGTTGTTGATAAATGGCTTTCACTTTGCATAGTAGAGTTTTAACTTGCACTTACAGATGTAGCGACAAACTGTAGTTACTGACAGTGGTTTTCTGATATCCTTTACACACTGATGCAGTACTGCCTGAGGGATCGAAGGTCACGGGCATTGCCGCTTCCGTACAGTGATTTCTCCAGATTCTCTGAACCTTTTGATGATATTACGGACCGTAGATGGTGAAATGCCTAAATTCCTTGCAATAGCTAATTGAGAAATGTTGTTCCTAAACTATTGGACAATTTGCTCACGCATTTGTTCACAAAGTGGTGACTCTCGCCCCATCCTTGTTTGTGAATGACTGGAAGCTGCTTTTATACCCAATCATGGCACCTACCTGTTCCCAATTAGCCCGTTCACCCGTGGGATGTTCTAAGTAAGTGTTTGATGAGCATTCCTCAACTTTCTCAGTCTATTTTGCCACTTGTGCCAGCTTTTTTGAAACATGTTGCAGGCATCAATTTCCAAATGACTTAATATTTGCAAAAAATAACAAAGTTTATCAGTTTGAACGTTAAGTATCTTGTCTTTGCAGTGTAGTGTACACAACATGCCAACTTCACTGGTTTTGGGTTTTGTATTTATTGATAACTAAAACATTTATAACAGGAAGAAATTGCCCTTTAATCAAATTCCAAAACTGAAAACCTTACATGTTTCTTCACGGCAAGGCTCAGGTGAATACAGTAACAACACCTCCTCTGTAGCAGCCTCTCTATGTGCCTGTCGTGGCTGTCAATAAGTTCTGATTGCATCTATATCATAGCACATAGCATCCATGATTTCATTTAAATAATAGCTTACGTTGCAGCCAAATGAGCCAATAGCCGAGCTTACATTATATTCAGTTTAAGTTTGGGTTATCGACTGTTTTACCCTCCGTGCATTTCTCGATTTTCTGCTTTACAAATGTTGTTTATTTACTTTATGTTTACTTAAGAATTTCGCCCAATTTAGTTTATACCGTACGCAAACTATTCTCGCTGGCCTCTGAATAGGAAGAACAGCAACAACAGCCTGTTGCTCTTAGCCCCTATAATAAAAGTCATGATGCTAACGCTAAATATTAATTTGCTGAGTGTACATACAAACCTCTGCTTTAACCCTGTATTTCCTCCTCCTTCCTTTGCTTTATAGGCTGCACCGGATAACTTTGATGCCCCCCTTTTTGTTGTAAAATATTATCAATCAGATAAAATTGCTCCACTACCCTTCTTCGATCATGATCCAACGTGACGTCACCCTCCACCAGCAGTAGCAGCATTATCAGTCAGGTTCATAGCGCTAGTAGCAGCACATCATAGGTCATACGTTAGATTGTTATTTTTTTTAAAAAGCGTTCCAATTAAGTGTACAGAGTGTGCATTATACATACAATTTGTATTTACGTATTTGTATTATTATTAAAATTGTTTTAATAAAAAAAATGTATTTGTTGTTTTACATTCTTCAATTTGGTGCCCCCTCCAAAGGATGGTGCCCCTGGCGGCCACCTGGTTCGCCTGTCAGGAAAGCCGGCCCTCAAGGATGTATAATGCCAAGGAGCCTAGAGAGTAACTAAAACAGTGTCACAGAGTTTATGACAGAGTTAGTGGCTTTGAATTCTTGACATTTATTGCCAAGTCATTCATGGATGTGGACATACTGGGAAAAAAGAAAATATGACTTTTTAGCTACCTATATTTAGTATATAGTCCATATTTAGTGGAGATGAACTAACATTGAAATGTGTGTCCACATTCTATAACTTTGCCACTATTAATCTTGTAGTGCTTTTGCAGCAATAGAAACATTACAGGAAGTATAAAGTATTAGAAAATAAGTAAACGTTCATGGTAAATCAGCAAAGCCTCTGAAAGCATCATCAAATCAATGTTAACATCATCCTTTTTTTTTCAATCTCCCTGAACAGATGAAATTACCCTTTTTGTATGGATTTTTGAAGGCTGATGTGTATGTTTAAGTCTTGGATATTAAATATTTAACGCTCTTTGAGCCTTCAGGATTAGAATATAAGATATCTCTGCACCATGTTTGTACACTAACAAGATCAGTTTACACTTTACTACGTACAAATAGTTCTGCAACAACTAAAGTGGACATTGTCCCAACCTTAACTTCTTTGCTTGCTCATATTTCACACCTCACTTGCTCCATTATTAGAACAGTTTCATGGTATTTTCCATTATTTTCAATTTAACAAACAAAGGCAACTTCAGGTGCATTGGTGTCTTAAAGAGAATGGAGTCATTTGGTGATAGCATATAATAAGCAGATGCTACTGTAATATTGTGCTCCTTATTATAAACAATGTAAGTCGTGATGAATCAGCACTTCTGCACAGCTACACGATTTGGGTTTGAATCTCATCTAAAACCGCATAGGCTTTTGATTTCCCTGTGCTTGTGGGTATTTGTCACGTCTATAAAGTGAATGTTGTAATACCTTGGTCATGTCCAACAGTCTCATCTGGTTTGTCTTTACTCTTGCAGCTGGAGGAGCTTCAGTGGCCCGATGGCGAGCAGGAGGTGCCCATCTCTGTGTGTAGTCTGCCTTGTAAGACCGGAGAGAGGAAGAAGAGGGTCAAGGGGATGCCATGCTGCTGGCACTGTGAGCTCTGTGATGGCTACCAGTACCAGTATGACGAAACCTCCTGCAGACTGTGTGCATATAACATGAGGCCCGACCCGAACAGAACTGCCTGCCAGCCCATCCCTATCATCAAGCTGGAGTGGCACTCCCCCTGGGCAGTCATCCCCGTCTTCCTGGCCATGCTCGGAATCATTGCCACCATTTTCATCATGGCTACATTTGTGCGCTACAATGACACACCCATTGTGCGCGCATCGGGCCGAGAGCTGAGCTACGTGCTGCTGACCGGCATCTTTCTGTGTTACATCACAACCTTTCTCATGATCGCCAAGCCTGACGTAGGCGTATGCGCCTTCAGGAGGATCTTCCTGGGTCTGGGTATGTGCATCAGCTACGCAGCGCTGCTCACCAAGACCAACCGCATTTATCGGATTTTCGAGCAAGGAAAGCAGACGGTCACAGCCCCCCGCTTCATCAGCCCAACCTCTCAAATCGCCATCACTTCCAGTTTGATCTGCGTCCAGCTGCTGGGTGTGCTCGTGTGGTTTGCCGTGGACCCTCCCAACACCATTATAGACTATGATGAGCAGAAAACCATCAACCCCATGCTGGCCCGTGGCGTACTGAAGTGTGACATTACAGACCTCCAGATCATCTGCTCACTGGGCTACAGCATCCTGCTGATGGTGACCTGCACCATCTACGCCATCAAGACCAGAGACGTACCAGAAGACTTCAACGAAGCCAAACCCATCGGCTTCACCATGTACACCACCTGTATCGTCTGGCTGGCCTTCATCCCTATTTTCTTTGGCACGGCCCAGTCTGCTGAGAAGGTTAGTCAATGACTCTCCTTGTCTGTGTCAAGGCCCCTTTGCTTTGTTTCTCTGTTTCCTTCAACTCATTAATTTACAGTCAGCCCTTCAGCCCTGCGTTTATCTTGTCCAAACACATGCACACATGCATATTTGTGAGACACAATATGATAAACAGTGCATGCAGAGAGCTTGTGCAATCATTTCACAACTGTATAACTTACAGGCTCATTTGCGTTTGATTTCTCATCACGCCATTTTGCATGGGGGTCCACACTTGTCCCAACACAGACAGAAAGCACACCAAAGGCAGAGAAGGGGTTGATGTTAGGGGGCCCGAATCCTGAAATGCCCGTGGAGTGTCGTGAATAGGGGAGTTGGCTGCTCCAGATCCCATTATTTCAGCTTTCACGCTTAGGGCTTCGTTTACACCATTATGTAGCATTCTGGGAAAGGAGACAAGCAGGTGGAGGAGGAAGAGGAACGAGTGTAGGAGGAAGGCACCAAGGAACAGGACGGGTAAATAGAAGTTTGATTCGACACATTCCATCTCTTGACAGCTGTTCTCTACCCAACGAAAGCATTTGACATTGAGCGCTCCTGGAGTTGATTGAGAATTTGACATTTTGACCTTCTGGGTGAGTTACTGCTTATCTGGCCAGCAGCCGCCAGAATACAGATGCATTCATCGAGCCCACTCATGAGCTGCGCGTGCGGCTCGCCGAGGCGTGTGCACAAAAACAGAGTGGAGGGAAAGTTTCCCCCCGACAGAATATCAATGCTGACAGGAAAGCGTTACTTATTCCAAACCTTTTGAGAAGGACAACACTCGATATTAGTCCTGCTAAGCAACTGCTTCAGATGGATCAGAAACCGATTTTCCCCACCTCAATTTGGTGCTGATTTCATAGACGAATTACACCCTCAGCAGCGATTAGGAGTTCATTATGTTACTCACAGAGAGCAGCGAAGCACTAATGTGTTTTCCTTTCCTCTTATGCAGTTAACTCCTCCTTTGCCTGTCACTTCGCACCACAGCGGCCTAGTTTAATGGCCTCTGTGGCTGCATGTCTGCTTGCTCCCCAGCTGCAGAAAGTGAGAAGTGCCTTTGCATGTCCTGAAAGCAGCCTTCGCATCGATGCCAGTGTAGTTAAGGGGATGCGCTTCCTTATTCATTTTCAAGCCATGCCAACGTTTTCAACATGAACAAATGTTTGCTTGTTTAAAACGGGACTCTCTTGTCTTGGATGAACCGGATGAGAAAAAAAAACGAGTGTGCAAAACGTGTATCTTGAAAATAATATGGCCAGTTGAGACAAAGACAAGATGGTATGATGTATATCTACAGTATATAAATTAGTGTTGTAACGATACCAATATTTTACTAAAATTATTTCGATACTTTTCGGTAGTTTTTGGTACTTTTCTAAATAAAGGGGACCACGAAAAAATTGCATTTTTAGCTTTATTTTAACAAAAAATCTTAGGGTACATTAAACATATGTTTCTTATTGCAGTTACTGTAAGTCCTTAAATAAAATAGTGAACATACTAGACAACTTGTATTTTAGTAGTAAGTAAACAAACAAAGGCTCTTAATTAGTCTGCTGACATATGCAGTAACATATTGTGTCATTTATTATGTGGTAGAAAATGAATTATTAATTTACTTGTTCATTTACTGTTAATATCTGCTTACTTTCTCTTTTAACATGTGCTGTCTACACTTCTGTTAAAATGTAATAATCACTTATTCTTCTGTTGTTTGATACTTTACATTAGTTTTGGATGATACCACAAATTTGGGTTTCAATCCGATACCAAGTAGTTACAGGATCATACATTGGTCATATTCAAAGTCCGCATGTGTCCAGGGACATATTTCCTGAGTTTCTAAACATAATATACATTTTGAAAAAATGAAATTAGATGTTGTGATGCCAAAAAATATTGACGTAATCATAGTAGTATTGACTAGATACTTGCCTGTATTTGATATCATTACAGTGGATGTCAGGTGTAGATCCACCAATGGCGTTCGTTTAAATTGTGATGCCGGTGAGCTACGGTGTGTAGTGAAACATGTTTAGTTATTCCTCGTCCTGCAGGGATGATCCTTGTCAGAAAAGTAATTTATGTGTCGCCATGGAGGCGAGAATTAGTGATTTAAAAGTAGCTAAAACACTGCCGATGGCGGATGGACGTTAGCCGCTAGCTAGCTAGCCATGTCTTAAAGCACCTCTTCCTGAGGGCATTTCAGTGTTATAACTTCAATCAATCAATCAATGTTTATTTATATAGCCCTAAATCACAAGTGTCTCAAAGGGCTGTACAAGCCACAACGACATCCTCGGTACAGAGCCCACATACGGGCAAGGAAAACTCACCCCAGTGGGACATCAATGTGAATGAATATGACAAACCTTGGAGAGGACCGCATATGTGGGTAACCCCCCCCTCTAGGGGAGACCGAAAGCAATGGATGTCGAGTGGGTCTGACATAATATTGTGAAAGTCCAACACATCAGCGAAAGTCCAGTCCATGCATGGTGGGGCCAGCAGGAACCATCCCGAGCAGAGACGGGTCAGCAGCGTAGAGATGTCCCCATCCGATGAACAGGCTAGCGGTCCACCCCGGAGCAGAGCAGAAAAGAAAAGAAAAGAAACGGCAGATCAACTGGTCTAAAAAGGGAGTCTATTTAAAGGCTAGAGTATACAAATGAGTTTTAAGATGAGACTTAAATGCTTCTACTGAGGTAGCATCTCTAACTTTTACCGGGAGGGCATTCCATAGTATTGGAGCCCGAATAGAAAACGCTCTATAGCCCGCAGACTTTTTTTGGGCTCTGGGAATCACTAATAAGCCAGAGTTCTTTGAACGCAGATTTCTTGCCGGGACATATGGTACAATACAATCGGCAAGATAGGCAGGAGCTTGACCGTGTAGTATTTTATACGTAAGTAGTAAAACCTTAAAGTCGCATCTTAGGTGCACAGGAAGCCAGTGCAAGTGAGCCAGTATAGGCGTAATATGATCAAACTTTCTTGTTTTTGTCAAAAGTCTAGCAGCCGCATTTTGTACCATCTGTAAACTTTTAATGCTAGACATAGGGAGGCCCGAAAACAAAACGTTACAGTAATCGAGACGAGATGTAACGAACGCATGGATAATGATCTCAGCATCGCTTGTGGACAAAATGGAATGCATTTTAGCGATATTACGGAGATGAAAGAAGGCCGTTTTAGTAACACTCTTAATGTGTGACTCAAACGAGAGAGTTGGGTCGAAGATAATACCCAGATTCTTTACAGAGTCGCCTTGTTTAATTGTTTGGTTGTCAAATGTTAAGGTGGTATTATTAAATAGATGTTGGTGTTGAGCAGGACCGATAATCAGCATTTCCGTTTTCTTAGCGTTGAGTTGCAAAAAGTTAGCGGACATCCATTGTTTAATTTCATTAAGACACGCCTCCAGCTGACTACAATCCGGCGTGTTGGTCAGCTTTAGGGGCATGTAGAGTTGGGTGTCATCAGCATAACAGTGAAAGCTAACACCGTATTTGCGTATGATGTCACCGAGCGGCAGCATGTAAATACTAAAGAGTGCAGGGCCAAGAACCGAACCCTGGGGAACTCCGCACGTTACCTTAACATAGTCCGAGGTTACATTGTTATGGGAGACACACTGCATCATGTCAGTAAGATAAGAGTTAAACCAAGACAAGGCTAAGTCTGTCATCCCAATACGCGTTTTGATACGCTCTAATAAAATATTATGATCAACAGTATCGAAAGCGGCGCTAAGATCAAGAAGCAGCAACATAGATGACGCATCAGAATCCATCGTTAGCAATAGATCATTAGTCATTTTTGCGAGGGCTGTCTCCGTAGAGTGATTTGCCCTGAAACCGGATTGAAAAGGTTCACAGAGATTGTTAGACGCTAAGTGTTCATTTAGCTGCTGTGCTACAATTTTTTCGAGGATTTTCGAGATAAACGGAAGGTGGGACACCGGCCGGTAGTTTACCAGGAGATCAGGATCGAGGTTAGGTCTTTTGAGTAGAGGATGAATAACCGCTTTTTTGAATGCTAGGGGAACAGTGCCAGAGGAAAGTGATAAGTTTATAATATTTAACACTGATGGACCTAATAATACAAAAAGCTCCTTGATAAGTTTCCCAGGAATTGGGTCAAGTAAACATGTTGTTTGTTTTGTCCCATTTACACATTTTGACAATTCCTCCAATGTTATTTCATCAAAGAGAGAGAAACTATTTTGGAGGGCAGTGTCCGTCGTATATACAGTCGTATTTGTGTTAATAGAGCCCAGTTGTAGCTGAGATGCATTGTCTTTAATCTCTTTTCTAATGACTTCAATTTTCTTATTAAAGAAATTCATAAAGTCATCTGCTGAGTGGGTGGAGCTACTGGGAGGAGTCCCTTGTTGGGTTAGCGATGCTACTGTACTAAACAGAAATTTAGGATCATTTTTGTTGAGGTGGATGAGATTTGAGTAATATTTAGCTTTAGCTGAGGTACACATGCGTTTATAAGTTATTAAACTATCACACCAGGCTTGATGGAAAACCTCAAGTTTAGTCGCACGCCATTTGCGTTCCAGCTTTCTACATGATAATTTCTGGGCTTTAGTTTCTTTATTGTTAGTTTTTAAGCCAAAATGGGTCCGTTCTCCCTTTTCTGTCTACATACTGTGTCTGCTTGTAAGTACTCCTTGATTGTGTGCTGCTGAACATGCTGTTCTGCTCGTAAACCAGCGACGTCATTACGTGACTTTGACGCGGGCGCGGGTGGGTGGGGGGTGTGTCACCAATACGTTTCAGAGACGGTATAGTACCAAAAATGATTAATTAGTATCGCGGTGCTATGCTAACAACCCTAGTATATACTGTATACAGGCTAGTGTTTCTGTTACAGTCGCATGTCCTTGTTTTCCACACCTGCGACCCCATCCCTCCTCTCTCACCTCTTTTGTTTGGCTCATTTAAACTCATGTCGAGGGATGTCATATGAATATAGCAACAAAGGATCAGAGAGCATCCCCTTTCCTCTCTTGTGCACCTGCAGCTACTCAGCACAGTCAGGTAATGATGCTGAGAATCACCAGCATCCTCAAATCAGCTGACTCATGACTTCTAGAAAGAAAAAAAAAGGCCTGAATGTCACTAACTTTTGCTAAATCACAGTATGGAGACTGACGTGCAGACAGATATAGGAGGCTGGGTTTTGAATGTGACAATTCTCGCCATCGATGTCTACAGAACACGGCCACATTTCTCTGCAATGCGATGATACGTTTCCACCCCCAGGCACAAAGTCCTCAGAGTGAAACCCCCACTGGAGTCGCGAGTCACGAAAGAAAAGGAGAGCGAGAGTGCCAAGAACTAAACATTCTTGGAAACATGTCTGAAAAGCTCTTAGGCACTTGTAATATGCTTCATGTAACTTTGGAAAAGACAAAGGTACACACTATCATTAGGAATTACTAACTGTACTTACAGTACTTTTTTTTTTTACTCGTCCATTCCGTTTTCAGCCACTGGAGAAAGCAAATAATTTTCTGTGACACTTTGCGTGACAACCTTCCAAGTAATAATCCCATTAATTGTCCAGTGATTTATGCCGGCTGAAGAGTTTTTATTGCAATAATACATGTACGGTACAACTCCCTCTAAGATAACAAGGCTCACAAGGATGGATGACACTACTTTTTATTTGGCTTTTAGATGAGGATATATAATGTGATTAAAGTAAAATGCTGTTTTTTACTGAAAGCTTTGGTACACTGGATAACCTGGTTATGGTTTCAAAAGTAATAAATGACTTGAAATTAAAATATATTTAGTTTCAAGCTCCATTTACCCTTGGTTTCTTCTGTAGTGGAAAGATATACTCTCACAGGACATTTCATTAGCGATACTTAAGGGGTTTATAGAATACATAATAAGCTTTTTGTGGTTGTAGTTTGCAAAGACTGCCTGTATCATATTGATATCTCTATGTTTTCACTCTTCAGATACAGTGGAGAAGTAGGTAGATCAACTGTCCATCCTGGTTAAGCTCATAGGAAAGCCGGAGTCTACACCAGCTGACGAGAGTCACCAGTCAATCACAGGATTGACACATGCAGACAGACAACAAATCACACTCGCATCCACACCTACAGTCACTGAGTGGGAATTGATCCCCACTGGTTGTGTGAAAGTCAACCATGTGAAGTCCAACATTATCAGTGACCTGTAAGGAAAGTTAAACAACTCTTTATCAATCTGACTTTGCCTTTTCTAAACTGTTATACAACTATTTTAGCCTCTTTATGTGGCTCTAAAATTGGCCGAAGAATATTCTTCTTTGTAAGAACACACACAAAGAACACAATTGTTCTTTAAAATAAGTGCGTCAGTCAGACTTCAGGTTGCCAAACGCACGATAATAATAAAAGTATTGTTTGCTTTGTGTACCGTGTAGGATCAATAATTTAAAAAAATCCCGAAATGCATAATATTTTGACCCCTTCAATACATGGCTATTAACAAACACAAACCGGACACATCCTGCATTGTATCTGATTTACTTTTTCTGACCATATAGGGCCTGATCTACTGAAGGTTGGTGTGTTTTAAATCACATGCAAACTTGATAGCTCATGCAAAGCTGATCTTTTGAGATCCTACGCACAAGATTGTGTCTCTGAAATGAGCAACATAGAGAGTGCAATCCATTAAGCGTGTATGTCTTTATGTATATGCAGAATATATGCTAATTAGAACACCCACAATAGTAGGAGGAAGAGATGCTATTTGCATCTCATCTTCAAATTACACTCACATTGTGATTTATCAAGCCTATAACTGTTCTGTGGCTGACGGTTTGCGTCTATATTTAGCACGACTAGAATGTGTGTGCAAACTGGCACAGTTACACACAAATGGTCTTCCCGCGATCAGAAATATGATAGACCATCGAGAAAGAGACTCTACTGTGATCGTGTCAACAATCAACATATCTGTCAGAAATAAAATGATCAAACAGATCATCCTTGCAACACGTCCATCTTTGAGCGGGAAATGACTTAATGGCTGCTTTGGAGACTAACGAACACCGAAACAAAAAGTGTTTATTTTTTAAATGCTTTTGTAATATATCTCCTATATTTGAAAAACTTCTTGTAACATGCATTGTTTGCATCTAGATCATTCCAGTAGACCATCGCAGTTATTGCCGGTGTTGTTGCATAAACATCGTTCGTGCGGTGTCCCAGGAAACACTTTTGGCGTGCTAAAAATAGATTTTGTTGTCTAAATTGTGATTCTATATTTCAGAAAGTGTGATACAGATTAGAGTTGTGTGCTGCATGTTCGACAACATTATGAAACAGCTCAGGTTGGAGAGCATGATAACATGAATGTGGAGGGAAATGAGTGTCTCCATGGTGACAACTGGCACAGTACACACTGAACCCTAATTTAAAAATGGCGATCTGCACCACCTTTGCACTTGTTATCAATCGTACAGGCAGTCTTAGTAGATCACCTGCAACACGGCCACAAATAGTACGCGCAATTGTATAGTTTGCAATTGCTGTTTATCACTTCTTTGAATCTTAGTAGATCAGACCCAGTACGTAGTCATGTTTTACTGTAGCAGATGGATCTGAGCAACACCAAATTAGGAATCTATGATAATTTTCCTCAATATAATATACTTTTAGGCAAAGACAATTTGTCATTTCTCATCTAACAACATTGGTCAAACATGAGTACAAAGGTTTTCAAATGATCTGTTATTGACTAAGCTCTGTTGTTTTGGGAAGATGGGAATCATGTTTATAAGCTGAAAGCTCAGCTTTAATTATAGCAAAGTGAAATCTGTGCGGGTAATCGTGAAGCACTTTTATGAACTGCAAAACTCCAAGATGCAAGTGAGAGAACAGAACTCTAATCACTGACAAGACACTCATCTGGCTTAAAAGCAGGTTTCACCCTCAAGTCGCTGACAGTGATGTCATATGTTATTAGTAATTATACACAAATGAAGGCAGAATTGAGCTTGAAGATATCAGCACAGTCCAGTCACATTGATTGAGTTGACATCTGATGCGTGCACGCTGGAAAAGTGCTACTTTCAGTGTTTATTTAATGTCACTCAGTTGTGGGAAGCAAATCTAATATTTTACGTTTCATATTGTTGCTGAGCTCTAATCTGAAATTAGTCCTTGTTGGATAAAATCGGAGAACGTACTGTAACCTTTATTTGAAGTGGTTAGCATGCAGTAAGAGGTTAAGCTGAGAGGGCCTGATTTACTAAGATCCAAATACCACCTGCTAAACAGCGTGTGAAACTTTTAAAATAGCATGTACTGTTAGTGGAATGCGTTGGATGCGGTCTACTAACATTGCACGTGTTACGTGTTACTGGGGTTCAATCCCCACCTTCTACCTTCCTAGTCACGTCCGTTGTGTCCTTGGGCAAGACACTTCACCCTTGCTCCTGATGGCTGCTGGTTAGCGCCTTGCATGGCAGCTCCCGCCATCAGTGTGTTAATGTGTGTGTGAATGGGTGAATGTGGAAATACTGTCAAAGCGCTTTGAGTACCTTGAAGGTAGAAAAGCGCTATACAAGTATAACCCATTTATCATTTATCATTTACTCATTACTGGTGCAGTTTTTGCTTGCACTACGCAGCTTTCACCATGGAGACACTCGATCGTTTATTGCACATTCATCCTATCATGCTGACCTGTGTTGTCTTATGTGTTTAAACAAGCAGCAGACCGTACCTTTTTATTATAGTAGGCGGACCATACGTCCTCTTTTCCCCGGACATGTCTTCTTTTGAGGGCGTGTCCGGGGTGTCCGGGCGGGGTTTTTTAAATGCCTCAAATGTCCGGCATTTTGAATTAGGGTTGCGTGTCTTTTCATTGTATGTCCAGGGTTTGTCACGGCCAGGGAACCTCATCTGTTCGTCCTGACGAACGCACCTCGGGACACGCCAACGGCCGCGGCGCACATCCAGGGACGCGCGTCTCCGCCCTGCAGCTGCCACCAGCTGCAATCATTTACCGGCAATCGGCACACTTGCCTGTAAGGAAGGAGCTGCCTACATAATAAATCTTTGTATATACTGCCCTCTGGTGTCTGAGCCGTCACCTCCCTTAGTCCAACTACAACAGGGTAACTTAAACAAAACAAACTGAAGGTGTGCGCACGCAGAAAAATTTGTGAGGGAGGGGCAGAGACACAGAGCGAGAGAGCTAGTGAGTGAATTCAGAGACCATACTTGCCAACCTTCCCGTTTTTAGCGGAAGACTCCCGGTATTCAGCGCCTCTCCCGATAACCTCCCGGCAGACAAGAGACAGACAAACATGCCGAAACGTAAATGCAATTTCACGGAGGATTTGCGAAAAAAGTATTCGTGTTTTCGTACTGGCCGTGACACATGGGAAGCAGAATGCACCGTGTGCAAAGCAGGAACGTACGCATCTTTGGCAAATGAAGGGGCTAAAGATCTACAAGCCCATATTGACACTAAAAAGCACAAAACAGCTGTGCAGGAAGAGAGCTCGTCTACTAAATTGACAGAGTACTTTGTGCGACCTGGAAAAGGAGAAGACGGTGTAAACGCAGCAGAGGGTGGTTTAGCATTCCACACAGTCAAACACCATAGCAGTTACAGGTCGATGGATTGCACCAGTGCTTTGCTGAAAAAAGCATTCCCAGACTCAGACACGGCAAAAAAGTTTTCAAGTGCACGCACCAAAACAGAGGCGATTGTCAACAGTGTTATAGCGCCCCACAGCATCGACATTGCGCTAGAGGCGCTCAAAGAAATAAAGTACTGTGGCATCGCTACAGATGGGAGTAACCATGGTGCAGTAAAAATATTCCCAATCATAATCCAGTATTTTGACTGGAAGAAAGGTGGTGTACAATCAACATTGCTTGAGGTCAAAGACACACCTAATGAGACAGCGGACACCATTGCAAACTTGTTGATTGAAACACTGAGAAAAAATGTATAGCATTTACTGGTGACAACTGGAACACAAACTTCGGAGGAATCAGACATGATGAAGGGGGGAAGAATGTGTATGCAAATTTGAAGAAGCTGCTCCAGAATAAGACGCTGATCGGTGTGGGTTGCCCAGCACACATAATGAACAATTGTGTCCATCATGGTGCAGACACACTTGATATTGAAATTGAGAATATCATGTTCAAAATCTACCAGTACTTCCACATTTACACTGTGCGCACTGAGAGTTTGAAGGAGTACTGTGACTTTGTAGATGTTGAATACAGAAAGCTCCTTTCCCACAGCAAGACACGATGGCTGTCATTATTCCCTGGAATCGAGAGGCTGCTGCAGATGTTTCCAGCATTAAAGGGATACCGGTATTTTATGTCACAGGAAAAAACACCTGTGGCTCATGTGTGTGTTCCACTCACCCATTAAAGAAATGGAAAAGGAAAATAATTCCATTGTTGAAGTGCGTAACATCTTGCAGAGAGTCCACACAACACTTGAGGAACGGCAGAGAAACAACTTCATGTCCCTGAAAGTTAAGGGACTCCTGGGACAGAAGCGCACAGATGGGCATGGAAAAGATTGTGAACAGTTCTATGCTGATGTGCAGGGTCTCTATAGTGCATGCCTGCAGTATCTCCAGAAGTGGATGACACCCATGGAAGAATTCACCCCATTCATGTGGATGGATCTGAGTCAGACACCTAGTTGGAATGATGTGGAAGCCTGCATCAAGTACCTCGGAGAAAAGTGGGTGCCAATTGATGATGCCAAGTGTTTTGATCAGGTCACCAATTTCAAGAAATTCACTGAGAGTAGCAACAGTGATGGAGAGTTCAATGGCATGCAAGTGCACCAGAAGTGGTGCAAATATTTTGAGAAGGCCAAAAGCATTGCATGTTACGCAGAGCTGCTGAAGATTGCACAGTTTGTCTTTGCCCGTCCTTCTCACTGATGCAGAGCCAGTGGACCAAGGAAAAGAGCAGGTTGTCTGTTGAGTCATTGAAAGGGCTTCTATTTGTACAATACAACTTCAAAGAAACATCCTGCACGGACGTCCATGCTTATTTGATGAGCAACCGGAAACTGCTGGGGAAAATAAGCTCTTCAGCTAAATATGCATGGGCAAACAAGGAAGGCCAGGGAGACGAGGATGAAGACCCGGGAGATGAAGAGGAAAACCAAGGAGATAAGGCCAAGACGACTAAATAAGAAGAAACGCAATACACTACTTCTCCTTCTTTTTGTTTTAAATGTTGACTCTGCATTATTTTTTTTATTTGTTTTACAGAAGCCTAAAATAATTGGCTCAGAAATGCTACCTCTGTTTTTGTTGTTTTAACTGATTTGTGAAATACTCTTCACCTATGGTGTATTCTCTGAAAACATCTGTTTTTGTTTCAAATGTTTTGAGGCATTATTTATATTTTTTACATTAGAATGGTCCACTAGACTGAGAAGAGACATTTTAAAGAATGGGCTGTTACCTGTTTTTTGTTTAAATATAATTAACCTGTTTTGAGGCATTATTTATGTTTATATTATATACAAGAGGTTATTTTGAATATTGCTACCTCTGTACTTTTTCTAAAACTGTGAATGTTACAGAATATAAGTGTGACTTATTTTGTTATATTGTCAACAGAGGACAAAAATGCTTTATTTAAATAAATATATTATTTATAAAGCAAGTTCAAGTATCATTGGCAAATTTTCACCTAGCCCCGGCCTTGGCGTGCTGTCCGCCTTGGCACGCATATATGTGTCCTCTTTTTGGGATTTCAGAATATGGTCAGCCTATATTATAGGCTTTTTAGAAGCAGTCCTGCAATGCGTCTACAATGAAAACCACCATTTTTTGTGCACTTCAAATGCGAATTGGAGAGGAGCTGCACTTACTAAGCTCAAGACCCCAAATAAATGCATAGTTCAAAGATATTTTTTTTCATATGGGAGATACGTTAATGATATACATTCTATGTGAAAAAACTAACGCCATGAAAAAAAACACTATAGGACACTAAAAATTATAAATTGAATTAGTTTTAATCAGCCCTATAAGACATGCAGCATAAATGCTGAAATTGCTGAATAGACTATATGTCTACCGGTAATATGTTTTTGATTTCTGACAGTCCAAATATGTTGACACACACACATAAGTCTCTGTCCATTGTCTGTCTTTGCAGCGCGATCCTTATTTTTTCTCACAGACGTGTGCGCAACTGGCAGTTTGCACATATTTTTCAGAGGTGCTAAAAATAGTTCTTGCAAAACGGTGATGAGTGTTAATAAATCACATTGTGCGTTCTGTATAATATATTTGCATCTTCTTCTCACAGTTTTGTGGGTGTCTTGATGATCAGCATATAGTCTACACCTGCCAAGGCCTTGTGGTTAGAGTGTCCGACCTGAGACTGGAAGGTCGTGAGTTCAAAAACCCCGGCCGAGTCATACCAAAGACTAGAAAAAATGGGACCCATTGCCTCCCTGCTTGGCACTCCGCATCAAGGGTTGGAATTGGGGGTTAAATCACCAAAATGATTCCAGAGTGTGGTCACCGCTGCTGCTCACTGCTCCCCTCACCTCCCAGGGGCTGGAACAAGGGGATGGGTCAAATGCAGAGGATAATTTCACCACTCCTAGTCTGTGTGTGACTATCGTTGCAACTTTAACTTTAACTTTTAACTTTACATTTTCATGAAGACAGAGACGCAAAATGGATTGCGCTCCTTATTCTGCTCATTCGAAAGACGCAATCCACTTTCCACACGTGTAGAAGATCAGCTTTGCGTGTGCCATCAAGTTTGCACATGTTTTAGTACACGCAAACCTTTAGTAGATCAGGCCCTGAGTCTCTCTAAGGAACTTCGTTTTTCAATCTCACCACATCAAATACTTACAAAAGACGCGGTTTCCACCAAAGCACTATCTTTTATTAAGCACAGTGTCAACATGCCGTGTGTTTCTTAAACATCGCTCCTCCTTCAGAAGCATGCGCTGTCTATCTCCGCTACTTCTAACAATGGTTTCCAATGTCATTTATTAGCTTCAACTGAACATGAACGCATTTTCTGTGTTTTTGCAGGTGTATTCACTGCACTCTAAACCCTTTTCAGGTTTTTTTGTATATAATTTACTCAAGTGGTATCGTTTAAAGCAGACTCCCTTTTGTATGAATTATTTTAGAAGTTGATGAAGCACTGTATCCTGTACTCCATCTTAAAGTGCTCTACTATGGGTCTCTTTCTTTTAGCAATTCAGACCTTCATTGACAAGATCTCATGAAGTAAAGTCAAAGGAGTGCCTCCAATCTGGAATCAGGCTTCCTAGCACATAGCAAGAGAGAGTTATTCATGACATGAGCTAGGCTAGAAAGTAGGCCATCCCCAAACAACAAAGAGATGCAGGTAGTTGAGGGGAAAACGAAATCCCCCAGATCCATTATTGAAGGCCTTGTGTGGCTGGGCAGAGACCATCCTGATTGTCACTCACTGAATCAAGTCCTCATCACCGTGTGCCTCCGTGCTACTCAGCCATAGCAAACTAAATTGCATTTACACAAAGTGTGTCCCTTGTGGCTATAATTATGTGAATTACCCTCAACAGCCTTCAGTCTAAAAGGGAGACGTTGTCGTTTTTTGTGGCTGGATGTTGCCGTTCAGGCTTGTCAATGAGATGTAACGTTCAAAAGCGAGCGCTTGATTCCTGATGAGGGTGTTAATAAATCATTATAGCGGCTAAAAATAGAGAGTTGCCAAGCAGCTGTGAAAATGACTTCATGTATTTATTTATGTTAAAGCAACAGGAATTAATTATAGATGTTTTGTGACATTTGAGGGGTGGGTGAGAGGGCGATGAAATTGGGTCAAGCTCAAACGAAGGCACAATGGTGGTGATTAAATACACTGAGAAATGTGCTGCTTTATTTGAGGGAATGGCAGCCTGCATTGCTACACTTCAGTGTTTTACTTGGATGTGATGACTGTTAGCGAACACCGAATGCTCGCCAACAAAACCGCTGCACGGTCAATAAATCAGCCGTAAAAGGGTGATTGTTGCAGCATCCAAGGTATCAAAATCTCATTAAAAGCTTCTTCCATTTGTGTTGAGCTGCGCACTAAACTCTGGAGTGTTGCTATGGATACCGGCTAAAACCAAACATAGAAACACAAGGTGGGGAATCTCTAGTGATTATCCGACGCCATGCGCTTGCTCTGGTTTGATTGGTTGCCCTAATATCTCATCAGAAAGCCACATATCAGCCACATAAAAATGACACATTTGCACAGCTCTGGAGAACAGCATGCGCAGAGATCATTGAGATACTCACGCTGTTATTAATGCATGGTGTGCAGGCTGGATGCTGCCCCCCGCCTAGAAGCAGGAAGGGTTGAAGAGAAAAAAGGCGGGCGGGATGATGAGCTTGTATCTGAATTATTGGTGGGAATCGGAAGACAAACGCACGGTGACTATGCAAATAGGCATGTGTTCTCTCAAAGAAATTACTATTAGTCATGCTGTTTACCAAAAGTGTATGCAAATAGTGACATTTCTTCATTTCCTTTACTCTGTGATTCCGTCTCGCCGCCCTGCAGATCCACTGTGGGAGCTAATGTGTTTACGGTGCCATCCGCCTACCAGTGGCAGACTGAGCATCAGTACAGATGACATCTGATGCATTTAAGCGCAGTAGATTAGGGATGTGCTCCTGAAACGATCATGTACCCTATCTTAGGTGATCTTCAGATGAAGCGAACCATCCCTCTAGGGAATAAAAAAAACAGTTAAAGTAACGTGTGATGCAGGTTACGTAAGATCCCAATTGCGAGTAGAGAATGTGAAAGTTGTTATGTAAGTGACATGTCGTGGAAGAATGTTGCTGTGCTGCACACATGAATGGCTATCCTGTGAATGATTTTAACACGAATCGCGCTGAAAGCCTTTCACAGGCGGCTGAGTGTGCCGCTGCAGGAAGACAAATGAAGACGCTGTCAAAACTGCAGGGACCATTGCCATTCATTGAAATCTCATTCACATTCAGACCGCTGTAGCTCAGCTGGTTCACATCGTTGTGGCGGCTGCTCGAAAGGCAAAAAAAAACAACAACAAAAAAACGACTTGACACCAAGAAACGTGAGGTGGAAGGACTCGGCCCAAGTCTATCAATCTCCTCAGGAGTGGGAGTGGGGCGTTCTGGTGGGGTGAACGAGGCTGCAGAAGGACATTTAGATGAAGTCATGTGACACTTCAGCGGTTGACATTTACGTCCTTGAACAGCTATTGTCTCGGTTTTTCACCTGCGGTTTGGATTGGATGGTGTTCTTCTATGATGTATTGCTAATTTCCCAATAATAACTTGCAGCTTGGTTTTGGTGGTGAAACTCAGGCCGCAATATTAGGTGCACCGTCACAATCTAATGCAGGGGTGTCCAAGCTTTTTGACTGGGGGCCGCATTGGGCAAAAAAAAATTGGCCGATATATATATATATATATATATATATATATATATATATATATATATATATATATATATATATATATATATATATATATATATATATATATATATATATATATATATATGTATATATATATATATATATATATCCATCCATCCATCCATTTTCTACCGCTTATTCCCTTCGGGGTCGCGGGGGGTGCTGGAGCCTATCTCAGCTACAATCGGGCGGAAGGTGGGGAACACCCTGGACAAGTCGCCACCTCATCGCAAGGCCAACACAGATAGACAGACAACATTCACAATCACATTCACACACTAGGGCCAATTTTAGTGTTGCCAATCAACCTATCCCCAGGTGCATGTCTTATATATATATATATATATATATATATATATATATATATATATATATATATATATATATATATATATATATATATATATATATATATATATATATATATATATATATATATGCATGTATGTATGTATGTATGTGCAGTATATCAGTGGCGGGCCGGTCGTTTCCCACCTAGGCCTTCAGTGATGTCCGACTTCTCTCACAATACCATCATTGATGTCTCCACATGACCATTGCTGGAGAAATACTATACAGAAACACATTTACGGAATTTATTTTATGGATTTAAATGGGTGTAATTTCGAATTTTATGTTGATTAGACATTTTTTTTTATAATATCCGCATAGTAGAATTTTTTTTGTGCTGGTAGAATTTTTTTCTGCACCATGACTAAGAAAGGTTGTTTGGATTGAGTCATATAAGTAATTGGTGCTTGTGAGTTTAAGAAAGTACATATCATGGTCACTGACCTGAGTTTCCAACGTTGCCCACAAGATCACAACAAATTGGCACCTGGCAGACTAGGTGTTTACATTTTAATATGAAAACCCCCTGCACAACCAGGTTGCTTATTGAAATTGCACTGTGCCGTTTTCTCGCGGGGCAAATTGAAGATCCCGGCGGGTCGCATTTGGCTCACGGGCCTTGGTTTGGACGCCGCTGATCCAATGAGATCCAGCACAAGAGCTGTATACCATTATGTCCTTTTGAAGATAAAATACTCAATTTATATTGAAATTGTGAGAGAGGTATTTATCTAACATGATTGTGTATGGTGCAGACCTGCACTGAATCCTATTTTGGCTGCCATTCTTAGCTACTTCAGTGGGTTGAATTGATAGAAACACTTTTCAGTTTGTGTTAGTACAGTTCTGCGCCACTCCCTGCAAGAACAAACATATTTATGAATCAATGCTTTTTTGACATGATAATTATAGTATCAACATAAATTAGAACACACTAAGATTTTTTTTTTGTTAATGTCAGGGTTTCCCCTAAATTGCCAAAATACCTGTGGTGGTGGGAGCCTGGTCAATATGACATCATCGCATGATTTGCTATGATGCATCTTTTTTAAAAAAAAGCAAAAACATGTGAATATACATTAAAAACAAATCTGTTATTATTAAGTATAGCAGGAGTCACCAACCTTTTTGAAACCAAGAGCTACTTCTTGGGTACTGATTAATGCGAAGGGCTACCAGTTTGATACACACTTAAATAAATTGCCAGAAATAGCCAATTTGCTCAATTTACCTTTAACTCTATGTTATTATTAATAATTAATGATATTTACACTTAATTGAACGGTTTAAAAGAGGAGAAAACACGAAAAAAAATTACAATTAAATTTTGAAACATAGTTTAACTTCAATTTTGACTCTTTAAAATTCAAAATTCAACCGAAAAAAAGAAGAGAAAAACTAGCTAATTCGAATCTTTTTGAAAAAATAAAAAAAATAATTTATGGAACATCATTAGTCATTTTTCCTGATTAAGATTAATTTTAGAATTTTGATGACATGTTTTAAATAGGTTAAAATCCAATCTGCACTTTGTTAGAATATACCGGTATAACAAATTGGACCAAGCTATATTTCTAACAAAGACAAATCATTATTTCTTCTAGATTTTCCAGAACAAACATTTTAAAAGAAATTCAAAAGACTTTGAAATAAGATTTCAATTTGATTCTACAGATTTTCTAGATTTGCCAGAATAATTTTTTTGAATTTTAATCATAAGTTTGAAGAAATATTTCACAAATATTTTTTGTCGAAAAAACAGAAGCTAAAATGAAGAATTAAATTTAAATTTATTTATTATTCTTTACAATTAAAACAATTTTTTACTTGAACATTGATTTAAATTGTCAGTAAAGAAGAGGAAGGAATTTAAAAGGTAAAAAGGTATATGTGTTTAAAAATCCTAAAATCATTTTTAAGGTTGTATTTTTTCTCTAAAATTGTCTTTCTGAAAGTTATAAGAAGCAAAGTAAAAAAAAATATGAATTTATTTAAACAAGTGAAGACCAAGTCTTTAAAATATTTTCTTGGATTTTCAAATTCTATTTGAGTTTTGTCTCTCTTAGAATTAAAAATGTCGGGCAAAGCGAGACCATCTTGCTAGTAAATAAATACAAATTAAAAAATAGAGGCAGCTCACTGGTAAGTGCTGCTATTTGAGCTATTTTTAGAACAGGCCAGCGGGCTACTCATCTGGTCCTTACGGGCTACCTGGTGCCCGCGGGCACCGCGTTGGTGACCCCTGAAGTATAGTATTAACATATACATTTTTTCTTACATCATTTTGTTCCATTTTTAAATTGTTGCTTGAGAATTATTCTATTTTCTTGTAGAGATTTCTCTAATCCTTTAAGTCACTTTTTCTTTAATAAAAAGGACGGGCAACAAATCTAGCATTTATTTCTGGTGTTATTGAAGACTGTACTCGTGTTTGGAGACTCTGTTTTGGAAATTTGTGTCGCGCCATGTCCGTGACGAAAAGCGAACCTGACGTCACACTTGCTTTGTGTTGCTGGGAGCCTTTCTCTCATTAAAAGCCACCAGTGTCATCTTAAATTGTGAAGGTCGCTGTCCACGGGTATGTCTCGAATATATTAAAGTACTTCCACAGTGCGGACACGCTGCCTCCACTACAGACTTGCGTCATCACAACATTGGTTTCGGGAGCACACTTCCAGTAATTAAAGTACGTCTTTTTCCGGCCCAATTTTTGGTGCATCATTAGTCAATAGTGCGCATATAATAAACTATATATAACCATTCATACTGTAACTACAACAACTACTAATGTGCTATGATGGCCATTTTTCCATGGTCTGTGAGCACACCGTGTTGGCGAAGAATGAAGAAGTGTTGTGTGTCTAGGAGTGAAGCGCGGAGGTAGACGTGTGTGCGGAGGAAATACTATCGGGCCTGTTGTTAGCATATAATTGGCAAGAAAAGCTAAAAAGAAAGTCAAAGGTTGTTTTTTCCTGGACGCTACAATACATTATATTACTTTATTTGTGGCGGCTAATATGAAACCCTAAATGTTATTTTGAAGCCGTAAAAGCGTGTGATTGGTTTGCGAAAGTGTCTTGACATGTTTTGATGTCGGATTGACAGCAATAAAAAAAAGTCTACTTTCACGTCCTGCCGACCGTCTTTTATTTCTGTTGAGCTTTTATGTCATCTTACTTACCAAATCAGTCGCAGTAACAATCTAAATGTTATGTTATCACTGCACATTAACCATAATTTAAACACGGAAGTGAAGCACCACCCACCTCTTTCGACGCGTGCAGCAGGTATTTGCTGCAGGGATGTCGCCTTTTCTTATGGCAAAAAATAGTCCTTTCTTGTCGGGAGAACGACTTGCCATGGCTTTGAATGCAATATTTCCATAAGGTTGACTTTCCTTTGTCCATTTCTGTTCGCTTGTGGCTCATCGCTTGTGAACTGCAGCCAAGTTCTGCCCGCTACGGCATGGCCCAAGTGTCAAAAAGGAATAGTTCACGTTAATCGGCCTTAAAAAAAATGAGTGCCGATATTTAAATTTATAGTTAACGCGTTATTGTCGCGTAACTTTGACAGCATATAGTCCTTGGACACAGGAGAGCTTTGGGGTCAAACTGTCAATTTATGTTTATTTAATTTTACTGTTGACTTCATTTTGCTCACACAATTATATGTAACTAAAGAGAATAAGGAAAAAATATATAATTCTGTTTATATTGTAAAATGGTCTTATATTAACAATAGTGCTGTCAATCAATTAACAATTCCTGTCAGATTTATCACAGGGTTGATGTGGATTAGTTTGATTATTCGCTATTAAATATCATTCATTTTTAATTTCTATAATTGTGTTCCATGTTGCATGAGCAAAAACTGTCATTAAAGAAAGGAATATATTGTATATGCACTTATTTTGTTCATTAAACACCTTTAACATCTTGTTCATCATAATAAAGTTTGTTTTTTGAGACAAACATTTAACAACACCAATGTGGACCTGCTCCTCATTTTGTAATATTACTTTGGTCATTTAAGATACGGTACAAATGTGTTGCTACAGACATTTCAGAAATTTTTGTATCATTCTGCGGTGCTGAAGGGTGAATCGCGATATATTTTTCTATCAGAAAAACAGTTATTATAGATAATCTGAATTAATCTGCATGTATCAAACTGTTAAAAAAAGTTTGTTTATACAAATATTGGTTTTGTTTTCCCAACATCTCTGTGGTGTGTAATCCGATTAAAATCATGATCAACAATTGAAATTAAAAAATCACAAAATAATTCAATGATCTTGCAAACTCTCCAAGTAAAAAGTATCAGATACCATACCTTTATTTACTTGGTATGAATACCAACATTTGTAGTATCCGCTACCTCTACTCTGGACATTTTCTCTGCTTTGGAATGACCGGGAGACAACAGCCAATTTACTTCAGTTTCTGGTGTTAACAGTTTCTAAAATGATGACCAGCAATGTTTAGCCTCTATTTGCGTCATTGTGCTGCCTAACCAAAGTTGAAAAGACCTATTAAGGTCCATTTCCTACCACTTTTTGTTAGTTAAAATATTGTTTCCCTCTATGTCCTTTCTTTCAGCTCTACATTCAGACAACTACCCTTACCATCTCCATGAACCTGAGTGCCTCAGTAGCACTGGGCATGCTCTATATGCCCAAGGTGTACATCATTATTTTCCACCCTGAGCTCAACGTACAGAAGAGGAAACGTAGCTTCAAGGCGGTGGTCACAGCCGCTACGATGTCATCACGTCTGTCCCAGAAGCCCAGTGAAAGACCCAATGGAGAAGCCAAGACTGAGCTGTGTGAGAACCCTGCCACTGACCCCATGAGTGAGTACTCCTTATAATATCATGTTAACTTTTCACAAATGTATATAGAAACATTCATACATAAGCTAAAAACTGATAAGCCTGACAGTTTATCTGTATTCTCCTTTAGTTGTCAAAGCCTGTACTGTTGGACTTCTTTAGGATCTACATTTATATCTGTGCTATTGAGGTTTTTTAATGGTTTTCCCAGGAGGGTTGAGTGGTGTGTCTTTCTGCTACTTCTCGTATCTATCTTAGAGTTCCTTTCCTGCACTAGAAAATCCCATTTGGTCAATTTAATTGGTTGTGTGCCGCGGTAAAAAGTATTTTTAATGCTTTATAGAAGAGGTCGGTGGTTATCTGCAAGGCCTGTAACCTAAGTGTGCTGGATGAGGAAGTGGGACAGAAAGATTTGAAGAAGGAGAGTTCTATTAATGAAGTGGAGGAAATAATGTCTTTAGAACAGTGTTACTCACACCACCACTCATCTGACTCAGCAGTCTGTATGATTATTTAGGGTAATAGTCTGTGGGGTCCAAATCCAATAATGTGACAAAAGTATCTGGACATGCACAGCTGATCACAACACCTTAGACCAGGGCTATTCAACTGGTGGCCCCAAATCCGACCTGAGACTGAAACCATATCAGACCCTGGGTTCAGTTGAAAACCTGGGAGACAAACATTTTTGCAATAAATTCCTAAAATCACTAAAGTTCTCCTGTTATACAGAGAAACTTGGACCACTGTGAACACATTGGCAGATGCTTGCATTTACAGTTTAACTTTGCTAGCAAACATAGAACATTGGGGTCCAAACTTGTTATTTACACAATTGAGGCATTACACAAAGCACCCCTTAAGTCCTCTTCTCTTTGGCAATCATAATTGTTTTTGTAATGTGATTCATGTAACTAAGGTGTTACTGTAGCTTGTTTACTTCAGAATGTACAGGTATACTTTAGTTTTACTAGTAGTGTTAGTCAATGTTCCATTTTAGGTTCTCTCTTTTTCATCATGTTGGCTATTCAACTGGTGGCCCGTGAGTTCAGTTCAAAAAAACTTGTGAGGGACTCACTTTTTTTCAGCAAATTCTTAAAAACATTAGTGCTATCATGGAGATGATCATTGACCATTTTTTTTGCAGAAGATCCTTAAAAACAGTAGAGCGCTCCTGTAACTCTGACAAAATAAATAGACTGAAATTAAATGTCTACTGTAGAGGATGCTGGTTCCTTGGACTATACAACATAAGAATATTAATAAGAAGTCCAACCTCTGTCCTTACATTTCTGGAAACATGGCCCCCAAAACTATATAGTTGAATATCCCTGCCTTAGAGATAGACCAACACACAACTACAACGCAAATCAGATATTCAACAGACCAGCTCAATGGGGTTTACGTGGGGAGACTGCCCTGACTTTAACCCTCTTGTTCTTTTTTCCTGCGGCACTTCTGTCAGTACTTGGACTTGTGTTTTAGGTATTAATCTTACTGTAGGATGAACCCCTGACCAACAAGGTGCATACTGTACCAGAGGGTAGTGCATGGCACTGCAGAAAGCTGTGGTAACTGTTTGTTGGCTGATTTGGGGTTGATGACTATTAACAGTTAATTGCTGTTCAAACCAATTTACTTTTTTTCCATTGGCAAAATCAAATCAAGTACTTTGCTAGTAGTCTGATGTGGTTCCAAGTTGAGCTATATTAGTGACATACACCACTGCTAGTAGCTCACTGATTGGTGGATTCATCATCTCCACATTGTTGCAAACTTTGATGATTAATAGCTGGAAATGAAAAAACTCATTAGTTCTTACCGCTGGGCACTGAACCACACATACTCCACACTCTCCACTTTGCAGTCATCTGTTCAACACCACTAGCCCTAAACCCGGACGTTTGCTTACCCTTGTTATTCAGTGTCGTCGTTTGTTTCTTCGTCTCATTATAACTTTGTGGTTGTGCTGTTTTACCTGCAGCACTATTTTAAAACCACCCACTCCCCGTAAACAGAGGCAAGTAGCTTCTAGCTGAGCCAACACAATATTCATTATTGCATCTTGCCAAGACCTTTTTGGACAATGCATAAAAGCCCTCTGGCCTCTGAAATGAAAGTGAAAACCATTATAATGTGGCAAACAGGAAACACCTCTATATTTGTTCTAATTTACAACTCGTGTAGGGGTTATGGTAAAGTGTCCAGTAGAAAGGCAGGGTCGGACCAGATGGTGCTGTATTAATGTTTATTGACAAACTTGTTATTTTGTAATCCGCCAAGGCGAATTGCTGTCAGTGACTAGTATGCCATTTAAACAGTGGCTACTGTATGACTGACAAATTGGATTTTTATTTTTTTTCATTGAGTTTTGGTGCATTAAACCTCAGGGATATTCAATTTTAATTATCTTCAAATCCGAACAGGAAATACAAGTCCTTGAGTTTTTGAAGGGCGTAAAATATTTTGGATTCAACTTTTGAAAAAGGAAGGCCTTACAGTAGATGTTTTTTCTGGCTCTGTGGTATTTTCAAATAAATGCCAGTGGGCCGTACACCTGTGAACGAATTGGACATTTATATAAAAAAATACAGCAAAAATTTACTGAAAAGGAGAAAAAAAAGACAGCTTTTGTCTCCTGACGGTTAATGATTATGTGTCACAAATTCTGCTGAAAATAATTTGCTTGATTAAGTAATGTAGCAAATGTATGTAGGAATTTGGGATTTTCTAAAATCAGAGATGTATTATTATGAAATTAGCAAAATCAATTTGGCAAGTCAGATTTGTTTTTCTTTTTGCCAGATTATTTAGTTTATTTTAAAGTAATTTAAGGTATCTTTGATTTTAGTGCTTATTGCATTACTTTCCTAAGATGAGCAAGTTGGTCTAATGCAGTAGTCCCCATCCACCAGTCTGTGACACATTTGCTACAGGGCCAAACAGAAACATTAAATAATTTATAAACAACCGCATTTTCTCTAACTTAACTTTTACCTTTCCCACTAAACACACCAACAAATGTGTTCATAGATGTATAATAAAAATCCTGATAGGAAGTCACCATTTGTTCTATTTGTAATATCTTTGTTACATGGGACAATACACATTAAAGGCCTACTGAAATTAATTTTTTTTATTTAAACGGGGATAGCAGATCTATTCTATGTGTCATACTTGATCATTTTGCGATATTGCCATATTTTTGCTGAAAGGATTTAGTATAGAACAACGACGATAAAGATCGCAACTTTTGGTATCTGATAAAAAAAGGCTTGCCCCTACCGGAAGTAGCGTGACGTAGTCAATTGAACATATACGCAAAGTTCCCTATTGTTTACAATGATGGCCGCATGAAGTGAGAGAGATTCGGACCGAGAAAGCGACAATTTCCCCATTAATTTGAGCGAGGATGAAAGATTTGTGGATGAGTAAAGTGCAAGTGAAGGACTAGTGGGGAGTTGAAGCTATTCAGATAGGGAAGATGCTGTGAGAGCCGGGGGTGACCTGATATTCAGCTGGGAATGACTACAACAGTAAATAAACACAAGACATATATATACTCTATTAGCCACAACACAACCAGGCTTATATTTAATATGCCACAAATTAATCCTGCATAAAAACACCTGCGTGTTTGTTGTGCTAGCTCCTAGCTCCTCTGCTAGCTCCTAGCTCCATAGAACACGCCAATACAATTCAAACACCTGATCAACACACACAATCACTCAGCCCAAAAGACAGTTCACCTAACCCAATGTTCATAAAGCTTATATATTTTTAAAAGTTTCGTACGTGACGCGCACATACGGTCAAGCTATCAAATGTTTAGCAGCCAAGGCTGCATACTCACGGTACCTGGTATTCAGCTGGGAATGACTAAAACAGTAAATAAACACAAGACATATATTTACTCTATTAGCCACAACACAACCAGGCTTATATTTAATATGACACAAATTAATCCTGCATAAAAACACCTACATCTTTGTTATGCTAACTCCTAGCTCCTATGCTAGCTCCTAGCTCCATAGAACACGCCAATACAATTCAAACACCTGATCAACACACACAATCACTCAGCCCAAAAGACCGTTCACCTAACCCAAGGTTCATAAAGCTTATATATTTAAAAAAAGTTACGTACATACGCAAAAAAAAAGTTGCACACATACGGTCAAGCGATCAAATGTTTAGAAGCCAAAGCTGCATACTCACAGTAGCACGTCTGCGTCTTTGTATTCCAAATCAAAGTAATCCTGGTAAGAGTCTGTGTTGTCCCAGTTCTCTACAGGCGTCTGTATATCGAAGTCAAAAGTCCTCCTGGTTAGAGTCTCTGTTATCCGAGTTCTTCCATCTTGACTGCATCTTTCGGGAATGTAAACAAAGACGCGCCGGCTGTGTACTGTTGTTGCTGACTTCGTTCGAAAAATACGTCCGTTTCGCACCGACAACTTTCTTCTTTGCTTGCTCAGCTTCTTTCTCCATAATGCAATGAACATAATTGCAACAGATTCACGAACACAGATGTCCAGAATACTGTGGAATTATGAAATGAAAACAGAGCTTTTTTGTATTGGCTTCAATGTGGAAGGCATACCCGTGTTCCCCGGGCTACGTCACGCACAAACGTCATCCTCAGAGGCGTTTCGAACCGGAAGTTTAGCGGCAAATTTAAAATGTCACTTTATAAGTTAACCCGGCCGTATTGGCATGTGTTATAATGTTAAGATTTCATCATTGATATATAAACTATCAGACTGCGTGGTCGGTAGTGGTGGGTTTCAGTAGGCCTTTAATGAACATAAACATGTAAATTTGCCAGATTGTAGCCAAAGGCTTATTTCAATCTGCGGTCCCCGGCCGGTTGATAGTGTGTACAAGGTCCATAAACAGTTAAATTAGAAAGCACCAACATCATACATAAACAGTACAATAAAATACACCGACTCAGATATAATAATAAGAATAACATAAAATGGAGACCCACATAAAAGGACAGATCAGGAATAAAGACACCATAGTAGTTGGAGAAGTGCTAAAGAGCTAAAGAGCAAGTGTGCTAAATTGTTGCATATAATTAGTGCACTGAAGGAAGAAAATACACGTCTCACTTGGCTGAGTAAGTTAAAGTGCTGATATTATTGCATCTAGCTTTATTGCACAAGTAGTTACATTAACAGATGTGTTTACGCATGGGAATTTGCACCAACAACAGCATACATAAATGTATCTATGTATGAAATATTGCGCAAAATATGACTACATAACTTTAGAATATAAATAGAAATCAATAGAAATTAATTGGAACTAATGGCAAGTATAGCTATGCTAATTTCCTTGACAATGACGTTTAATACATAAGATATGTTAGCCAAAAAATAATACAAGTATTTGGAGAGCTTTTTTGCAAAAGGGTAAAAGCTTGGGCTCTCACTAATTCAGCATTACTTTTCACGCACTTATTTTTGCTGTATTTATATGCCACACGTGAAAGGCCAGTCTATGATAATCATGCCTACATTAAATTGTCCCCTGGTGCAAAAAAAGGTTGGGGATCCCTGGTCTAATGTAAAAAAAATAAAGATCTTTGACCTTGGTGAATTTTGGCTTTTCTCTGTGCATATAGAATTTTGTCATCGTAGTTAACTGTACATCTATCACTAGCTGATTATCTTTCTTGTTAGTATGAAGAGAAAGATGACTGACAGCTCATGCAAATCTCACATCACAAGACTCTGAACGCCTCCTCTCCCGCATCGTGTCTAATCACACGGAGCGATCACGGCACCCACAGGTGCAGCAGCTCCTCAAAAGCCATCTTTGAATGATGTCTACGGAATGACTGATTTTCCTGGGAATCTCTCCAAAGAGCACCAACAGTTGTCACACTCATCTGTCAGGAGTGGAATAAGCTTATACAGTATGTACACACGGCTGATGGAGCAGATATATTCTCCATAGGGGGTGGTCCAAACCATCCCCTACAACTGTCACTGCGGCGCATCACAAGTTCCCAAGCGAGTCATCCGGTCTCCAGGATGCCATCCCAAAAGTGCATCGTGTCATCTGCTCTGTGGGCCTTTCACCTCCATGAATGTCTTCTCGCCTCATCTCTCCACTGCCTGCGCACCCTTTCGTCCCTCTTGACCTTTTTTTTTGCAGCAGTGGAAGTGACATTCATTAATGGCGAATTTATGTGCATGACTGCCCGAAACCTGAATTGTGGCGCCACCATCCCCGGAGACTGTCCGTCAATGCCCGTAACCATCAGAGCGCCAAATACCTCGCTTTCAGCGCCTGACAGCCCTGGAGGAGACGACTCGGAGTGATTTATAGGATTATGAAGATGAGCAGTTCTGCAGCTTTGCACTGCTATTGATGTGGTTTAATAGCCTCACAGAAAAAGTGGGATTTTCTTTAATTCATCAACGCTCATCACTCACTGTCCTCTACTTACACTGCAATCACAATGCATATGAACGCAACGTATTTATTCCAATCTTTATTCTCCAGTGGTAAAGTTGGGGTAACTCACAGTGTTGTGTCCACTTGTTACTGATATTAAAGAAGACGACGATATCTCAAGTGTGTTATTTTTTTACGATTTCTCTCAGATGTTTTTGTGTGAGTCAAGCAAAAACTAAAAGGGCTGTTTGGAACTGACACTGACATCGTAAAACCTTTGGTCTGTCGGCCAAATCAGGCAAACATTTTTGCAGCAAATTCCTTAAAAGACTAGAGTGCTCCTGCTCTGTAAAGGAATTTGGACCACTGCAAAGACATTGGTGGATCTTTGCATCGACATTTTAACCTCAATAGCGAACATATAACACTGGGGTCCAAACTTGTGATTTACATAACTGATGTATTCCTCAAGGCACCCCTTTAAGTCCTCTTTTTTGGAGTTACAACATTTTGTGCGTAATGGGATTTATGTAAGTAGGGTCTTATTGTTGTATCTTGTTTACTTCAGATGCAGTCAGTAGTCATTTGTTCAGCCTCTTTAGTTATACTAGTGATGTTCCTCAAGGTTCTACTTTAGGTCCTCTCTTTTTCATCATTTGGGCTATTCAACTGGTGGCTCGTGAGTTTAGTTAAAAAAAACCTGTGAGACTCACATTGTTGCAAGCAGATTGTTAAAACAGTTGAGTGCTGTCATAGAGATGATTGTTGAACATTCTTTTTTTGCAGAATGTCCTTTAAAACAGCAGAATGTTGCTGTAACTCTGACAAAATAACTATATAATTCGACCAAAATCAAACGTATACTGTAGTGGATGCTGGTTCTCCGGAATATATCAAATAAGAATAATAGTGAAGGGAGAAATCCGGCACTTTGGCCCTTAGTTTTCTGGAAATGTGTGCCCTAAAACAATTTGTTTGATTATCTCTGACTTAGAGTATTTAAATAAATATAATTAACACAAATAGCCTGATTTACTAAGAACTTAGAATACAACGTGTGAAACAGTGTGTGCAATCTATAAAATAGTGTGTACTATTGGTGGGTGTGTTGCGTGAAAAGAGGTGCAGACTGCCCAGACCCGGGCAGTCATGGGCGGGCACGGCTTACTCTATGAGCTGGCCTGGGCTGGAAGCTGTTCATTCTATTTTATTTATTTAATTTTGAAATCAGAGCAGGTAAAATAAGATGGTCAGTAATCAAAACAAAGGCACATTGACTAAGATGATAAAACAAGTAACTGACATGTTAGTAAAAGTATAAATACGAGACAAAGAAGTTGACAGAAACGAAATCCAATCATATTTAATTTTGTCTTGTCGATGGGTGGAACACATTTGGAATATATCAAATCGCAGCTCTTAAATGGCGTTCATTGAAAGAGGGGTGGGAATTAGGTATAAGCGAGAGCCAATCAGATGCTTTTCTTTGCGGAATAAGGAAGTCACTGCCAAAACCAATATGTGTGGCTTTAACATGTAATATTTGCAGGGTGATGGTGTACAGGACACATTTCATATTTACTGCTATTATGCCATGCCAGGTATCGATTAGACACAACTGTAAGTCAAATCTATTATTTGTTGCTATCACTGTTGCGCCAAAAACTGATTCCGTAGTCAAAAATCGATTCCCGCCGCCGCGCCGGGCTTCTTCTGTCCACAACTAATTACTAACTGCATGTAGGACAAACACTTATAGTTGTGGTTATCGTAAGGATATGGGTTTGAAATTATTTAAGCCTTTAACTTGTCCAAAAAATGATAGACATTTCTATGGTAATAATGAGATTGTAAAGGATCCGATGTTAATGTGCTAAAACATTTTTTGTATAGAAGCTACATACAAAAATAAGTGATATTTATTCATGCACATAGTAAATATTATTCAAGTGTTTGGATATATTCATTCAAGAGAGTTGCATATATGGCAATGAAGTACATATACTGCTCTGTTAACGTTTTGAAGTAACTTCTATACCCATAAAATAGTTATATATATGATAATAATGTACTTAAAGTACTGTACTGTTTATGTTTTAAAGTTCCCTTAATACCTATAAGGGAGTTACATATATGATAATGAAGTACATATACTGCACTGTTAACGTTTTGAAGTAACTTCTATACCCATAAAAGAGTTACATATGTGATAATAAACAGTACTGTACTGTTTAGTGTTGAAGTACCCTTTAAAAAGCTAAAATCAACTGCACATTTCAGAGTGGCCTTTTGTTGTGGGCAGCCTAAGGCACACCTGCGCAACAATCATGCTGTTCAATCAGCATCTTGATATGCCACATCTGTGAGGTGGGATGGATTATCTTGGCAAAGAAGAAGAATAGGTATTTTTTGTTTAGTCAAAATTTTACATTTTTGAGTTCAATTCATGGAAAATGGAAGCAAAAACAATAATGTTGCATTTATATTTTGGTTCAGTACATGCATTCTATCTGAAAAAACAAACGTCATGAAAGAAATACCAAAGGACAACAACAATTTGTCTTAATTAGCCCTTTAAGTCTCCTAGCAGCTATAAAATAATAAAACGTTGTTGCTGAATGGACAATATGTCTTAATAATTTAATTTCTGACCGCCCAAAATGTTGACACACACGTAGGACGAGCATTCTCGTCTGTCCTACATGTGTCTGCAGCCGTGTGTGGAACTGTCAGTTTGCACGTCCTTCTGACACGTGCTAAATAAAATAAAAATAATAATAAAAATAGTGCTCGCAAAACGGTGATGAGAGTTAATGAATCACATTGCGCAATGCTAAATATTTATTATTGCATTTTCTCCTCCCAGTATTGTGGGCGTTTTGATGATCAGCATATTTTTGCATAATAATGAAGACAGAGTTGCAGAATAGATTGCACTTTTTATTTTGCTCACCCACACATTTTAGATCAGCTTTGCATGTGCTACCAGGTTTGCACATGTTTAAGTACAAACCGACCTTTAGTAAATCAGGCCCTCAATGTATTAGTACAATACAGGAGAGAACTGTAGCAGCCGTACAGTACGTGACCGAGTCAGCCCCATCTTTCACATGCCCCAGCGGTTCCATCTTCTGCTGCCCGCTGGAGTAAGAGAAACGCATTGTACCAGCAATAGATGGCAAAATGATCGCCTGTATAAACTGATAGATGTCCTCACAAATATGAATATGAATCATTAAATGCATTGGCAAAAATGTGAATTTTGTGTCCTTGTCTCGATCTTTTATACATTGTTAAAGTCAAATGTAGCCGAGGGGGTAATTGTTCAAGTCTCTGATGGGCACATCAATCAGTCTGAGGTGTAAAAGTCGGCACTATTTTTTCACCTCTGTGCGTCGCTCAAGTACCCACAACCTGTAGAAATGTACGTACGGCAGCTTTGGAGTCTGCGTGAGGCTTCGCACATTTCCACATCGACAGTTTTGATACATCTCAACTTTGCAGTGAAAAAGGGCTTATGGCAGGTTTTTTTCAGCGTACACGAGGTCATTAGTTTTCTGGAAATGTGGCCCCCAAAACAGTTTAGTTGAATATCTCTGCATTGGAGTATTTGAATAAACATATTTAACACACATAGTAAGTGCAGAGCCCTGAAGCCAAAACAAATATTGCAAAATAACTTTTTATGAAATGAATACATATCCGATGCTTTACAGGATGTATGTATTTCAACAACTAAAATAGAAATATATCTGTATAAAATATCGAAACGGTATAATGCAAGTCATGCTGTCGCTGCTACAGATTATAATAAGCACAAATTGACCTACACTTGCTGGGAATGGCTGCCTGGCCTTCCTGCTGTTTTTAGTTAATAGCAAAACTCTGTTGTACACTCAGTGATGTTTTATTCATCATACTTGCAGCCCTAGAACACAAAATGCTAGAAAGGACTTTAATTGCATAGCCTTGGAGAGTTGGTTACCATGGCAACATTAAAGCCGTAGAATGAGAATCTATTGCAATGTGTTTAATTAAGGCAGCATACGGCAACCTTTTTTCGTTGTGCGGAGAGAATGACAGATGTGACTGACGTGTCCTTGCTGACTGACTGCCTGACATGTGTGCCAGTGAAGCGCCACCCCAAAATAAATCCACCACCATCCTTTTGAACCTTAAAAATTTCAAATCCCGCCCCACCTGGTGGAAGTTGTGATGAGTCGGCAAGAGGGCAGGCACCTTGAACGGCGAGGTGAGGTCCCACATGAATGCGCTCAGCCACGTTTCCATGGCAATCCTCACTGGAAACACATTGCTTGCCCTAGCCTTTGTTTGGTGCCCTTTTGTGTGTTGTTTGTTTTGATTGTTAGTGAAAATAGAAAGGTATAGCATTTACATGGAAATTATGAGCATGGCTAAATGTGATTGATCACAGCTGGTGACAAGAATGCACTACGACATGAAGGTACATATTGGCCGGCAAATTACTTTTGCATTGCTCAAAGTTGTTGTTTCCTTCTTGTTCAGGTCAAGCAACCAAGAAGACATACGTGAGCTACAACAACCTCAGGATCTGATGTGCCGGAGGGGAGAAACACTGCTTGTCTGTCATTTGTGATTGAAAAGAATGCTAGAGAAGCTCCACAGAAACGGGAGGCGAGCGCAGGCATCCCAGCACCACCTGCAGCACCAGTGCACTCATAACGGGATGGTGGACCGCATCCCACCCCCATCCAGACTTGAAAGAGACTAGCCGTGCTGTGGGCTGCTGAGGCCTCCTGTTGAAGCAAAGTGTTGAAGTTATTGACCCGGCCGACCCTGGCGGAGAACAAGCCGCCCACTAAAAGGGTCACCAAGGACAGTGGATCTACTTTCAAGATACTTTCTTTTAAAATGTCATTAAAGCCATATTCTCTTGGGGTTCTCATTATCTGATTTCTCTCCTGTACTGTTTCTAAGTGATTTTTCTTCTGTGCCTCTATTGCTCCAAGTACATCGAATTACCTTGAACAGCGAGCTCTGCCACACACAATAGTTTTCTTTGCCACAAATCAACTTAAAGGAAAAAAGTCAGTCCCATATGGCAAGTATATTTGAGTGATGGGCGTTGTACGTACATATATTTTTTTTGTAAATATTTGAGAGTATTTTCATGTTTGGAGTACAAAAATAGATAACAGTCAGTGTTCAGTGGGAGTTGGATGGTTAAGAAAAGCACCACAAAGTGTTGACTTTGCATGTGCCAATGTATGTCTGTTCTATTTGATGTAAGCAAAAACAATTAAAAAAAATAAATGATAATAATGATAATGAGCTTTGGCACTTCGACGCCTTGTTTTCTTTACCTGAACTCGTTCAAAGGACAGAATATGGCTTTAATTTGGTGATGCATTGACTCCCTCCCTCCTGTATGTGCAAGCATGTTTGTTTTTCGTAACCCTCCGTTCTGGTACCTAGCAACCTTGTGAGAAACTATGAATATCAGAGCGAACGTGCAAGTTTGTTGTGATGTCTGTCAAATTATGAACATGTAATAAATGCGTTTGTTATCTTTTATACAATGAAAGCACACAGCATGTCACAGTTCTTTCAGTGCACGTGTGAGTGGGTTTCATGAGACGTCTAAACTGATGCATGAACATAATAAGTGTTGTTAATCACTGCAACGTTAACGGATGCAGATGTCATTGTCTCTACACCCCCCCCCCCCCCCCCCCACCCCTACTCCTCTAACCAGAGCAGTGCTGTCAGTCATGCAGTGAAGATGAGACCTAGCAAGAGAAGTCTACAGTCACACTCCTTTACTCACCCTTCTGCTCTTTTCTGTCTCAGCCCATCTTCATCCACCATAGCTGATACGCCTTCCAAGTTCCAGCAGCCGTGTCGGATCAGTTTGTCCCTGCTGAAGTCTGAGCCTTTGCGCCCGCTAAGCTCCTTTCACTCCATCGCCCTGCCTGATTTCTGTATTGATTTTGATATGTAAGATATCGATAGATAAACATCTCCCTATGATGTGAATTACAGCACTCTGCTAACGTTTTACAAAATCTGTGAATTTGTAGTTTTGGTCACACTTTCACGACCCGTTTGATTATTTTCTTAGAAAACACAAAATGATAAAAGGCTAACTTGTCAAGTATTCATTAGGGCCTCTGCTTTATATTGTATATTGCAATTACCAGTGGCGGGCTGTGCGTTTCCCACCTAGGCCTTCAGTGATCTCCGACTTCAATGATTACCTCTCAAAATACCATCATTGATGTCACCACATTTGATTTGATTTTTTGGATTTTTATTAAGGATCCCCATTAGCTGGTTGCCACAACAACCCACTAGTCTTCCTGGGGTCCACATGATCATTGCTGGAGAAATACTATACAGGAACACATTTACGCCATTACGGGCATGGAATCACATCAACAGTATACAAAACGAGTTATTTTCTGGTGCATTTAAAAATCAATTAAAACGCATCAGTAATAAACGCATATACCGTAAATTTCTCTGCTTGGCTTATGCAACTTCCGGTCAATAAAGTTTGATTCAAAGTACACACTTCTCAAATATTTATTAACTGCCCTGACCACATGATGGCGACAAATACACATGTAACAAAGTTAATTAAATAACAAGCATAACACACTTTAACAAAAAGAGTTTACAACTTCTAGTTGTAACAGAACAGCTACTGTCAACAACATGTGATCTGATTGGCTATCGCAACTGTCTCTCAACTCTATGTGTTTCAAATTAATTCGCTAACGGCGCCGATGGGTATCCAATCACAGGACGCGTAAATGTCATGTTCAACGTGAGGCCATCTAGAATACCTTACTGACAACTCGTGATCTGATTGGCTATCGCAACTGTCTGTCAACTGTATGTCCCCGTTCACTTACAGTGCATGGACGCCCGCATTGTTGATTCTAAAGGCGTCTGGCAGATTTGGTACAGCATGGCAACATAAACTAGCTGAATTCTGATTGGATACAAACTAAAACTAAAAACAACAGCGCTGGAATGAGCATAATATGACACATACTTGCCAACCTTGACACCTCCGATTCCGGGAGGTGGTGGGTGGGGAGTGGTAAGGGGCTGGGGGCGTGGTTAAGAGGGGAGGAGTATATTTACAGCTAGAATTCACCAACTCGAGTATTTCATATATATATATATATATATATATATATATATATATATATATATATATATATATATATATATATAATATATATATATATATATATATATATATATATATATATATATATATATATATATATATATATATATTTCATACATATATATATATATATATATATATATATATATATATATATATATATATATATATATATACATATATATATATATATATATATGTATGAAATACTTGACTTTCAGTGAATTCTAGCTATATATATATATATATATATATATATATATATATATATTTCATACATATATATATATATATATATATATATATATATATATATATATATATATATATATATATATATATATATATATATATACATATATATATATATATATATGTATGAAATACTTGACTTTCAGTGAATTCTAGCTATATATATATATATATATATATATATATATATATATATATATATACATATATATATATATATATATATATATATATATATATATATATATATATATATATATATATATTTCTATATATATATATATATATATATATCTCATTCCAAGGTCTCACCTGTTTCATACATATATATATATATATATATATATATATATGTATGAAACAGGTGAGACCTTGGAATGAGACAGAAAAACACACCCTCACCTCGACAGGCAAATCCGAGCTCCCGAATGTCCAAATGCCCAATGTCCCAGCACGGCCCGCGCACACATGCAGCCATACAACAGCCCTACAACAAAACACACCAGTCTATCTGATAAATCTGATGGTTCAATCAGAGTTTTTATAGTACTCCTCATCATGGCGCCCATATTTCGATATCTTGAGACCAAGACCACGCCCCATGTCTGACCATCAGTGCCTCGTTTTTGCGAGGCTCCAAATAAGATGCTTCCAGAGGGAAGCGGCCACCTGGCAAAAAGTCACGTTTCATGGCCCCATATTTCGATACCTTTGTTTCTCATGATGTTTTTGTTCCAGTGCTTGGTTTCTGGAAGACGGGACGGAGCCACCTTCGCACACTTCTGAGTAGTTTGTATTCTTACTGAATTACAATATTTCATGTGTAAAAGTTTGTTTTTCTTTTTAAAAGTCATATTAAATGTTACAATTGTTCTTGGAGGGCCAAGCAAGGATTAAGTTGATTTCAATTCATTTTAATAGGAGGTGCAGATTTAAGATACGAGCGTTACAAGTTTCGAGCTTGGCTGTGAAACACAATGTACTCGTAGGTTGATGTGCTGCTGTATTTGCACTTTGTATACTCTTACAGTTGTACTAAGCCAACAAAATGAAAAAATTATAGAAATAGCCAAACCGAGCGAATATTATAACAGTCACTATTTTGGGAAATGTGTCATCTATTAAAACTAGGGCTGTCAAAATAAAGCATTAATGCTGAATAATCCATCATCATCCATCATTCATCCAATTACATATTTCAAAACAATCAACCTACCTGTAGAGCATTAGTCAGTTCAGTTCAGTTCAGTTCAGTTTATTTCTAACATGCATACGATACAATGTAATGCATCACATATTTCCAGTTGTTTCATTACAGCCTGTGGAGTAGGAAGAAGCAGAGTTTATTTAATCCTACCCTTTTTCATACCATAGCAATTGTATCCCATTTCCTTGTTCTCTGTAACAGAACAGCAAATAAATAAAGAATAAATAATGAATATACCATAGTAAGTAAACAAATATTAAATACATAAATAATCTTTATCTAAAACAAAAAAAGTGTTCAAGATGTTCATCATAATTATTGTTTTGTGTACTTTGTGAATACTTGTAGTTTGAACAGTCTCTTAAAGTGAATCATATTGGTGCTTTGTTTGACTTCTTTGGTTAATCCATTCCATAATTTCATTCCACAAACGGATATGCTAAAGGTTTTAAGTGCTGTACGAGCATACAAATGTTTTAAATTAGATTTTCCTCTAAGAATTGTTGTACATTCTTGGGTAGCAGGTTATAGTTTGCTTTGTACATCATTTTAGCTGTTTGCAAATGCACCGAATCATTGAATGACTCAATATCCAAGTTTTGTCCAAGTGGTGTTACCATAACACAAGCGCCAATGGGTAAATAAACCAGTAGTTGTAGGGACGGCGTGGCGAAGTTGGTAGAGTGGCCGTGCCAACAATCGGAGGGTTGCTGGTTACTGGGGTTCAATCCCCACCTTCTACCATCCTAGTCACGTCCGTTGTGTCCTTGGGCAAGACACTTCACCCTTGCTCCTGATGGGTGCTGGTAGCGCCTTGCATGGCAGCTCCCGCCATCAGTGTGTGAATGTGTGTGTGAATGGGTGAATGTGGAAATACTGTCAAAGCGCTTTGAGTACCTTGAAGGTAGAAAATCGCTATACAAGTATAACCCATTTATCATTTATTTATTTAGTTACATGCTGCAGAAACAAAACTCTTTGGAAGCCTAATTGCAGATAGATTTTTTTAAATTCAATCCACAATCCTCATTTCAAAACCCTACTTTAACTAGAACCCCTGATTTCTAGCCCCAAACCAGTGGTCCTCAATAGGCAACCAAAGCCTGTCAAACATTACCATGAATATTACGATGATACTGTTTTCTGGCAAACTGCTCATGAATGGAGGAGGAGAAGTTAAATAGCTGAATGGTTAATTAAGTTTACTTAACAAGCGCACCAGGGTTTGAATCTCAGTCAGGGTGAATAGTAACATACTGTAATTAGATTTGTGTTTCAATTACATTTCTAGTGTGTTTGTATCAGTTTTCTCCTTGTTTTTCTTTTTTTTTTAAATTTTTTTTAAGGATACTGGCATTTGCAGGGGGGTATCCGGGTTCACATCTCAGTCAGGGTGAAAAGTAACATGTATCATTGTTGCTTTTCTTAAAACAGTATTCATATTTGTACTACTTAAATCATATTCATATAATATTTGTATTAGTTTTAAGTAGGGCTTCCAAAAATGACTAATTAGCTTGTGATTAATCACAAAAAAATATTGCATGCATCATGTGTGATGTACTGCATAAACACAGATTCATCACAAAATGTACTTTGACTGTACATGCTACTCTACCGTAACTGTAGATGGTTACCATGAATTGATTAACGTGGACCCTGACTTAAACAAGTTGAAAAACTTATCCGGGTGTAACCATTTAGTGGTCAATTGTACGGAATATGTACTGTACTGTACAATCTACTAATAAAAGTTTCAATCAATCAATCAAAACCTGAAAGGGGGTGCAGGTTTGTTACAAGGTCAATGATCAGATCATTGCATACATCAGTGCAATGGTGAATGAAGAGACTAGGTGTGTTTGCCCGCAAATTTCACTTAAAAATACACCTTGACCGGACTTTAGATAAAACTGTTAGCAAATTTTGGGCAAATAAATGATGTGCATTCAAATAAAACATTTAAACAAATGTTTATGGCTGGCATTTTGACAGAAAATAGTATTTGTGTCCAAATAGCGGGGTATCTTTAAGTTAATTAGAATAGAATGCAACATAATTTTATTTGAATAGGGACGATACAGTTCAACAGTTTCAAAACAATTCATGCAACTGACATCCTAGACAGAGAATGTATAGCTAATGCTAATTTCCAACTCTTGTCCCTCGCTGAGCTTATACAAAATATAACATACTCTTAATACACCATACAATCAAACATTGTATTAAATAATCACAGAGTGAAATAAAACACAAAATACAAGGTAAGAGATGACATTTTTTTTTTTTTATACAAGTACAACCAGGACCAAGTTAATGTGTACAATTTTGTTTTCGCTTTAGCCAACACTTAACTTTTGATGTGAACAGATTCATATCTGAGATTGATTTGTATTTCTGTAAAGATTGTCCAAATGTACTTTGATGTGATGTACAGTTCCCAACCATCGTGCTCCTGGTGAGCCGATTACTAATATGTATTTTAAAGTGTCCAGAAAGGGGCTCTGGGGCTACATCATGTTGAAAGTCAGCTCAGGAAGCATAAATGAATACAACTCTCAAAATGCAAAAGATGATATGATGCCAGCAGATGGGTTTTTCGCCCATGAATTTCATTTGAAACATGCAAGCGAATAAATCATGATTAATTCAAGTTCAAAATTGTGATTAATCGGATGCAAAATTAATTGTTTGACAGCACTAGTTTTAAGATCTTTTTAAAAGAAACTAGTCTTTACAGTGTCTGCTGATGAAAATTATTGACCTTGGACAAATGTAATTGTAATTGTTCAGACACCTGAACCGCAACCTTGTGAATAATCTGATTTAAACAATTGTAATCGTTTGACAGTACTAATTAAAGTTTTTTGCAAAATAACTGTAGTTTACAATTTGGGTCAAATAATTATAAATGCAAATGTAATACTTGTATATACTGTAAGCAACATCAGCTTGTATTGTGTTATCCTAATAGGAATTTGTATACAAAATCCAAAACCAGTGAAGTTTCCACGTTGTGTAAATCGTAAAAAAAAACAGAATACAAAGATATGCAAATCCTTTTCAACCTACAGTATATTCAATTGAATACACTGCAAAGACAAGATACTTAACGTTCAAACTAGTAAACTTTGTTATTTTTTGCAAATATTAGCTCATTTGCAATTTGATGCCTGCAACATGTTTCAAAAAAACTGGCACTAGTGGCAAAAAAGACTGAGAAAGTTGAGGAATGCTCATCAAACACTTATTTGGAACATCCCACAGGCTAATTGGGAACAGGTGGGTGCCCTGATTGGGTATAAAAGCAGCTTCCATGAAATGCTCAGTCATTCACAAACAAGGATGGGGCGAGGGTCACCACTTTGTGAATAAATGTGTGAGCAAATTGTCCAACAGTTTAAGAACAACATTTCTCAACGAGCTATTGCAAGGAATTTAGGGATTTGAAAAGGTTCAGAGAATCTGGAGAAATCACTGCACGTAAGCAGTGATTGTCCGTGACTTTCAATCCCTCAGGCGGTACTGCATCAAAAACCGACATCAGTGTGTAAAGGTATCACCACATGGGCTCAGGAAAACTTCAGAAAACCACTGACAGTGACTACAGTTTGTCGCTACATCTTTAAGTGCAAGTTAAAACTCTACTATGCGAAACCAAAGCCATTTACTGTATTAACAACACCCAGAAACTCCGCTGGCTTTGCTGGGCCCGAGCTCACCAAAGATGGACTGATGCAAAGTGGAAAAGGGTTCCGTGTTCTGACGAGTCCACATTTCAAATTGTTTTCAAAGAGGAAAATAACCATCCGGATTGTTACAGGCGCAAAGTTCAAAAGCCAGCATCTGTGATGGTATGGGGGTGTAAAAGTGCCCAAGGCATGAGTAACTTACACATCTGTGAAAGCACCATTAATGTTGAAAGGTACATACAGGTTTTGGAGCAACATATATTGCCATCCAAGCAACGTCTTTTTCACAGCTGCCCCTGCTTATTTTAGCAAGACAATGTCAAGCCACATTCTGCACGTGTTGAAACAGTGTGGCTTAGTAGTAAAAGAGTGCGGGTACTAGACTGGCCTGCCTGGAGTCCAGACCTGCCTCCCATTGAAAATGTGTGGCGCATTATGAAGCCTAAAATACGACAACGGAGACCCCGGACTGTTGAACATCTTCATCTGTACATCAAGCAAGAATGGGAAAGAATGCCACCTGAAAAGCTTCAAAAGTCGGTCTCCTCAGTTTCCAAACATTTACTGAGTGTTGTTAAAAGGAAAGGCCATGTAACACAATGGTGCATTGTGTTGCTGCCATTAAATTCTAAGTTAACGATTATTTACCAAAAAAAAATAAGTTTCTCAGTTCAAACATTAAATATCTTGTCTTTGCAGTATTTTAAATTGAATATAAGTTGAAAAGGATTTGCAAATAATTTTATTCTGTTTTTATTTACCATTTACACAACGTGCCAACTTCACTGGTTTTGGGTTTTGTAAAATTGACCTCTGCCTCCACTAAACAGCTGCAACTCTCTGCAATTGAGGGAATAAAAACCCTTATTTAAGAAAATACAATGTAACTGTTGTAACTCCTATAAGTGCATGGTAAAATGAACTACTGTCTAACACAGTGGTTCTTAAAGGCCTACTGAAACCCACTACTACCAACCACACAGTCTGATAGTTTATATATCAATGATGAAATCTTAACATTGCAACACATGCCAATACGGCCGGGTTAACTTATAAAGTGCAATTTTAAAATTCCCGCCACACTTCCGATTGAAAAAGCCTTCGGAGGATGAGTATGCGCGTGACGTCAATCATTGAACCGGAAGTATTGGTACCCCATTGAATACAATACAAAAAAGCTATGTTTTCATTTCATAATTCCACAGTATTCTGGACATCTGTATTGGTGAATCTTTTGCAATTTGATTAATGAACAATGGAGGCTGCAAAGAAGAACGTTGTAGGTGGGATCGGTGTATAGCGGCGGCTGTAGCAACACAACAAGGATTACTCACTTGGATAGCAGACGCGCTAGCCGATGCTAACCGGCCACCGCACGGATGATCGGGTGAAGTCCTTCGTTGCGCCGTCAATCGCTGGAACGCAGGTGAGCACGGGTGTTGATGAGCTGGGCAGATGAGGGCTGGCTGGCGTAGGTGGAGCACTAATGTTTTTATCATGGCTCTGTGAGGTCCGGTTGCTAAGTTGCTAAGTTAGCCTTAGCGTCGTTAGCAACAGCATTGTTAAGCTTTGCCAGGCTGAGATCTATTAACCGTGTAGTTACATGTACATGGTTTAATAGTATTGTTGATCTTCTGTCTATCCTTCCAGTCAGGGTTTAATTTATTTTTTTTCTATCTGCATTTGAGACAGATGCTATCACGTTAGCTCGTAGCTATCACGTTAGCTCGTAGCTAATGCTAATGAGCTTCGTCGATGTATTGTCGTGGAGATACAAGTCACTGTGAATGTCCATTTCGGGTTCTCGACTCTCATTTTCAAGAGGATATAGTATCCGAGGTGGTTTAAAATACAAATCCGTGACCCACAATAGAAAAAGGAGAGAGTGTGGAATCCAATGAGCCAGCTTGTACCTAAGTTACGGTCAGAGCGAAAAAAAATATGTATTTCACTGCATTCTAGTCCGTCACTCTAACGTTCCTCGTCCACGAATCTTTCATCCTCGCTCAAATTAATGGGGTAATGGTTCGAATAGCTCTAGCTGCGTTGAAAACAATAGGAAAATATGAGGGAGTGAACAACTGACAACGTCATCACGCTACTTCCGGTAGGGGCAAGGTTTTTTTTATCAGAGACCAAAAGTTGCGAACTTTATCGGCGTTGTTCTACACTAAATCCTTTCATCAAAAATATGGCAATATCGCAAAATGATCAAAATGACACATAGAATGGATCTGCTATCCCCGTTTAAATTTTAAAAAATCATTTCAGTAGGCCTTTAACCTTTTTGACCTTGGGGCTCAACTTTTCCACTACAGAGGGGCCCGGGATTGATTTTAATCATAATTAATAATTACATCTAACCTGCTTAGAGTTCACAACCTTGCTGATAGGAAACCGTGTGTTAATCACAAAGATTAGTGTTTATTTAACACATAAACATTGGACTTTGGTCAGGCTGAATAAGAAAATAAGGACTAACCAAATACACTGCTAAGAAGGGACTCATCAATAACTTGCAAAAAATAAATGTATGCTAAAGTAAATAATCCATATTGATAATGAATATATTTCTTAACAAAACCGTTAATAACATTAAAGTGCAAATGAAAATACAGCTGCATCACTTTAGTCATCATTGTTGGGCTCAAGAAACTTTTCTATGACATCAGCTCCAGACTTCTTCTCTTTGTTTGATATTGTCACGACTGCCACAAGTGGTGGAGAAGTGTATTACAACTGAGCACAGCTGCGGGCCATACGGACCACTTTTTTGGTGGCTCTTTATAGCCATGTGTAGAGAGAGAATGGCCAACTGGGTTTCAAAGCAAAATGGCACCCTTTAATCACGTGAGGGCCTTTTGACCAATAGGAGACAGTAAGGCCAGAGGATCTCCTGAATGATTGGTCAAAAGCCCTTCGCGGGGCTGTATGTGTACCATCTAGGCTGCCAACTTTGAAATCGACTTGGCCATACGCTCTCCATACACTAAACAATGGGTTAAGAAGCTATGCTTAAGAAACACGGGTCTAAAGTATGCAACAGACAAGCCTATGCAGCCTAGCTATTGTATTTAATGCTTATGTTTGTATCATGTCACTGATTTATGCAGTGAGGTCACTGACAAGAGTGATCAAAGACTTGCATTTAATTAATTTTATTCTATTTTGTCAGCAAGTGAGATTCCTATCTTGTTGTTTCTGTTTCTATTTTAAAAGTGTTTTCTTTTCGCTCCCGTGGGACCAGATGGTCTTTACTTTTCTGTCATTTTGGTTTTCACACAGCCAAGAAAAATCCCACTAACTGTATGACCAATTAGGGCTAGTGTCTCCCACACTAAATTAATTGCCTGTGTCAGTGTCTTTGCAGCTAGTCAGTAGGGGCTGAGTGCAGCTTTGATCGGGAGCTAAGCACACTGTCTTATAATATTTGGGATGTGCTTAAAAGATAACAGAAACACCTTTTCTGAAATGCAGGGCACTGCTTCAGGAATGTTTTCATATGACAATATACTGACATGGATCTTGTATTCCAGCTCCAAACCATGTTTTACTTTACAGCCCACCTGCTCGTGTTCTGTAGGAATGTGCTTCCCAGGGAAATCGCGTGGGTGTGAGCAGGGCAACAAAGATGGAAAACCAATCACGGTGGACTTAAAGTAAAACTCATTCCATCAGCAGCTGGACTTAACTCAACATTCAGGACTGTCAGTGGAAGATGATTACTTATGGAAAATTTGAAGTAGATTTTGTACACAGAGTAGACTAAGAGCTGTCTAGACTATTTTAAAGTTCTCAAATATGATGTAAGTCTGCATGCTGCGTGACTCAGTTTGGAATGATGTGGTCAGTTTGGGTCCTTTTTTAACACAATCATGCATAATGTTAGCGTTAGTTTCAACTTTAACCTGATGCTAAATCCAACCCTTACCCCCAACCTAACACTAATATGTAAATGGTGAATGGGTTATACATGTATAGCGCTTTTCTACCTTCAAGGTACTCAAAGCACTTTGACAGTATTTCCACATTCACCCATTCACACACACATTCACACACTGATGGTGGAAACTGCCATGCAAGATCCCAACCACGACCCATCAGGAGCAAGGGTGATGGCTCAAGGACACAACGGACGTGACGAGGTTGGTAGAAGGTGGGGATTGAACCAGGAACCCTCATGTTTCTGGCACGGCCACTCTCCCAACTGTGCCACGCCGCCCCCAATATAAACTAACTCCAACATTAGAGTTAGTTTATACCTAACCCAACCGTTGCCATAACCCTAACCTTAGCCCGGTGGCCCTAAACAAGATTTTGCTTGTGGTCCCATCGTTTTAAAAAACAAATTCCATTTGTAATGAACAATTCCGACTTCATGGAAATATATTTACCATGGCCAGGCAACCAATCAACAGCAATAAACAAAAGTTTACTATATTACTCTTGGCGACCAGATGTAGCTCTGGCTATGAGAGTGTGTGCATAACAGACACAACCAACAAAAATGCAGGTCAAGTATGTTTATTAAGGACATATTAAGTAATAATGTATTGTTAATGCCATTTTTGTAAACATTTACTGTGAACAATCACGCACAAACAATAAACAAAGAGACTATAAGACTAACTGCAATTCATTTCAATCCAATATGTTAAACTGTCATGTGTTCATTTGTTTAAAGTTGATATGAAAAGGTAAAAAAATAAGTTGAAGGGAGAGAAAATTCTTATGCCGCTTTGACGTAAAAGTAAACAAAACACAATATAAGGACAAAAACTATGAAAAAACTAAATTCCTTCCGACATTATGTATTAGGGTAAAACGTTTGGTTACAATCAGTGCCGTCACCAGGATTTGACGAATACCGAGGTCAAAAATTGGTGGTCCAAGAAGAGCCTTGAAAGGCTGAAATTATGTATATCTCAGCACGATATACATACTGTTACTACCTTGAGTGAAACACTGAATAATCCACTTTTTTTAATTACCATTCTGAAGTTTAGCGTATTAAAACAATTTTAACATAAGTTTAAAAACTTTGTAACATTTAATATCCAACATGAGATCGAATCCAAGATCTTGTTCTTTGAAGTTCAAGTCTTTGTGACATGCGCAGATAAACAACGGAAGGTAAAAGGGGAAATCTGTCTTCATATTCTAATTCGTGACAGACCATGACGTGGCCAAGAATACGTTTGGGGTAACAATTTCATATGAAACACCTCGTTATTCAATAATTTACATTTGACATGCTCTTCTTCGCGCAAAACTGGGGTCTCCACGGACATCGAAGCCCTCAGCACACCACATGTTTTGTGTTAAGGTATTACACTGACAGTTTGTGACTTTAATTTCTTTCAGGTGAACCCAACATTGGTGACGTCAGTATACTTAAATGTTAATGTTATGTTGACAGCACATTTCTGATCGGATAATGTTTAAAGTAAATATGGACTTAACTGCCTTACGTTGTCTATAGTTGTAGCGGGCTGTACATGGCCAAAGATCGTATATTGTGAGAGGATGTTATCGCATGGTGATGTACAGCGCACACGATGTCTTACACAAAGTATATTTTCTGTCAGTCATATCCTCTTCATTTTGTCACTTGAAAATACAGAAGACATGACCTCTGTGTTCCCAATAGTAGTTGCGACCATGGTTACAATATAAATTTAAATAGTACGGTCGTTTTAGAAGTACGGCCGTAAATCTGTCCCGATGACAGCATTCGAAGCCATGCAAAATTTGCAATTTTCTCTATGTGCTTTTGAATGGACACATTGACTTACCGCTGAACAAAAGTTTAGTAGAAACAAAGTATGATTTAATCCATGATGAGGCAATTCAGTCCATCAAAGTAGAACAAGCAAACACCTGCAGAGCACAGCATCCATGGTGATTGTGCCCTAGACAGCCACATAAGGCCTTTTTCCACCGCAAGGAACTTTGGCAGGGACTTTCCATTTACCTGGTAAATGAAATACCCCCCTGTGTTTCAACCAAAAACTATTTAGATGGTAGCAAGTTGGTACTTTGCAAAGTTCTTTAGGAACTTAAGATGGGCGGGCTCTGCTGTTGAACACTGATTGGTTGAATATATCTGGTGTGTTTCTTAAATTTTGTATTCAAAGTTTCAGCCGCCATTACAGTATGCGAGAACAACTTTATTTCTTATGTATTATGTATTTGTATTACAACAAACTTGACAACGGAGTGAAAGAACGAAAGGAACTTTCAACTTGCAGGAACTTTTGTGTGACGTGGGTGCTGAAAAACGCTGGCTATTGGAACTATCTTGCTGTGTTTTTACTCAGCCCTCGTCTTTAAACTTGTATGCAGTTTAATCTTGTTTATTAATTTTTACAAACTACGAGAAGTGGGCGGACTCTGTTAAACATATTTACAAAGGAATATCAAATATTCAGCCGGACTTCTGAGTGGTGACTCCAGCTGCTCACCGTGAAATGTGAAATAGAGATGGCATGAAACGAGTGGAACAAAGGTAAATTAAATCAAATATTAACGATTTACTTCGTTCCATGCTTTAAAAGTAGTCAGTGACACGCCACTTGTGAAGTTATTAGCCTCAACTAGGGATGATGCTCGAAACCGATTTTCCCGGTTGTTCGATAAGAAAAGAACCGAGTCCTCGGACTCGAATCCCTTTTTTGAGAACCGGTACCCGTTATCGAGACCACTATAGTAAAGAAAAAGAGTTGGTTCTTTTTTTTCGAATCCCTGAGAACGAATCCCGTCCCGACAAGTAATGCCCCGTGGGACATCACAAGAAATGACATCACGTAGCTCAGTCATTAGGCGCAGATGGGGAAAGCAGAAAAAAAATGGACCGGAAAAAGCGCTCCAAGGCATGGCTTCATTTCACCAAAAAAAACGAGGAAGCGGCAATATGCAATTATTGCCAGGCTTCGCTCTCGTGTAAGGGGGGGGAAGTACAACAAGCGTGTCGTGTCTTCGACACGTGTTGAAGCAGCGACAGAGACGACGAAGATCGCCCCTCTTCTTCTGCCAGCTGCCCCAGCCCAGCGACAGTGGCGGTGACGCCGGTGAGTAACTAACGTTATTTTCCATATCTGCTCACGTGTAGTAACTTTACCTCTTATGTCAACCAGGACTGCAGTAATGTTAGCTAGACTAATGTTACCTCAGCATAGTCAGTGGCTAACGGTAACGTTAACGTTAGCCTTTTTGTATGTGTCTGATAACGTTAACGTTATCTTGTAGCCTACACCACGACAGAGCTTGCAGGTCTGTCTAATAAACTAGTGCTTTCTTTATTTCTTTAGTTTATTTGGAACATGAACACACTTACAGTATAACACATCACAGTTTCATACCATTTCACTTTACAGGAGTAGGAAGAAGTAAAGCGTATTTAATCCTACCCCTTTCCCACTTCAGAGCGTTTACAAATATATACATCATTTACTGAGTTTCAAGCCCTCTAAGTCCAGGTCCTTGGTCTTAAGAAAAGGAAAGGTAACCGACCGCTTTCGCTTCAGTCTGGCAGACACCCAAATTCCATCTGTGTTAGAAAAGCCAGTGAAGAGCCTGGGCAAGCTCTTCACTGGTGATCTGAAGGATACCGCTGCACGTCAAGCTACCAGCGATAACCTCAACATGTGGCTCTCAGCTGTGGACAAGTCAGGACTTCCTGGGAAGTTCAAGGCCTGGATATATCAGCATGGCATCCTGCCTCGTCTCCTCTGGCCGCTGCTAATGTACGAATTCCCAATGACCATCGTGGAGGGATTTGAGAGGAAGATCAGCTCGTCCCTGCGCAGGTGGCTGGGTCTGCCACGGAGCCTAAGCAGCTTTGCTTTGTTTGGGCACAACACCAAGCTGCAGCTTCCTTTCAGTAGTCTGGCAGAGGAGTTCAAGGTTTCCCGGGCCAGAGAAGTCCTGCTCTACAGAGATTCTGCTGATGGGAAAGTATCGTCAGCAGGTGTGGAGGTCAGAACAGGAAGGAAGTGGCGTGCCCAGGATGCAGTGGAGCGGGCAGAGGCGAGGCTGCGGCACAGCACCCTGGTGGGAACCATAGCCACTGGTCGGGCTGGGCTGGGTTGCAACACCAAACCAAACTACAGCAGAGCCAGAGGAAAGGAAAGACGAAAGCTTGTCCAAGAGGAGGTTCGCGCCGAGGTGGAGGAGGCTCGCTTCAGCAGAGTGGTGGGAATGAGCAAGCAGGGGGCCTGGACCAAGTGGGAGCACATAGCTGGTCGCAAGATCACCTGGACCGAACTCTGGAAAGCGGAGCCACACCAGTTTAAGTTCTTGGTCCAGTCAGTTTATGATGTCCTCCCAAGCCCTGCTAACCTGTTCACCTGGGGCCTGATAGACGCACCTGTGTGCCAGCTCTGTCAGAAAAGAGGATCATTAGAACACATCCTCAGCTGTTGCTCAAAGGCATTGGGAGATGGCAGGTATCGGTGGCGCCACGACCAGGTCCTGCGGGCAATAGCAGACACCATCTGCATGGGCATCAACACCAGTAAGCGGCAACACCCAACCAAGAGCACAATTGCCTTTGTCCGAGCAGGAGAGAAACCTCAACCCTCCAAGAAGACCCAGGGGGGCCTGCTAACAACAGCAAGGGACTGGCAGCTCTTGGTTGACCTGGGAAGGCAGTTGCGATTCCCAGACATCATCGCAACTACAACACTCCGGCCAGACATGGTCTTGATGTCTGGAACCAGCAAGCAGGTGGTACTCCTTGAGCTAACTGTCCCCTGGGAGGACAGAATGGAGGAAGCTCAGGAAAGGAAGAGAGCGAAGTACGCAGATCTTGTGGCTGACTGCCGGAGGAACGGGTGGAAGGCCCGCTGCGAGCCTATTGAGGTGGGCTGCAGGGGTTTTGCAGGCAAGTCCTTACACCGGGTCCTGGGGCTCCTTGGGATTTGTGGACTGCACAGGAGAAGAGCCATAAAAAACATTTTGGAAGCGTCTGAAAAGGCTTCACGTTGGCTCTGGTTGAGGAGGGGGGACGCGTGGCGTAGTGCGCTACCTGGACACAAGTCGAGGGACTGATCACCCTCGGCTGGGTCGCCCGGGTGAGGGTGTTTGATTAAGACCCGAAACACCCTATGACCCCGGGAGAATCACTGATGATGTGTCCAGGTTGCACCATGAGGTGTATTATAGTACTAATCCAGTATGGCATCGCCATTGACTTCCAGGAAGAGGCTGGATGACAACCCCGAAAGTGTGGTGACAATTGGAGTGACAGTTGACAGCCCGGAAAGACGGCAACCGGGGCAGGGAGGGGTAGCATCCCAAGCTGCAGCTCTCGCAAGGGAGCACCCATACAAAGCTACGAAAAACCCTAAAGAGATATACCCCCAGGGGCGCCCGAGAGGGGGGGAGAATGAGCGCCCCGAACGGACAGATTTTCTGGTAACGATCCCTGCGAATGGACAATTGACTACGAGTGCAGTCTGCAAATGTGGCAAGGTCTGCAAAAACCCGACGGGTCTAAAGATACACCAGACCAAGATGGGCTGCCTAAGGAAACCCGTGGCGCAACGCACAGTGCCAGTACCCTGTACGGCACCTGATGAGACGGAGGAGGATCTAGGCCCAGACACTCCCCACAGTGCCCAGAACCTCCAAGCACCACCGGCGCAACCCCAAAGCAGACCGTCAGAGCATCGTCGGATATTGTGGCCCGCTGCCAACAAGGAGTCAGAGTGGAAACAGTTTGATGAAGATGTTAATACAGCCCTGGAAGCAACAGCCAAGGGTAATGTGGACCAGAGGCTCAAGACAATGAGCACATTCATAATTGGCATTGCATCAGACAGGTTTGGCATAAAGGAACAACGTGCCACCAAGACTACCACTGCAGCACCAATTCCAAACCGGCGGGAAACCAAGATTTCCCAACTCAGACAAGAACTGAGAGTACTCAGGAGCCAGTACAGGAAGGCAAGCGAGAATGAGAAGGCAGCCTTGGCAGAACTGAGGGGTGTGGTAAGGGATAGGCTACTCACCCTGCGACGTGCCGAGTGGCACAGGAAGAGAGGCAAGGAAAGGGCCCGCAAGCGCAGTGCCTTCATTGCAAATCCATTTGGATTCACAAAGAAGCTGCTGGGAGAGAAACGCAGTGGTCAACTCTCATGTCCCGAGGAGGAAATCAACCTCCACATCAAGAACACCTACAGCGACGGCATGAGAGAGCAAGACCTCGGCCACTGTGCAGCCCTCATATGCCCACCAGAACCCTGCATCCTGTTCGACATCAGTGAACCCACCCTGAAGGAAGTTAAAGAGGCAATCAAATCTGCCAGAACAGCATCAGCACCAGGCCCAAGTGGAGTTCCGTACAAGGTTTTCAAACAGTGTCCCCGCCTGTTGGAGCGTCTTTGGAAGATCTTCCGGGTGATCTGGAAAAGAGGGAAAGTACCTCAGCAGTGGACGTACGCAGAGGGAGTATGGATTCCCAAGGAGGAAAACGCAAGGAACATCGAGCAGTTTAGGACAATCTCCCTCCTCAGTGTTGAGTGCAAGACCTTCTTCAAAATCGTTTCCAATCGCCTCATGGGATTTCTCCTGAAGAACACCTATATTGACACCTCGGTGCAGAAGGGAGGAGTCCCAGGAGTTCCAGGGTGCATCGAACACACTGGTGTGGTAACACAGCTGATCCGTGAGGCACGAGAGAACAGAGGCGATTTGACAGTACTGTGGCTGGACCTCGCCAATGCTTATGGATCAATTCCACACAAGTTGGTGGAGTTGTCTCTGAGCAGATACCACGTTCCAGAGAAGATTTGCAATCTCATCCTCGACTATTACAACAACTTTAGTCTGAGGGTGTCCTCTGGCACTTCAACATCAGATTGGCATCGTCTAGAGAAAGGTATCATCACAGGCTGTACAATCTCTGTGTCCCTGTTTGCACTGGCCATGAATATGCTTGTGAAGTCTGCGGAAGTAGAGTGCAGAGGCCCTTTGTCCAAATCCGGCACCCGGCAACCTCCGATTAGAGCATTCATGGATGATCTCACGGTAACCACAACATCAGTGTCTGGTTGCAGATGGCTCCTTCAAGGCCTTGATCGACTCATTAGTTGGGCAAGAATGAGTTTCAAGCCCTCTAAGTCCAGGTCCTTGGTCTTAAGAAAAGGAAAGGTAACCGACCGCTTTCGCTTCAGTCTGGCAGACACCCAAATTCCATCTGTGTTAGAAAAGCCAGTGAAGAGCCTGGGCAAGCTCTTCACTGGTGATCTGAAGGATACCGCTGCACGTCAAGCTACCAGCGATAACCTCAACATGTGGCTCTCAGCTGTGGACAAGTCAGGACTTCCTGGGAAGTTCAAGGCCTGGATATATCAGCATGGCATCCTGCCTCGTCTCCTCTGGCCGCTGCTAATGTACGAATTCCCAATGACCATCGTGGAGGGATTTGAGAGGAAGATCAGCTCGTCCCTGCGCAGGTGGCTGGGTCTGCCACGGAGCCTAAGCAGCTTTGCTTTGTTTGGGCACAACACCAAGCTGCAGCTTCCTTTCAGTAGTCTGGCAGAGGAGTTCAAGGTTTCCCGGGCCAGAGAAGTCCTGCTCTACAGAGATTCTGCTGATGGGAAAGTATCGTCAGCAGGTGTGGAGGTCAGAACAGGAAGGAAGTGGCGTGCCCAGGATGCAGTGGAGCGGGCAGAGGCGAGGCTGCGGCACAGCACCCTGGTGGGAACCATAGCCACTGGTCGGGCTGGGCTGGGTTGCAACACCAAACCAAACTACAGCAGAGCCAGAGGAAAGGAAAGACGAAAGCTTGTCCAAGAGGAGGTTCGCGCCGAGGTGGAGGAGGCTCGCTTCAGCAGAGTGGTGGGAATGAGCAAGCAGGGGGCCTGGACCAAGTGGGAGCACATAGCTGGTCGCAAGATCACCTGGACCGAACTCTGGAAAGCGGAGCCACACCAGTTTAAGTTCTTGGTCCAGTCAGTTTATGATGTCCTCCCAAGCCCTGCTAACCTGTTCACCTGGGGCCTGATAGACGCACCTGTGTGCCAGCTCTGTCAGAAAAGAGGATCATTAGAACACATCCTCAGCTGTTGCTCAAAGGCATTGGGAGATGGCAGGTATCGGTGGCGCCACGACCAGGTCCTGCGGGCAATAGCAGACACCATCTGCATGGGCATCAACACCAGTAAGCGGCAACACCCAACCAAGAGCACAATTGCCTTTGTCCGAGCAGGAGAGAAACCTCAACCCTCCAAGAAGACCCAGGGGGGCCTGCTAACAACAGCAAGGGACTGGCAGCTCTTGGTTGACCTGGGAAGGCAGTTGCGATTCCCAGACATCATCGCAACTACAACACTCCGGCCAGACATGGTCTTGATGTCTGGAACCAGCAAGCAGGTGGTACTCCTTGAGCTAACTGTCCCCTGGGAGGACAGAATGGAGGAAGCTCAGGAAAGGAAGAGAGCAAAGTACGCAGATCTTGTGGCTGACTGCCGGAGGAACGGGTGGAAGGCCCGCTGCGAGCCTATTGAGGTGGGCTGCAGGGGTTTTGCAGGCAAGTCCTTACACCGGGTCCTGGGGCTCCTTGGGATTTGTGGACTGCACAGGAGAAGAGCCATAAAAAACATTTTGGAAGCGTCTGAAAAGGCTTCACGTTGGCTCTGGTTGAGGAGGGGGGACGCGTGGCGTAGTGCGCTACCTGGACACAAGTCGAGGGACTGATCACCCTCGGCTGGGTCGCCCGGGTGAGGGTGTTTGATTAAGACCCGAAACACCCTATGACCCCGGGAGAATCACTGATGATGTGTCCAGGTTGCACCATGAGGTGTATTATAGTACTGACCTTTTTATAATAAAATATCTGTGAATTAGTATATACAACAGTTTTGTAATATGTAATTAATTAATTCAGTCATTATTAATATACTGAGATGAAGAATATCTTATTTTCAATAAGGTTGAAAGTATTTCTCATAATTCTTCTTCTTTGTACTTTGTAAGCACTATTCATTTATAATAAATGATAAATGGGTTGTACTTGTATAACGCTTTTCTACCTTCAAGGTACTCAAAGCGCTTTGACAGTATTTCCACATTCACCCATTCACACACACATTCACACACTGATGGCGGGAGCTGCCATGCAAGGCGCTAACCAGCAGCCATCAGAGGCAAAGGTTGAAGTGTCTTGCCCAAGGACACAACGGACGTGACTAGGAAGGTAGAAGGTGGGAATTGAACCCCAGTAACCAGCAACCCTCCGATTGCTGGCACAGCCACTTTATCAACTTCGCCACGCCTCTTAAACTGGATCTTATCAGTACAATGTTTAACTTCATTACTTAATCCATTCCATTATTTAATTCCACATCATTTTAGCTGTTTGCAATTTTACCAAATCACAGAACTTTAATATTTTTGACTCAACAAATAAAGTGTTTGTATGTTCTCTATATCCAACATTATGTATCAGTCTAATTAATTTTTTTTGTAACACGGTTAACGAATGTAGCGCACATTTGTAGTTATTTCCCCACATTTCTGCACAATAACTCAGATATGGTAATACTATAGTAGCGAGCAGTAGAGAATGTGAAGTGATATGTTAAACCAAATATTGTGTGTTTTTTTCCATATACAACAACCTATCTGGACTCGATAAGAGAATCGATAAGCAATCGGTTTGATAAGAGGATTCGATAATAGGCTCAAACTTGATCATTTATTATCAAACATTATCCCTAGCCTCAACCCTAGTGACCTGAATACTAATGCTACCAGGCTAATGACAATCTGATAGTCTCTGTTATCGACATGAGATAACAACTGACATTTATAATCTATATGTTGTTATCATACTTGCGGTGTGGGAATTCACTGAAATTTAAGTATTTCTATATATATTTTCTATATATATATATATATATATATATATATATATATATATATATATATGTATTTCTATATATATATATATATATATATATATATATATATATATATATATATATATATATATATATATATATATATATATATATATATATATATATATATATATATATCAGTGACGTGCAGTCACTGGAGGCAGGTGAGGCGGGGCCTCACGTGCCATCATGGAAAGAAAAAATTTTTAAAAAAATAAAAAAAATAATTAGATTGTTATATGTATCCAGTGATTATACTATAAAGTTATTTTCCATTTAACTTCACCAGTTTTAGATTATTTTTATTCAAAATCGCTGAATTTTCACATTTGCCGTTCAAATATTGAGAAGAGACGGTGCGGTGATCAGCAGCCAGTTGAGGCACGTCACTGCATTGTGCCTCAACATGGATTGCGGACTCGGCTAACTGCTGGCCTGCTGTGCAGTGAGACCGTATTGCTATATGAACTATATTATACATTTCCATAGTTTAGTTAGCTGAGGTATATAATGTACAGTGTATTTAGTCAACAACTGTATGTGTGTAACGTATTTCTTGTGCTGTGCAATCATAAAACTGCTGCGAAGACGCACTGGCTGAGGCTCGCAGTAATCCTGCCTCCTTGTGCCAGTTAATGCACCCCCGCCGTAGAATGCACCCCCGACGGGAGTGCCACATCAACCAAAGCCCACACCCAAACCCTCCACGTGCAAGACCGAATCCACCCAAAAAAAGTCATTCAACAAGAAGCCAAAAAGTGCAAAATCAACAATGTCCGCGCTGGAGGAGCCGCTCGCGAATGACTTCAGGGCCACAACATTAGGTACACCTGCAGACTGCAGCACGGATTTCATATTTCATTCATTCACAACTCCTCCAACACGAACACCACTGTTCCTGCACCCCCCGGCCTCCCACCAAACAACTTCTCTAAATAGATGCAATCCTGCACGTGGAAACTCCAAGTGTGGGCTCCAATTGATACAACACTCGCGTCAGGGGGCGCACACCATGGCGGGGGCGCACCAATCCAGCACAACAGCGGCGCATGGACTTCATTTATAAGTAAAGGTAAGACCATAATAACGTTTTTTTTATTAAATGTGCTTTTTTGTGTGCTACAGTTTGTATGTGTAAAGTTAAAGTTAAGTTAAAGTACCAATGATTGTCACACACACTAAGTGTAATGAAATTTGTCCTCTGCATTTGACCCATCCCCTTGATCACCCCCTGGGAGGTGAGGGGAGCAGTGGGCAGCAGCGGCGCCGCGCCCGGGAATAATTTTTGGTGATTTAACCCCCAATTCCAACCCTTGATGCTGAGTGCCAAGCAGGGAAGAATGCTGGTATGAGCTTTTAAACATAACCCGTTAACTGCTGCCAATCAAATAGTGAATAAGATACTCTTTAGGGTTCATATGTTTGTAAATCTGACTGTGATGAAGTCAGTGCCTCACAAGCCATGAACCTCACCGCACGTCACTGATATATATAAATAAAAAAAATACCTTTCAGTGTTTATGATATATATATATACATATAAATAAAATAAATACTTGAATTTCAGTGTTCATTTATTTACACATATACTCACATAACACTCCTCTCTACTCATTGTTGTATTTGAAAGTGCAATGCTTTGCAGCCATTAGCACAGCTTTTGAAGGAGCATAGGTATGGGCAGTGTAATATTCTGGGTTGGAGTCAATAACCAGGCGAGGTGACGAAGCTACGTCTCTTCACTTCATCCTTCAGAACAGACACCCACACTTGCATTAAAGATGTGCTATTTGGATTTACACTGTATGAAAACAAATTTGAAAAGGAATTTTACCTTTGCAACCTCATTATACATTTGGCTAAGTTTTATATTCATAAATGTAAGTTTCTCAATACCCGACCAGTTTTTCTTGCCTTTAAAAAATATTTAGAACCCTACTGTTTTTGTACTGTCTTGTACTGTTTTTGTATTTACTTTGATTATTATTTTCAACTGTTTTGTAAATGTTGAAATATATAAATAAAGGTTTATATAAAATTTTTTTTAAAAAAGGCTCCCACACTTGCCGTCAGGGTGCACAATACAACGTAAACCGTTGGCCGACCAAAAAGTAACCACAGAACACTATACGGTATAGTGTTCTGTGGTTACTTTTTTGTTGACCTGATGACAGGCTGTCCTCACTTAGGTCCGCACGGACCTGGAGGGGGCGTGCCTTAAGTCCGGCTGGAAATCGGGAGAAATTCGGGAGAATGGTGGTCCCGGGAGATTTTCGGGAGAGGCACTGAAATTCGTGAGTCTCCCGGAAAATTCGGGAGGGTTGGCAAGTATGGTTCTTATTTACTGCTGAAATGGATCAGAAGGACTCACCTGACCCTCATGAACTCATCATTTACTAAGGGGATGACTTTCTGACTGTTCGACACTGTGGACAAAAGCCTGACTTTTATATATAATTCAGGACACTTTGTTTTTAAATCATATTGTTTTGTATCTTATTACTTTGTTTTGCATTTACTTATACTTTAGTAAAACAATCTGACCTATTACTGTCTCTTTATTTACAGGGTATCAGTATAAAAAGTATACTGTACCACTCATACATACGTCATCAGCCTGATTTGTATGAACTACACTTGAACCACACGTGTTTACAGGAACCTACAGTTCCAAGAACTACAGGTTCAAGAGACCTAAAGTTCCTGATTTTTTATTAGAAGCCTACAGAATGTTAATGCCAGGTGCAGCCCCTGCTTTAACCAGACCTCAACAACATAAATTAACAAAATCCAATTTGTATTCCCAAACCTAACCCAAAACCCCAACCCTTAACCATGACTCAACCCCATTCCAAACCAAAACCCAAACCCTAAATCCAACCCTGCTCTCGGACGTCATACCCAAAACAAAACTTGAACCAAAAGCATAATCCAAACCCTAACAATACTCTAACCCTTAACCCCAATTTAACTTTAGTCTATCCATGAGAAAACCCTAAACCATTTTATAGTTTGAACAGACATTTTCACAACAATCATTATAAAACAGCAAATAGGACATACACAGTTTGCAGTATTACACTATGAACTGCAACATTGACATACTGCAAGTTTGTTTGAAACAAAGTCATCAGCAGATTTTGATTCAACTTTCAGGAAATGTCAGAAATGGGCTAAGGAACAAGCGATTGGATTTTAGGGCTCACCTTCTGGATTTAGGATTTTTTTTAAGGATCACTTAGAGATCTGTGCTCTCCTAGCACTTTTCTAAGTACAAGACCTGAGAGTGCAAGCAGATGATGCACAGTGTTTCTCTGCCCGATTACATCGTCAGCTACTGGCTACTGACATTCATAATACATTATTTTCAGTTGCTACGAGTCATTCTGACAACATTGTCTAAATCTAAACACTTCTACTTTCTTTATAAACTGCTATGGTGTAAAACAGGGGTGTCCAATGTGCGGCCGGAGGGCCATTTGCGGCCCGCAGCTAATTGTTTACCGGCCCGCCACACATTCTGGAAATACTATTGTAAAAATAAAAAAGAACATAAAAAAAAGTGGAATGAGGTGAAATCTTACGAGAAAAAGTTGCAATGTTGACACAAAAGCTGCCATGCAGGCTGTTTTTTTTTCTTTTGTCTTTCTTTATTTTTCTTTTTTTGCCATTGCTCAAAAAATAAAAATAATGACAAAAAATCCATGTTATAATGAATTATTTTCAGGGCTCCAAATACTTCAAATATTTCACTTTAAAATGTTTTATGTGGTTAATATTGCATATATTGTGTAGTAGCCATATAAAAACATCAAAGTTTTCTTTGACAAAAGTGCATAAAACAAACAAAATAATTGTTCCAGCATAAAATATATCTGAAGTTGATCTCGTAACTTAAGTGTTGAAAGTAAAAGAAAAACCTAATAAAAATGTGTCACTTATGAGTGGGGCACCTTTTGGATCCCAAATATATTTGTGATATATTTGATATTTTAGGGCTCTAATTACTAAATACTGCATATTTCAGTTTTGCTATAAAAAAAACTAAGTTGTTTTTGACAGAAAAGCCATAAAACATTTTTTTTAATTTGTATTACTTTATATCAACTCGAAGTTGCTATAGAGATTTACTGTAAGCGTTAAATAATTTTAAAAAAATAATAATCTGACTCATTTTTAACATTTTAATGACTGAGACCCTTTATGGTCCCCGGGACCCCTAAAGGTAAAATAAATAAAAAACCCATATATTTTGTTATGGTTTGAAAATGAAAAATATCAAAATGGCCCCCACATGCTTTAATTTTTCCATGTGCGGCCCTCAGTGGAAAAAGTTTGGACACCCCTGATGTAAAACCTCTGCTATGAGGGTCATGTGACACTACACTGGTTCAGGTCTTTCCTCAATTCAAGTTTTTTGGTGACTTTATTTAAGCTCCGCCTTTGAGCAAGACTTCCCTTATCTTGTCAGAACTCCTGATGTGCTCCTTCACTGACAATTTACTGATGCCGAGTCTTGATTAGCTCTGTTTCATGGCTCCTGGGCCCCGTGGTCTCCTATCTCTCCATAACTGTCCAATTACCCATCTGCAGCCAGAGTGAAACCTTATCTGCTTTCCATCAGTGACCAGCTGAGGTCTGATATGTCTCAGACTGGATGAAGACACTTTCCTTCCCCCACTGTATCTTCCGCTCTCACTTTCAATTCCCCATCCTGAGAAAATGGGAACTTAGTCGTAGACCACAGTGTGTAACCACAGTGTGTTGCCCTCGTGAAGTCATCACTTGGTTACCGTGATGCTGCCATGGGAATAGAATTCATTTTGGCAGTTTCTACAGTATTATTGTGTCCTTTTTCTCTTGGGTCATATCATTAATTAAGTGCAGTCGGAAGCGCAACTAATTGTTCCCTGCTTGTTTCCTTACTGTCACTTTATGATAGACAGACCTGCAAGAGAAGAGTGCAACTGAAGCGGAACAAGAGCACTCGAGCGAGCGCTGTTGCACATCAGCAAGACATTGCCAATGTGGATTTTCTTTGTTGCATCTTTTACTAATTAATAATAATTGTCATTTCTTTCTTTGCAGCACAGTTCTCATGGTTTGGTTCGTTTAACTATTGTTGGAGATGCTACATAATGGCAAGAAAAAAATGCACTGTTAAAAAAGATTACATGGCTAACGACCGAACAGTATGAGTTTATTTACCTTCCTTCTTTGTTCACTGGTCACATACCAGCTGTAAAACTGCTATGATGTGACGTTATTAATATTTTACAAAGCTATCTGCTATGCTGATCTGATCTTAACTCCAGAAGATCAGCTCAGTACGGAAAAAATACCTACTGTACCAATCTGAACTTTAACCCGATGTACACCCTATGTACTTTATTCAATATGGTCATCTTATGCAGATTGATGTCATCCAAAATCCTTTTCATTATTAGTTGGTTTTGAACTTGCTGTACCTTGCAGAGCACGGAATATGTACCAGCCAGTTTTTCAAAATCAATCAATCAATGTTTATTTATATAGCCCTAAATCACAAGTGTCTCAAAGGGCTGCACAAGCCACAACGACATCCTCAGTACAGAGCCCACATACGGGCAAGGAAAACTCACCCCAGTGGGACGTCAATGTGAATGACTATGAGAAACCTTGGAGAGGACCGCATATGTGGGTAACCCCCCCCTCTAGGGGAGACCGAAAGCAATGGATATCGAGTGGGTCTGACATAATATTGTGAAAGTCCAACACATCAGCGAAAGTCCAGTCCATAGTGGGGCCAGCAGGAACCATCCCGAGTGGAGACGGGTCAGCAGCGTAGAGATGTCCCCATCTGATGGACAGGCTAGCGGTCCACCCCGGGTTGGGAGCAGAGTAGAAAAGAAAAGAAAAGAAACGGCAGATCAACTGGTCTAAAAAGGGAGTCTATTTAAAGGCTAGAGTATACAAATGAGTTTTAAGATGAGACTTAAATGCTTCTACTGAGGTAGCATCTCTAACTTTTACCGGGAGGGCATTCCATAGTATTGGAGCCCGAATAGAAAACGCTCTATAGCCCACAGACTTTTTTTTGGCTCTGGGAATCACTAATAAGCCGGAGTTCTTTGAACGCAGATTTCTTGCCGGGACATATGGTACAATACAATCGTCAAGATAGGCAGGAGCTTGACCGTGTAGTATTTTATACGTAAGTAGTAAAACCTTAAAGTCGCATCTTAGGTGCACAGGAAGCCAGTGCAAGTGGGCCAGTATAGGCGTAATATGATCAAACTTTCTTGTTTTTGTCAAAAGTCTAGCAGCCGCATTTTGTACCATCTGTAATCTTTTAATGCTAGACATAGGGAGGCCCGAAAATAAAATGTTACAGTAATCGAGACGAGATGTAACGAACGCATGGATAATGATCTCAGCATCGCTTGTGGACAAAATGGGACGAATTTTAGCGATATTACGGAGATGAAAGAAGGCCGTTTTAGTAACACTCTTAATGTGCGACTCAAACGAGAGAGTTGGGTCGAAGATAATACCCAGATTCTTTACAGAGTCACCTTGTTTAATTGTTTGGTTGTCAAATGTTAAGGTGGTATTATTAAATAGATGTCGGTGTTGAGCAGGACCGATAATCAGCATTTCCGTTTTCTTAGCGTTGAGTTGCAAAAAGTTAGCGGACATCCATTGTTTAATTTCATCAAGACACGCCTCCAGCTGACTACAATCCGGCGTGTTGGTCAGCTTTAGGGGCATGTAGAGTTAGTTGGGTGTCATCAGCATAACAGTGAAAGCTAACACCGTATTTGCGTATGATGTCACCTAGCGGCAGCATGTAAATACTAAAGAGTGCAGGGCCAAGAACCGAACCCTGGGGAACTCCGCACGTTACCTTAACATAGTCCGAGGTCACATTGTTATGGGAGACACACTGCATCCTGTCAGTAAGATAAGAGTTAAACCAAGACAAGGCTAAGTCTGTCATCCCAATACGCGTTTTGATACGCTCTAATAAAATATTATGATCAACAGTATCGAAAGCGGCGCTAAGATCAAGAAGCAGCAACATAGATGAAGCATCAGAATCCATCGTTAGCAATAGATCATTAGTAATTTTTGCGAGGGCTGTCTCCGTAGAGTGATTTGCCCTGAAACCGGACTGAAAAGGTTCACAGAGATTATTAGACGCTAAATGTTCATTTAGCTGCTGTGCTACAATTTTTTCGAGGATTTTCGGGATAAAGGGAAGGTGGGACACCGGTCGGTAGTTTACCAGGAGATCAGGATCGAGGTTAGGTCTTTTGAGTAGAGGATGAATAACCGCTTTTTTGAATGCTAGGGGAACAGTGCCAGAGGAAAGTGATAAGTTTATAATATTTAACACTGATGGACCTAGTAATACAAAAAGCTCCTTGATAAGTTTCCCAGGAATTGGGTCAAGTAAACATGTTGTTTGTTTTGTCCCATTTACACATTTTGACAATTCCTCCAATGTTATTTCATCAAAGAGAGAGAAACTATTTTGAAGGGCGGTATCCGTCGTATATACAGTCGTATCTGTGTTAATAGAACCCAGTTGTAGCTGAGATGCATTGTCTTTAATCTCTTTTCTAATGACTTCAATTTTCTTATTAAAGAAATTCATAAAGTCATCTGCTGAGTGGGTGGAGCTACTGGGAGAAGTCCCTTGTTGGGTTAGCGATGCTACTGTACTAAACAGAAATTTAGGATCATTTTTGTTGAGGTGGATGAGATTTGAGTAATATTTAGCTTTAGCTGAGGTAAGCATGCGTTAATAAGTTATTAAACTATCACACCATGCTTGATGGAAAACCTCAAGTTTAGTCGCACGCCATTTGCGTTCCAGCTTTCTACATGATAATTTCTGGGCTTTAGTTTCTTCTGTAAACCATGGGGTACGCCTTTTAGGGGCCCTTTTTAGCTTTAGCGGTGCTACAATATCAATGGTGTCGCGCAGGGCGTCATTAAAGTTGTTAGTGAGGTTATCAATAGAGCCCACATAATTTGGGAATGGTGCCATTACCGAAGGCAGTAGGTCAGTAAGAGTCGTCGTTGTGGCAGCATTAATGTTGCGGCTGCTATAGTAGTTATTATTATTATTATTAGATTATTGACAATGAGTCAGAACTTCGAATTTTATAAGGTAATGATCGGACATTATTTTAGTGTACGGGAGTATCGTAACTTTAGAGGTGGTGACACCCCTGACAAGCACTAGATCTATCGTATTACCGTTGCGATGCGTGGGTTAATTTATTATTTGTGTAAGACCACAGCTATCAATTATAGTCTGGAGCGCCACGCATGGAGGGTCCGATGGGGTATTCATATGGATATTAAAGTCCCCCATTATGATTATATTGTCGGCGTGCGTCACTAGGTCAGCAACAAACTCTGAGAATTCACTGATGAAGTCCGAATAGGGCCCAGGGGGGCGGTAGATAACAGCCAGGTGGAGAGGCAGCGGTGTGACAAACCTCAAAGTGAGCACCTCAAACGAGTTATATTTATTATGTAGGTTAGGTGTAAGATTATAGTTTTCATTGTATATTAGTGCGACACCCCCTCCCCTTTTAAGAGGTCGGGCAACATGTGTATTGGTATAGTTAGGAGAAGATGCCTCACTTAGCGCAAAAAAATCGTCTGGTTTGAGCCAGGTCTCGGCGAGACCAACGACGTGAAGTTTGTTGTCTCTAATGATTTCATTAACTAATAACGTTTTGGAAGATAATGATCTTATGTTTAAAAAGCCCATATTATAGGTAGTGGGCTGTTTTGAGGATTGTTTGTTGAAATTATCCGAAGTAGCAATATTAATAATGTTGCGTTTATTATGCGTATTGCACTTTAAATAGTTTCGACCATATCTAGGAATTGATACGTACTTACTGTCAAACAAGGCCAAAAAAAAACCAAAGGTCTTGAAAATCAGGATAACACGTAACATATGTTTACTAATATAAACTTTGACCTCATTTTCCACTACACTTTATGATCAACAGCACGGCTGCCCAAACGTTGTGTCTCCAAGGGCCGAAACGAAAATGTGCCAATGGGCCACTGGCCAAATACAATTTTTAGTGTGAAAAACAAACAGCCGAAATGTAAATAATAAAGTTCCCTTAATGAGTGCAAAAACCATGAATATATTAACAAGTAGTTAGCCTTATGGTCATGCCAAAAATGATTGATGACATTGAAAGAGGACAGAATGAATATGTATTACATTTGGGAAGCAGAATTATACACCATGAATTTCTAGTTAGTACACTGTAGAACCTACAGCCTGTTTAATATGTTCATGCAATTGTTATTATTGATAATTGGACTTTTGGTTGTTGATGCATTTTAGTCTTAGCATGTTATCTGTTTTAATGATTACCTAAGCTTTTATAGTTTTAAATATAGGTTTTTACTGTAGTACTTTGACATATATTTACATGAAAAGTGCGTACCAGATAAAATATAGGATTATTATTATCAAATAGAGACGTTGTAGACACTGTACTGCAGAGCCTCTTGTAGTACTGTGAGAAGTGGGGGCGATCGTGAGCTAGCAGGCACATGTTGCTACCATGTTTGCTATTGATAATGTCTTAGAATGTGAAGTTAATTTTATCAGGTATAATTTTCTGATATGATTGGAAGTAGCATGTATCTGTACTTGGTCACCGAAACCTTCAGAGAATTATTATACTAAAGTACACTAAACAGCAGAGGTGGGACCAAGTCATTGCTTTGCAAGTCACAAGTAAGTCTCAAGTCTTTGCCCTCAAGTCTCGAGTCAAGTCCCGAGTCAAGACAGGCAAGTCCCGAGTCAAGTCCAAAGTCAAGACTGGAAAGTCTCAAGTCAAGTCCCAAGTCCTGCATTTTGAATTTCGAGTCATTTCAAGTCCTTTTAACCACAGACTAATATATTTACACAGATTGTGTATGCTTTTAAAACGCTGTATTTATTTATTAAAACAAGTGCATTTGAAATTGCAGGAAAAAAATAGTGCTGACATTGCACTTCATAATAGTACTATTAACCAGTCATTTTAAACATTTAACTCATTCCTTTACAGAATAAACACATTTGAAAAAACAAGTGCAACTGTACTTATTTGCACAAACGTGTTAACATTGTATTTCCATGGCATATTGCATTGTAACTAGTTCCACAGCAGTTTCTATCCTGTTCTTACCTTATCTCATTGATCTCATCTCATACTGTATGTGTGTTTATGTGTGCATACACATGAAAAACATAACAAATACATGAACAAAACAATGAACAGAGTTGTACTTTTTAGATGTCAGGGCCCTATGCAATATGTACACATATTCTTATTATAGTGTACATTTTAACTGACCTTTATTTGACTATGTTTGTCTTTTTGTAGGTGGCTAAAATATGCGGTGCTGCTGACCGCCGTCTAACGTTACGTTACTGTGTGTGATACATTGACTAACGTAACGTTATGTATAGGTACCTCATGCAACCCTGCTTAAAAAAAATCACGAGACAAAAAGTATGAATAAGGTAGCGAACTGCAGTGGACGCAACAGATTGCTGTGTTTGCGATGACGTTATAACCATAGACATCTTATAAGTAGACGCAGCATTGGTTGCTGTGACGCGAGCAATTTGGCCGCCATCTTGAAGTGGTGATGAGGAGCCGGTGAGCAGCCTAAACTGACAGTTGACAGGTAGAAAACAAAGATGGTGTTCAGCGTTTTCCTACTCAAATGAGCGGACTGTTGAAAATAGGAATCGGGGGATTACTTTCCACAAGTAAGATTTAACATTAATGTACTATTGGTTGTAATTTATGAAAATAATATTATCACAGAGTTGAGAAGGAGCAAAGATCTTCAATATTTTTATGTGAAAACCACAAAGAAATCTTCTGGGGGAGGATGGCCCCCCCTACAAGGGTTTGGTTTACAAACTTTCAGCCCCACCTAAAACACAATTCACCAGCCGCCACTGATTATGATGCATTCTCATTTTAGGCAAAATATAAGACAATACTTTCTTATCAGTATAATTGTAACCAGGAATAAGTCTTCAAGTAACAATATTCAAATACTAACATTGTTGGATGAGACAGAATTTGGTTTTATTCTGAATCTAGTGAAACAAATTGGTGGTTTTAGCTCATATAAAGATTTTCAGGTGTTTATATATGTTTATGATGAAGTTTTTGGCAGACACTTTTATCCAAAGCGACATACATAAAAAATACATATAAAACAATCACTGTAAACATGATCATTTAAGGGAAGAATGTAATACAAAATACCAATACAAAGTGTCAAGACAGAATAAACTCTCTGCTGCTGCAGCAACAGAGATACAGTCTGTAAGATATATAGATATCTAATGTATTCATACATTGTTTATGTAGGATATATGCATGTATATATAACCTAATCATATTATTTCTTCCATTTAAAAATAGCTGACCGTTTTTTTCCCCTTTCTCTGGGATTATATTCCCAGTTTTGATCTGGGACGTCTGGTCACTTATAGCGTATAAGAATATTATATTACTGTTAAGCAAACTATGAATAATAAAACACGCCAAAACATGTGTCCTTTATCATAGCTACATATATAACAAAAAAACGCGTGAAAATCAGTGGTATTCAATGAGGTAAAATGAATTAAATGCGCTGACAGTTCATTGCTCCTGCCAAATGAATTGCACTGAGTGGAGCGGATCACCACTCCAAGATGGCGGTCCCGCGTCTCGTCTGCACCTGTAGGCAGTAGCGCTCGATGCTGCGTACCCTTATAAGATGTCTATGGTTATAACGTTAGCAGTGAGTTTCCAGCCTCACTGATTTAACTACACAGCAAATAAAAGTTACGTTACTTAGCCAATAAACGTTATCTTACATTCAAAACTTACCCTTTGTGCAACTTCAAATGTCGAACGAAGTTGTAAGTTGTTGCGTCTCCGTCTGTAATATTCGAACTGCGTGATTTGCATACGGTAATTCGTTTTTTGTTGACCAAGTCGTAGTTTTAATACCCGAACGAAATTAACTTTGGCATAATTGTTTCTCACTGCCGCATTGTTTGACAATTCTTCTTCATTGATTGTCCTGCATTTTGATTGGATGAATGCTGTGGGATGAAAACAACGTAGATCTAATTTGATTGGCTGTTGTATTGAGAGCACACACGGTGACAGGAACAACAGAGTAACACGCTGATAGACACAGACGAAGAAAATGAAAAATACGGGGCGGCGCGCTCCCAAATAACTTTTTAATCGTTGGGTTTTGGGGAAAGTAGCAAGTCACATCAAGTCAAAAGCCTCAAGTCCAAGTGAAGTCACAAGTCATTGATGTTAAAGTCTAAGTCGAGTTGCAAGTCTCTTTACATTTTGTCAAGTCGAGTCTAAAGTCATCAAATTGATGACTCGAGTCTGACTCGAGTCCAAGTCATGTGACTCTAGTCCACACCTCTGCTAAACAGTACAAACGTCTATTTCAGCTGGTCCAGAGAGGGGTTTTTTACGACCCCAGGACATTGGGGAATTTAAAAGACAACAGGATTTGGTGTTTACAATGAAGTGCAAACATAATGAAGACATTAGCAACATTTGGTAGGAAGCGCCACACATAGGGGCAGATGATAGGGGTCGGAGGTCACCCAACTCAAACTGATCACAGAAAATAGGCTAAGCAGCAAACTGGGTGCTGGCCAGACTGATCGGCACCAAGACTAGACCCACAAAGAGTAGGGGTCAACAGGAAAGGTATTTAAAGGACAGTTGACCGACGGCCCAATTGTTCTCCGGGATACCTGCAGTTCCTGTCTGAGGCTCGCTGAAACAAATAAAGCAGTTTTGTTTGACAATTCCTCTTGGCGTCTTCTTGGCTCATCACGCAGTACACAGTCACTCTGTCCTGAAAACAGTCAGGATCAAAGCCCGCTCGGAACCATGGATGAATCCAGACCTATTAGCTGCCATAAAAGACCGAGACAGAAAATACTCTGAATACCAAAAATGTAAAACAGAAGTAGATAAACAACCCAATAAAATCAACCTCAAATTACTCCTTTCAACTCTCAAAAAGCAATGCAATAAATTAACAAATAAGTCAACCAACCTGACTAAATCCTTAAAAAAAAATTACATTAACGACAAAATAGAGGAAAACACAAATAAGCCACGTGAGCTCTGGAAAATTCTCAACAACCAGCTTCCTGGTTGCAGCCAGAAACTTAAAACCAGACTCACCAACATCAGCATCAAGGAGGGTGACTCCCTCATTACAGACAAAATGGAAGTAGCTAGCAGACTTAACATCTTTTTCACCAGCATAGCTGCAACTCTTGTCAACAAGCTGTCCCACCACTCTGGTCGCTTTGGTGTAGAACACATTAAAGCCTTCTACAGAAAGCTAGGAGTATCCAACGGTGATTTCAAATTAGAAATGGTCACAGCTGATGAGGTGTTTAAAAAATTGAGCGCGCTCCACCCTAACAAGGCCACCGGCCTTGATAATATTCCCTCCAGATTCCTCAGGCACTCTGCCTCCATCATTGCCCCGATCATCACGCACATAATAAACCTATCAATTACACAAGGCCAAGTACCAAAATATTTTAAGATAGCAAGAGTAACTCCCCTCTTTAAAAAAGGAAGCAAATTGGAACCTGGCTCTGCCCTGCTGGTATCCGACAAGAACAAGTCCCAGGTGGAGAAAATCCTCAGTGCTGAGCTCTGTAGAACTTGCACCTGGCTCGCTGACAACAAGCTATCCATACTGTCAAGTTCCACTTATTGACTCCGTAAAGGACACCAGGACAACTCGGATTTCCAATTGATCAACTTTATTTATCCAACTTTTTGGCTTTGTTGGTTTCTTTTCTGTTGATCTTCATTCAATCAGGTTGTTAACCTTCGAACACAAGTGTTAACAATGGAAAAACAATATATGTACAGGTATTTACAAAAAGGTTCAAATTCAACTGACTCAAACAGGTATTATTTTTAAAGTTAAATTTGCAAACTTTTAAATACCATTGTTTAAACTTTTAAATTATCTAACATTACTTTTCAAAAGGACTCTAGACACTTAGATTAAATGCATGTGAATGCACTGTCAAATTAACCAGTTTCAGTAAAATGAAACAAGTAAATCAGAAAAGTAGTTTTAGTCACTTTAAAGAAGTCAAAATTAATTGATCATTTAATTTAATCAATCAATCGTTTAATTACTTAATCGTTCACTCAATTAATCATTTAACTAATCATGCAATTAAGTAATCAATCATGTAAATTCATTACCATGATGGAACTGAGTAAATCCACCAAACGGAGTAAAGGTAAGTAAAAGGTAAGTATAATTAGCTTAATTAATAAGGTAGCTTAATTAGTAAGGTAAGTATAAAGGTAAGTATAATTAGCTTAACTTTAAGCAAAAGTTTTAACATTTTTATCCTTCAACTTTGCTTTTATCTTTATTACTTTTAACTTTGAACCATAATCTTTGACTTTTTATCCCTTTAAATTGAGCTTATTTAACAATTCAATTAACTCAAGCTTTTTAATTATCAAACAGTAAGAAAATACCCAGATGCAATCAATGCTCAAGGTTGGAGTAAATTTGCTGTGGTTCAAACTAAAAACAATTTAAGACAGGTAAGTAAACCAACATGTCAAGGTGAGTTTTAACAAATAAGCATTTCAGCATATTGCAAAGTGGGTATATTCACCGACCATTGGTGTGTTGGAAGTCTTTTAAAGATGGATCTTGTAGATTTTTGCGTCTTGCCGCTCTGCTTGCTTGCATGAAATGAGACAGCACCACCATTCCTTAACAGCTGCCTTGAATCAGCCAATTGGTGGCCATCTTGACCTTGGTGTTCTGGGAAATGTAGTTCTTTCTGGTACTTCACCAAGGAGTAAGATTAAGGAGGAGACAGCTCCTTACTTCCAGGGCAGGGACACTTCATTCACACTGAGTTTCAACTCCACACCTCCCACTTGGCCCTCATGGTTTTCAAAACCCAATGGGGTCACACAGGTCCTTCTTTCCTTTGTTCTTCAATGGGAATTAGAATGATGAGGCGTCTGACATCCCTATGCAGGATTGTTGCTGGGATTTGATGTCTGAGCCTCTTGGTCTTCGTGGTCGGTTTTTCTTTGTCGCTTGTCTTCTTGATGGGGACAGGATAGCTGGGAAAGGTCCTCACAAGCACGTCTCTTACGATGCCTTTGCTGTCCGTATTGGCTCTGACTACTCTGGCCAGCTTGTACTGTCCTCTCAGGGCATTTGTCAGCCAACCAGACCACATCTCCGACAGAAACATTTCGCTCTTTGGTGTGCCATTTGTTTCTTATGAAGAGGTTGGGTCCAGCTAGTTGGCTCCATTTCTTCCAGAATTTGGTGACTTCAGCTTGAATTACTTGCAGTCTTTTATAAGGATAGCGATCAAACTGGAAGTCTCCAGGATCTCCCTTAGGGTTGGCACGCCCTAGGAGCAGAGAGTTCGGGGTGATGTATTCCACACAGTCTTCCCTGCTTTGAGTTCTTGCATCGATTGGTCGCTCATTTGCAAAGTTGGCAGCCATGTAGAGGAAGGTTTGAAATTCACCCCAGGTGAAGACACCATCTCCGCCGACATTGGTCAGGGCCCGTTTGACCACTCTGACAGCCGCTTCTGCAGCACCATTTCTGTGGGGAGAATCCGCAGGGTGGATCTTCCAGGACCATTCTGTTCCATGGTTGGCAGCCATGTCTTCGACTTGAGACTTGTCCAGTCGGTCAAGGAATGTGTACAGCTGTTCCAGAGCAGGTTTGGCGCCCACAAAATTTGTGCCGGGGTCTGACCAGAGCTTCCTGGGATGTCCTCTGAGTGACGTGAACCTCTGATAGGCGAGGAGGAAGCCTTGGGATGACTGGTCACTCACTAGTTCAGTGTGTATGGCACGGGAGGCCATGCAACTGAAGACGATTCCCCACACTTTCAGTCTGGTTCTTTTCTTGACTTCATCCTTCACTTCATAAGGGCCGAATAGGTCCATGGTTGTGAATTCAAAAGGAGCAGCTGGGGTGGTTCGCTCTGGAGGTAAGTCTGCCATGATTTGTTGACACTTCTTTGCTCTGTTCTTTCTGCAAACTATGCAGCTGTCAACTACTTTCTTGGCAATTCTCCGGCCCTTTATTATCCACGCTGTCTTCCTCATCCGTAGAAGGGTTCCTGCTACCCCCTCGTGGTTAGCGTCATGGGATTCTTGTGCCAGCAATGTTGACACCCATGCTTCAAATGGCAAGACTGGCACGGCTGTCTCATCTTCGTTAAATATCTGGATCCTCCCTGCACAAACGAGGAGTCCAGTTTTCACATCTTTGAATACTGCCAATCTGCTCAGAGTAGTGACTGGGAATGTTACACCTTCTTGAGCTGCGAGGAAGACGTCTTCACGTGCATCTTCTAGTTCAGTGCCAGCCAATCCAGCCTGCTTGGGTGTTGCCTCCCACTTTGGTTGTCCTGGGTTCGACCTCCTCTTCAGCCACTGCTCGGCAGCTCGTCCTGTCCAGGCAACAACTCTGATCAGTTTTGTCAGGCTACTGAACCTTTTTACATCCACAAGATGTTTCACCCAGCTAGTGGGTTTTCTTCTTGGCATAATAGGTTTCGATTCTTTACAGGGACTTTCCTTTTCCGGAGTGGCCAGTGGGTCTTCTTTTTGCCGACTCATCTTAGCTTGAGCTCTGGTCAGTGCAGCAGAGAATGCCTTTCTTTGAAGCTTGTTTACACTCTCCCTGGCCTGGGCTGCAACTTCTCCAGCTGACTGAATAGGCCACTCCTCCACTGGCCACTTCAGGAACTCTGGTCCGTTTTGTCATGTGGATTCCTCATTTAAGTCTTTGGGATTGCCTCCTCTTGTTATTAAGTCAGCAATGTTCAGATCTCCTCTGATCCACCACCAGTCTTGCACTGGCCCGGACATCTGGATTTCGCCCACTCTGTTGGCGAAGAAGGTTTGGTATCCGTATGATTCTCGTTGGATGGCCCCGAGGACTGTTTGACTGTCCAGTAGGTGGAACCATTTCTCAATCTTCATACGGGCATGTTTCTCCACGTACTTCCGAATTCTGGCAGCAAAGACTGCGCCACAGATTTCTGCTTTTACAGCATCTCCCTTTTGGTCCAGGGGTGTCAGTTTGGCCTTTGCTTCCACGAATCGAACTTCAGTTCCGTGACTTGTCTCCCATCTGACGTACATCACAGCACCATAGGTTTTGTCACTTCCGTCAGAAAATGTGATGCCGTAGGGTTTCCCTTTCCAGTCGGGCGGTGTGAGGCTCCTGTGGAATTTCACCTGTCCAAGCTGGGCATATTCCTCGAAGAGCTGTATGGCTTCTTCCCTGAGTCTTTCTGAAAGAGGTTGATCCCAGGTTTCTTGGGTCAGCTTGCCACCCCCTCCTTCTTGGAATGCTTTACGGACGAGAATTGCTCCCTTCTGCTTGACCGGTGCAACTAGGCCGATTGGGTCGTACAGTGCAGCAACTTGGCTTAGGAGAGCTCTCCTCGTCAGTGGGTTAGGCGTTTCAGCTCTCACCTCCTCTTCAAGAAGATCTTTGCCAACTCTCATCTTTTTCTTCCTATTGGAAAAGTTAACCGCCGTCAGCATGTACAGTTTGTTTTTGTCCACCTGGTAGCCGATGCCCAGGGCTTTGTTCTCTCCTTCTCTTATTTGGTTTGGAAGAATCAAGGTGTTTCCTTGCTCTGGCTTTAGGACATCCGCTTCAGTTTCTTTCCTCCCACTTTGCCCTGACCTGACCCATGGTTTGAGGAAGAAGCCTCCAGCCTTTAGGACCTCTTCAACTCCAGCTGTGATTTGGTCAAGTCTGTTCAGGTCATTGTGGGAGGTCAACAGGTCATCCACGTAGCTGTCTTCTTCAATGACTCTGCGTTCATCCTGCAGGTGAGTGAAGTTGGGCAGACTTGCAGTTTCCCTCATGGCCAATTGAGCAATGCAGCCAGCAGGTTTGTCGCCCATATTGACTCTGGTGACGGCATACTCACTGATTTCCTCTTCTGGGCTGTCTCTCCACAGGAACCTGTGCAGATGCCTCTCTCGCTCTTCCAACCAGACAGAGTTATACATCTTTCTGATGTCGCCCAGAGCTGCGTTCACTCCTTCTCTGAATCGGAGCAGGACAGCTCTGATGGGGTTGAGAACATCTGGTCCTTTTAGGAGAAGATCATTCATGATCACTCCGTTGTATTTTTGGCTGCCGTTCCAGACAATACGAACTGGTGTAGTCACTGAATGGGGATTTGGCGCCACCAAGTGGCTGACATACCAAACTGGTCCTTTCCACTTCTCCATGATTTCATTGGTGAGTTTTATGGCTGCGCCTCTTTGGACCATTTCATGGATCTGGGTGGAATATGCAACTTTCCAGTCTGGGTCTTTGCTCAGTTGCTTTTCCATTCTCAAGAAGCAAGCTTGGGCTGCTCTTTTGTTGTTGGGGAGAGAGGCTGGATTTTCAGTCCAGGGATATTTGGCATCCCAGTGTGGAGTTGAGGAGTGAGAGTCCTCCATCTTGTAGGTGAGTCCTCCTTTAATGATCTCAAACTCCCTCTCCTCCGCCAGGGTCATGTCCTTTCCTCCTGGAGGACAGTTTCCACACCGGCAGCTTCCACATTTCGGCTCACATGCAGCTCCGATGCTGTCCCAGTGCCACCAATCAAGAAATTCACGGTTACTGGCAGATGTAGTTGCGTGGGCCACATCGTCCTGCTGTAGCCGGCCTGGCTCAGACGCTGGGACTGTGATCTCTTGGTATCGGACAGCAGCGGTTCTCATGGAGCGGGCAAAGTGGGTTCTTGACTCATATGCTGCCACCTCCACTTCTTCGAGCAAGTCAGGGTGTGCTCCACCGACTGTTTTGCCCAGGGGGCTCTCCCATAGGACAAGGTCACCGATGACTTTTAGTCTTTGGGGTGCGAGTCGTCCCTCGCGATGGCTTATGAGGAGCTCGACTTCCTCTGGTCTTTCTAACTCCTCAAGCTGGACATCTGGGAAGAAGCTTTTCAACTTTTCGGGTTCAGTTGCTTGATGGACCTTTGCAATTTGCTCCAGGCCATAGCAGACCAGTTGATGTGCTCGCTCAGTCCCCTTGGGAGTCTTGACTCGGACCTTCAGGAGGTACCTTTTCGTCCTGACTTTCATTGTCATGCCTCCAACTCCATGTACGACCAGCGCTATGTCTTCACTTCTCAGGCCAAGTCTTTCGGCAGCTTTGTGAGTGATGTAATTTGTGTCGGATGCCAGGTCTATAAGTGTGCCAATCTTCTGACCTGCGTTAGCTGTGACCATCATCAACATCATCATCACTGGTAACTCAGCCAGCCCAGTTTCCTTCAGCAGTTCAGACTGGCCCGCTGATTTGAGAGTCATTGAGGCTCGGTTTGAGAATGCCTTTCTGCCCTTCTCTGCCAGTTCTGGGGCAAGTTGTGACAAGAAGGCCTCCTGTTCCTCAGTGAATTTACCTTTTCCTTCTTTTCCTCCTTTTGCACCTTTGCTTCCTTCTCTTCTGGCCTCTGCTGTTGGGCATAGGAAGTAGTGGTGGACAGTCTTAGTTCCTTGGCAATGGAATCACTGACGCTCTCCAACAGCTGGATCTTCTTTACCTCTGGTGATCCAGTCGGCTCCCCTTGTTTCTGGAGGCTCTCCCAATCCTTCTTCCACCTGTGAAAGTCTATTTTGCTCCCATGGAAGACTGGTAGGGATGTAGGCTTTATCCTCACAATGGGATGTGTTGGTTGGCCAGGTCGTCCTCCTGCACCTTGATCAGCCAGCCTCCTGGATGTGGCGAATTCAGCTTTCCTCAACTTGAGCCTGTAGTGAGCTGCTTTCACTTGTGTCAGTTTGCCATCGATCTCGTCCTTTAAGTGCTGAGGGATCCATTTCTCCCAATGGGCCATGGTATGGATGGTAACACTCACCGTCTCATTCAGCAGGGTGAGGTAAACGTCATAGCCTTCCACGTTGTTGCTTTCAACTGCTACATTTTCAGCCCTTTGAATGGCGTCCTCTGCCTCGGAAATCGCTGCCTTCAGCTCAGTCTTCCCGTATCTTCCCCACAGGTTGGTCTGGACAATGTCCTTGATTTCTGCCATCTTATCTTCGGCATCTTTTATAGTTGCTCGGATGTCATCCTCCTGCTGTTTCTCGAGCTCCCCATCTGGGTCATCCTTCTTGACGTCAGCCTCCAGGCCAATCTTGAAGTCCTCGTTGGCATCCAGCAGTGATGTGAAACGGTCGGCAAACTTGGCAAACTCCTCTTTTAGTTCGGATTGCAGCATGGTGCCTGCTCCTCTGGAGATCAGGTTGGCCACTCTGGTCAGGTTCCTCTTGGCTGTCGTCCTCTCCTGCTTGAGGATCACGGCAGTCTTCCCCAATACCTCTTCGGCCATCTTTATCCCGTTTTCTCCGGCGTCCACAGCTCCCCTGGGTCTTGAGGCCTTTGATCTTCACTGTCCAGGGCTGGTCCGTGGTTAACAACTGTCAAGTTCCACTTATTGACTCCGTAAAGGACACCAGGACAACTCGGATTTCCAATTGATCAACTTTATTTATCCAACTTTTTGGCTTTGTTGGTTTCTTTTCTGTTGATCTTCATTCAATCAGGTTGTTAACCTTCGAACACAAGTGTTAACAATGGAAAAACAATATATGTACAGGTATTTACAAAAAGGTTCAAATTCAACTGACTCAAACAGGTATTATTTTTAAAGTTAAATTTGCAAACTTTTAAATACCATTGTTTAAACTTTTAAATTATCTAACATTACTTTTCAAAAGGACTCTAGACACTTAGATTAAATGCATGTGAATGCACTGTCAAATTAACCAGTTTCAGTAAAATGAAACAAGTAAATCAGAAAAGTAGTTTTAGTCACTTTAAAGAAGTCAAAATTAATTGATCATTTAATTTAATCAATCAATCGTTTAATTACTTAATCGTTCACTCAATTAATCATTTAACTAATCATGCAATTAAGTAATCAATCATGTAAATTCATTACCATGATGGAACTGAGTAAATCCACCAAACGGAGTAAAGGTAAGTAAAAGGTAAGTATAATTAGCTTAATTAATAAGGTAGCTTAATTAGTAAGGTAAGTATAAAGGTAAGTATAATTAGCTTAACTTTAAGCAAAAGTTTTAACATTTTTATCCTTCAACTTTGCTTTTATCTTTATTACTTTTAACTTTGAACCATAATCTTTGACTTTTTATCCCTTTAAATTGAGCTTATTTAACAATTCAATTAACTCAAGCTTTTTAATTATCAAACAGTAAGAAAATACCCAGATGCAATCAATGCTCAAGGTTGGAGTAAATTTGCTGTGGTTCAAACTAAAAACAATTTAAGACAGGTAAGTAAACCAACATGTCAAGGTGAGTTTTAACAAATAAGCATTTCAGCATATTGCAAAGTGGGTATATTCACCGACCATTGGTGTGTTGGAAGTCTTTTAAAGATGGATCTTGTAGATTTTTGCGTCTTGCCGCTCTGCTTGCTTGCATGAAATGAGACAGCACCACCATTCCTTAACAGCTGCCTTGAATCAGCCAATTGGTGGCCATCTTGACCTTGGTGTTCTGGGAAATGTAGTTCTTTCTGGTACTTCACCAAGGAGTAAGATTAAGGAGGAGACAGCTCCTTACTTCCAGGGCAGGGACACTTCATTCACACTGAGTTTCAACTCCACACATACACTTGGGTAAAACGGAATCCATCCTGTTTGGGTCCCACATCAACCTTAAGAAAGTCAATGACTTCACTATAAAAGTGGGTGACATTGTTATCACCAGGAAAGATGAGGTCACCTACCTAGGTTCCATTCTAGAGGCTAACCTTTCCTGTGATAAAATGGCAACCAAGGTAATCAGAAAGGTTAACCAACGAACGAGATTTCTCTACAGAATCTCCTCTCTGGTCAACAAAAGCACCATGAGAATTCTGGCGGGAACTCTCGTTCAACCCTTTTTCGATTACGCATGCACCTCCTGGTACCCTAGCACCTCCAAAACCCTCAAATCTAAACTCCAAACATCTCAGAACAAGCTAGTAAGGTTACTTCTAGACCTCCACCCCAGATCCCACCTCACTCCTACCCACTTCTCTAAAGTGGGCTGGCTCAAGGTGGAGGACAGAGTTAAACAACTTGCACTGAGCCTAGTCTATAAAATCCACTACACCTCCCTGATACCGAAGTACATGTCAAACTACTTCCTTAACGTAAATGACCACCATAACCACAACACCAGGGGGAGCTCCACTAACCACGTTAAACCCAGATTCCGAACTAACAAAGGTCTTAACTCATTCTCTTTCTATGCCACATCAATGTGGAATGCGCTCCCAACAGGTATAAAAGAAGAAAGGGCATCTCTATCCTCCTTCAAAACCGCAATAAAAGTTCACCTCCAGGCAGCTACAACCCTAAACTAACACCCTCCCCGATTGCTAATAATCAATTGCTAATAATCAAATATAAACAATCAAATGCAGATACTTTTTCTTATGCCTTCTGATCTCTCTCTCTCTCTCTCTCTCTCTCTCTCTCTCTCTCTCTCTCTCTCTCTCTCTCTCTCTCTCTCTCTCTCTCTCTCTCTCTCTCTCTAGATGTCCAATACTTGCTGTCCATATCCTACCCCCACCCCCTCCACACCCCTGATTGTAAATAATGTAAATAGTTCAATGTGATTATCTTGTGTGATGACTGTATTATGATGATAGTATATATGATAGTATATATCTGTATCATGAATCAATTTAAGTGGACCCCGACTTAAACAAGTTGAAAAACTTATTCGGGTGTTACCATTTAGTGGTCAATTGTACGGAATATGTACTTCACTGTGCAACCTACTAATAAAAGTCTCAATCAATCAATCAATCCTGGGAGAGTGACACGATCGACCAATATACAACAATTGTATAACCATTGAAAGATGCCCTGAAAAAAACAAAAACGCATTGATCAGCTGTATATATACAACAACTAAGTCAAGTATTGAAATGTTTGAGGACTGGATTAAGGCAACCTTCACTGAAATCAGTATTTTTTTATTTATTTGTTTCAATGTGCACACTTTATAGTTGACCTATTGAACCCTAATAAGCAAAACACCATTGATTACTTCGAAGATACAATGTATAGCATGAATTGATATCCTAAAATTACAAGACCAAGCAAAATCACAGGACACAGTGCCACGATTATTGATAATAGTTGTGCTGATGATTTTGATAATAACACTAAAGGTGGTCTGTTAATAACCGACATCAGTGATCATTCACCAGTTTTCAAAATATATCGCGGAAACTACAGGAAGAAGAGCATGGATGATAAAAAGACATTTCAGAGACAATGCACAAAGAGAAATATGGATGTTTTTAAGGACGATCTGTGAGAACAATGTGTATAGTGAAAATCATTGAAATGATTCTGAAACCAGCCTCGTGCTTTAGTCGGTGCTTGAGAACTGACTGCTGTGCCACGCTGTTTGTTCATTTCATGCCTGACTATAAGTGTTGCCTCCTTTAAGTTTCCACAGTCTTGTGTGCGCTCCTCGACGCACTTGTGTTTTGTTTGACGTGCGCTTTCCTGCACAAGAGTGTTTTTGTGTAGTGTTTAACCACTCTGGAGTCAAAATAATGTTTTACCTGCGAGCTACATTTGTGCTATTCTTTTGTATCTTGAAATCACGACAACTGCCGCAAACATGCGGCCCCGCTAATGCGACACAAACCCTTTTTAATTATTGAATCAAAACTATTGTAATTCACTGATTTGGTGCACTTGCACACACCTGAAATTATCCACAGACCAAACAATAACTCACTACCCAAGAATGTGCAACAATTATTTTCAACAAAAGAGGAGAAAAATAACCTGAGGGCAAAAATAAACATAAAACATTTGTTTGCACTTACAACACTTAAGATCTTTATCATATCAGTATGTGAAATTAAATTGTGGAATGGATTAAGCAAAGAAGTCAAACAAAGTACTAATACAATCCAGTTGAAAAAACTGTTCGTAAACCTTTTAAAATTATTGAAAAATTAGATTATCTCATTCATCTCATCATGTGAATCATAAATCACTTAACTATTTATTTATAATAACTTTATTTATTGTTTATTCATGTATTTAATACTTATTTACTTATTCATTTGCTATATAAACAAAGTTGGTATGGTATCATATGGTATTTATTTATTTACCTACTCATTTATATTTTCAGTGTTACAAATTGAGTACAAACAAATGTGTTAGAAATTGCAATACAATGAGAAGGGGCAGGGTTAAATAAGCTCTCACTTTAATGAGAAACTGGAAAAATGTGATGTACAGTAGACTTAGACTTAGACTTACACAAACTTTATTGATCCACAAGGAAAATTGTTCCACACAGTAGCTCAGTTACAAAGGATGGAAAGGATAATGCACACGAGGGCACAAAAAGAGGGTGAAAACAAAAGGTATAAAGTAGACTAAAAATGTACCATAGTAGTAGGAAGGGTATTTTTATGGCCCCATTCATCACGGTTTACCTGACACATGAAAAATTAGGAATTTGGGGGGTGCACTATCCACCTTAGCCACCAGATGGCAGTAGAGTGTTGAATAGCTTAAAATGTGTTTGTGGCATTTCCAACTTTGACCACAGCGTCGGTTGCTATGTTGAGAGGCACTTTCCATAATTTTCAGCCGACTGCATTGCAAAATTATTAACACCCCTTGGTCAGTGTATGTTTTGGTATTTAAATTTTATTTTGATAAAGGGATATTGAAAAACAAAAAACGACTGGTTTATTTAAATTTCTTTTTTGGTTTTGAAAAAAAAAAAAGATCCATCCATTCATTTTCTACCGCTTTGTCCCTTTCGGGGTCGCGGGGATTAAGATCCCCAGTAAACAAAAACGTCTTTTCATTTGCAGACACCGGAAGTTTTTTTTTCAAAGTAAAAGCGGGGAAACTACAGTACCTGTGTGTCTGGCTAAAATGTCTTTGGAGCCCTATACAGAAAAGGATTTAGACATGACATGGCACAGCAAGGTTTGACGTCCGCATATCTATAGGTCTGTTGTCACCATATTTGAACCTGCTGGCACGGAAATAATAGTCAGCAGATGAAACAAATATTTTCCAAAAAATAATAACAAATTCCAACTGCTATTGAAAAGGTTCAAGAATTCTCTAATGTATCAGGACTTTGTTGAGGCCTTAAAAATGTGAATTGTTTCCTATCCACGAATGTGTGAATACAAATATTTGCAATTTCTCTCTAAAGTCTGAGGTGAAATATTTAGATATTAACCTCTCAAAAAATACCTAAATATCTCTCAGAAAAAAAACATAGAAAATAAAATCCCTGTGCTGGTACCTTGCCGTGGTGGAGAGTCTTGCGTGTCTCAATGACCCTTGAAAGCTATACCGGCGGGGGATCACACCCCTGGCAGATTTAACCATGCCGGGCAGGTTTCGGGGATAGAGGCCAGACATAAGTCAGCACCCGGTCCTCCAGGTTGGGGGTTGGGGGTTGGGCGTGAGGTTAACAACCCCACCCCGTAAAAAAAGCATCATGTTAAAAAAACGACGAGAAGGAGCCATTCCGGTACACTGCGGCGGAGAAGAGAGGGCGCATCCTTGGATGTATCTATGACGGGGCCGGGTGAAATCCAGCAGGAAGCCCGACCCCTGACGACCCCGATCTTCGAAACCAAAACCAACACCAGAGTAGGTACCTGGAACGTGCGCACACTGTTCCAGTGTGGGCGCATGGACCAGGTGCTGAAGACTATGAGGGACTATCGCCTGGACATCTTAGGCGTTAGTGAAATGAGGTGGACTGGGCAGGGGCGCCTCATGATTGATGGAGCAACCGTTATTTTCTCTGGGAAGCAAGACCACCATACCCATGGAGTCGGGATCATCCCTTCCAACTGTGCAGCGCAAGCGCTAGTGGGATGGAAACCGGTGAATGAGCGCATCATCACAGCAAGGCTCTATACTAGACATGCCAAAGTCACCATCGTGCAAGTCTATGCCCCAACCGAGGCTGCCTCAGAAGAGGACAAGGATGCCTTCTACAGCCAGCTCAAAGCCGTGCTTAATGAGATCCCCAGCTACGACATCAAGATGCTGATTGGAGACCTAAATGCGAAAGTGGATGGCGACAGAAGGGGCCTCAATGCCACAGTGGGACCACACGGGTCTGCAAGCTCTACCAATGACAACGGGGAGAGACTGTTGATGCCAGCCAGCACAAACGGCCTCAGCATTGGCAACACGTTTTTCATGCACAAACAGATCCATAAGATGACATGGGTTTCACCTGGGGGCGGAACCCGAAATGAGCTGGACTACATATGCATAAACACAAGATGGCGTTCGTCACTGCTAGACGTTCGTGCACACAGGAGTGCAGGTGTAGGCTCAGATCACTTTCTTGTGGTGGGTAAAATCAGGCTGAAGCTGAAAAAGGTGCAAAAAATGCAGCCCAAGAGACCCTACGCAGTGGAAAAGCTTAAGAACACCAACCTGTCGAAAAGCTACTGTGAGGAGTTGAGGAAGAAGCTTGAGGTACCACCACATCCTTCCATTGAGGAGCAGTGGAGTCTGTTCTCCCGTGCCATCACTGAGACTGCAGAAACAGTTTTAGGCAGAAGAAGGGGCACCAACAGGGAGAGATGGATAACGGAAAAGACCTGGAAATTGATTGACGAAAGGAAGATGGCTAAGATGGAAAGAGAACAGAAGAGGAGGCTCCGATGCAGGAGGATGAAAGACGAGGAGTACAGACGCCTGGACCGGGAAGTAAAAAAGAGCTGCAGGAAAGATAAACGGAGTTGGCTGGAGGAGAAAGCAAAAGAAGCACAAGAGGCAGCAGATAAAAACAACACTAAAACACTCTACAGGATTGTGCGGGAGCTAACCAGCTCCAGGAGCAGCTCCGGGGTGCCAATCAAGAGCAGGGATGGCAGGGCACTCCTAAGCGATGAGGAACAGGAGGCAAGGTGGGTGGAGCACTTCAAAGAGGTTCTCAACCAGCCAACACCTCCCACTCTCTTTCTTTTTGATCGGGAAACACCAGCCCCAACTCTGACAGTCACCTCAGAAGAGATAACCAGGACCGAGGTTGCCCAAGCAATCAAGAGCCTCAAGAACAGCAAGGCACCAGGACTCGACGAGGTATCTGCTGAGTTGCTGAAGCACGGTCAAGAGGTGGTCGTGGAGAGCCTCACGCACCTGTTCAACTTGATCTGGCATGCCGAAGAGGTCCCTGCCGACTGGAGACGGGGGGTTATAGTGACGCTGCCAAAGAAGGGAAACCTCGCAGACTGCAACAACTGGCGGGGCATCACACTGCTATCGATCCCAGGCAAGGTTTTCTGTAGTGTGCTGCTCCAACGCCTAAAAGACGAGGTAGATAACATCTTAAGGGAAGAGCAAGCCGGCTTCCGAAAGGGAAGGTCCTGCGCGGAACAGATCTTCACTCTTCGCAACATCATAGAACAGTGCCAAGAACTCCAGACACCCCTCATCATCAATTACATCGATTTCAAGAAAGCCTTCGACAGCATCCACCGGGAATCACTGTGGCAGATCCTCCAGCTATACGGTATACCATCAAAGTACGTCAACATCTTCAGAGCCCTGTACCACAACTCAACCTGTCGAGTGAAAACCACCAACAGGACAACCGACGACTTTGACATTGTGACCGGGGTAAGACAGGGTTGCATCTTGTCTCCCTTACTGTTCATCATTGTCATAGACTTTGTCATGAGGAAGTCTGTCGTTGGAGCAAACCTCGGCATTAAGTGGGGAGGGGGCAGACTGGCAGATCTGGACTTTGCGGACGACTTGGCTCTGCTTAGCCATTCCTACGCTGCACTCCAAAAATTGACCAACAATCTGCATGAGCAAGGGGAAAAAGTCGGCCTACGTATAAGCCAAGAGAAGACATGCCATGACCGCCATCTATGCCATGACCGTCGCACAAGACCAAAACGTCCCACTGCTCACTGTAGGCGAACAAGGCATAGAGTACCTTGAGAACTTCACGTATCTTGGAAGCAACATCTCAAACACTGGAGACGCAGAAAAGGATGTACAGACCAGAATCGGAAAAGCTGCAGGAGTCTTCCAACGCCTCCGGAACATCTGGTCATCAAAATCTATCAGTACATCCACAAAGCTGCGCCTCTATATGTCAGTGGTCATCCCTACAGTGACCTATGCCTGTGAGACGTGGATGAAGACATCAAGCATTACTAACAAGCTGGATGTCTTCCACCGACGGTGCCTCAGGTACAACTTGAAGATCTCATGGAGAGACCACATCACCAATGAAGAGGTGATGAGAAGGGCAGGGGTAGCACCATTGTCAGACATAGTCTCTGACATGAGAAGGAGAATGGCTGGACACGTACTTCGACTGCCAAAAGAGAGACCGGCAATTGTGACAATGGACTGGGTGCCAGAAGGGGGAAAAAGGAAGTGAGGACAGCCAAAGAATCAATCAATCAATCAATGTTTATTTATATAGCCCTAAATCACAAGTGTCTCAAAGGGCTGTACAAGCCACAACGACATCCTCGGTACAGAGCCCACATACGGGCAAGGAAAAACTCACCCCAGTGGGACGTCGGTGAATGACTATGAGAAACCTTGGAGAGGACCGCATATGTGGGTAACCCCCCCCCCCCCTAGGGGAGACCGAAAGCAATGGATGTCAAGTGGGTCTGACATAACATTGTGAAAGTCCAGTCCACAGTGGATCCAACACATCAGCGAGAGTCCAGTCCACAGCGGGGCCAACAGGAAACCATCCCGAGCGGAGACGGGTCAGCAGCGCAGAGATGTCCCCAACCGATGCACAGGCTAGTGGTCCACCCCGGGTCCCGACTCTGACAGCCAGCACTTCATCCATGGCCACCGGACCTATGCAACTCCCCCTCGCAAGGGACAGGGGAGAAGAGGAGAGACAAAAAGAAACGGCAGATCAACTGGTCTAAAAAAAGGGGGGTCTATTTAAAGGCTAGATTATACAAATGAGTTTTAAGATGGGACTTAAATGCTTCTACTGAGGTAGCATCTCTAACTGTTACCGGGAGGGCATTCCAGAGTACTGGAGCCCGAATAGAAAACGCTCTATAGCCCGCAGACTTTTTTTTGGCTCTGGGAATCACTAATAAGCCGGAGTTCTTTGAACGCAGATTTCTTGCCGGGACATATGGTACAATACAATCGGCGAGATAGGCTGGAGCTAAACCGTGTAGTATTTTATACGTAAGTAGTAAAACCTTAAAGTCGCATCTTAAGTGCACAGGAAGCCAGTGCAGGTGAGCCAGTATAGGCGTAATATGATCAAACTTTCTTGTTTTTGTCAAAAGCCTTGCAGCCGCATTTTGTACCAACTGTAATCTTTTAATGCTAGACATAGGGAGACCCGAAAATAATACGTTACAGTAATCGAGACGAGACGTAACGAACGCATGAATAATGATCTCAGCGTCGCTAGTGGACAAGATGGAACGAATTTTAGCGATATTACGGAGATGAAAAAAGGCCGTTTTAGTAACACTCTTAATGTGTGACTCAAACGAGAGAGTTGGGTCGAAGATAATACCCAGATTCTTTACCGAGTCGCCTTGTGTAATTGTTTGGTTGTCAAATGTTAAGGTGGTATTATTAAATAGATGTTGGTGTCTAGCAGGACCGATAATCAGCATTTCCGTTGTCTTAGCGTTGAGTTGCAAAAAGTTAGCGGACATCCATTGTTTAATTTCATTAAGACACGCCTCCAGCTGACTACAATCCGGCGTGTTGGTCAGCTTTAGGGGCATGTAGAGTTGAGTGTCATCAGCATAACAGTGAAAGCTAACACCGTACTTGCGTGTGATGTCACCCAGCGGCAGCATGTAAATACTAAAGAGTGCAGGGCCAAGAACCGAACCCTGGGGAACTCAAAGTCAAAAGTCAAAGTCAAAGTCAAAGTCAGCTTTATTGTCAAACAACTGTTTGTACAGGACATACAGGTGGACGAAATTGCGTTCCTCTCACATCCACGGTGTCTATAAATATAAAGTGTAAAAGAAGAATAAAAAAGACAACAATTTAAACAGTCGCATGAGGGGGGGGGGAAATATACAGGGGAAGAAGATATTACCAGAATATCTATAATATCTATCTACTGTATATACAGTATTGCAACGTAAGTATTCAAGTATTCAGATGGGAGTGCAAAGTGCAATGTAAACAGTGTAAACAGTTAAAACAGTTAGCAGCATTTTGAGTCCGGAGTAAAGTGGCTAAGTGATAGATGGTGTGTGTGTGTGTGTGTGTGTGTGTGTGTGTGTGTGTGTGTGTGTGTGTGTGTGTGTGTGTGTGTGTGGGTGAGTGGGGGGGGGGGGGTGGGGTGTAGTGTCTCAGTTCACAGTTCAGTTCAGATTGCAGGGCAGAGTGAGAAGGGGGGGGGGGGGGGGGGGCGGGAGAGAGTTCAGCTTCCTGACAGCCTGATGGATGAAGCTGTCTCTCAGCCTACAGCTTCGAGCTCGGAGGCTTCTCAGTCGTCTGCCGGATGGCAGCAGTCTGAAGAAGCCGTGTGAGGGGTGTGTGATGTCGCCTGCCACGCGGAGTGCTTTGCGTGACAGGCGTGTGTTGTAAATGTCCTGGAGGGAGGGGAGGGGGGCACCGACGATCTTCTCAGCTGCCCTAACTGTGCGCTGCAGCGTCTTGCGGCAGGACGCCGTGCAGCCTCCGTACCACACAGCTATGCAGCTGGTCAGGATGCTCTCGATGACGCCCCGGTAGAAGGAGTGCATGATGGAGGCTGAGGCTTTTGCTCTTCGCAGTTTGCGGAGGAAGTAGAGGCGCTGTTGAGCCCTCTTGGCCAGTGATGCAGTGTTGGTTTTCCAGGAGAGGTCATCTGTGATGTGCACACCCAGGAATTTGGTGCTGCTCACTCTCTCCACCACCGCACCGTTGATGGTCAGAGGAGGGTGCTGGGTGTGCGCTCTCCTGAAGTCCACAACAATCTCCTTTGTTTTCTCTACATTGAGAGAGAGATTGTTGTCACCGCACCATGTGGCCAGTTGGCTCACCTCGTCTCTGTAGCTGGCCTCATCGTTATTGTGGATGAGACCTACCACAGTTGTGTCGTCCGCAAACTTGACGAAGAGGTTGGTGCTGTGCTTCGGCGTGCAGTCGTGGGTCAGCAGGGTGAAGAGAAGGGGGATCAGCACACATCCTTGAGGGGCCCCTGTGTTCATGATGATGGTGCTGGATGTGTACCTGCCGACCCGGACTGCCTGTGGTCTCCCAGTCAGGAAGTCCAGCAGCCAGTTGCACAGCGACGTGTTCAGCCCCAGCCGGTCCAGTTTGTGAATCAGCTGCTGTGGGATGATGGTGTTAAATGCTGAACTGAAGTCTATGAACAGCATCCTGGCGTAGGAGTCTTTAGTGTCCAGGTGGGTGAGAGCTGAGTGGAGGGCTGTGGAGATTGCATCATCGGTCGATCTGTTGGCCCGATATGCAAACTGGTAGGGGTCCAGGGTGGGGGGGAGGATGGACTTGATGTGCTGCAAGACTAGCCGTTCCGCACGTTACCTTTACATAGTCCGAGGTCACATTGTTATGGGAGACGCACTGCATCCTGTCAGTAAGATAAGAGTTAAACCAAGACAAGGCTAAGTCTGACATACCAATACGTGTTTTGATACGCTCTAATAAAATATTATGATCGACGGTATCGAAAGCGGCGCTAAGATCAAGAAGCAGCAACATAGATGACGCATCAGAATCCATCGTTAGCAATAGATCATTAGTCATTTTCGCGAGGGCTGTCTCCATAGAGTGATTTGCCCTGAAACCGGATTGAAAAGGTTCACAGAGATTGTTAGTCACTAAGTGTTCATTTAGCTGCTGTGCAACAATTTTTTCGAGAATTTTGGAAATAAACGGAAGGTGGGAGACCGGTCGGTAGTTTACCATGAGGTCAGGATCGAGGTTAGGTCTTTTGAGCAGAGGATGAATAACCGCTTTTTTGAATGCTAGGGGAACAGTGCCGGAGGAAAGTGATACGTTTATAATATTTAACACTGATGGACCTAATAATACAAACAGTTCCTTGATAAGTTTCCCAGGAAGTGGGTCAAGTAAACATGTTGTTTGTTTTATCCCACTTACACGCTGTAATAATTCCTCTAATGTTATTTCATCAAAAATAGAGAGACTATTTTGGAGGGCAGTGTCCGTCGTATATGCAGTCGTATTTTTGTTAATAGAACCCAGTTGTAGCTGGGATGCGTTGTCTTTAATCTCCTTTCTAATGAGTTCAATTTTCTTATTAAAGAAATTCATAAAATCATCTGCCGAGTGGGTAGAGCTACTGGGAGGAGTCCCTTGTTGGGTTAGCGATGCTACTGTACTAAACAGAAATTTAGGATCGTTTTTGTTGAGGCGGATGAGATTTGAGTAGTATTTAGCTTTAGCTAAGGTAAGCATGCGTTTATAAGTTATTAAACTATCACTCCATGCTTGATGGAAAACCTCAAGTTTAGTCGCGCGCCATTTGCGTTCCAGTTTTCTACATGATAATTTATGAGCTCTAATTTCTTCTGTAAACCATGGGGTGCGCCTTTTAGGGGCCCTTTTTTGCTTTAGCGGTGCTATACTATCAATAATTTCGCGCAAGGCATCGTCAAAGTTGTTAGTGAGGTTATCAATAGAGCCGACATAATTTGGGAATGGTGCCATTACCGAAGGCAGTAGGTCAGCAAGAGTCATCGTTGTGGCAGCAATAATGTTGCGGCCGCTATAGCAGTTATTATTATTATTAGCTTGTTGACAATGAGTCAAAACTTCAAATTTTATAAGGTAATGATCGGACATTACTTTAGTATATGGAAGTATCATAACTTCGGAGGTGGTGACACCCCTGACAAGCACTAGATCTATTGTATTACCGTTGCGATGCGTGGGTTCATGTATTATTCGTGTAAGACCACAGCTATCAATTATGGTTTGGAGCGCCACGCACTGAGGGTCCGATGGGGTATTCATATGGATATTAAAGTCCCTCATTATGATTATATTGTCGGCGTGCGTCACTAGATCAGCAACAAACTCTGAGAATTCACTGATAAAGTCCGAATAGGGCCCAGGGGGGCGGTAGATAACAGCCAGGTCGAGAGATAGCGGTGTGACAGACCTCATAGTAAGCACCTCAAACGATTTATATTTATTATTTAGGTTAGGGGTAAGGTTGAAATTTTCATTGTATATTAGTGCGACACCCCCTCCCCTTTTAAGAGGACGGGCAACATGCGCATTCGTATAGTTAGGAGGAGATGCCTCATTGAGGGCAAAAAATTTGTCTGGTTTGAGCCAGGTTTCGCTAAGACCAATGACGTTAAGATTGTTGTCTCTAATGACCTCATTAACTAATAACGCCTTGGGAGACAATTATCTTATGTTTAAAAAGCCCATATTATAGGTATTGGGCTGTTTTGACGAGTTTTTGTTAAGATTATCCGTAGTGGCAATATTAACAATGTTGCGTTTATTATGCGTAGTGCACTTTAAATAGTTTCGACCATATCTAGGAATTGATATGACGGGAATTTTCCGATTGTTTGCTTGGTGCTGCAATAGACTGGACATATCATAATTTGCCACCTCAGTAGAATGCATGTCCACCTCTGACACAGACACAACAGAAAAAACATTATGTGAATTGTGTATTATTCTAAGAGAATTGCTATGCGTACATGGATTATCCAGCCTGGCGCTGGCTAGTTCTAGCTTAACTGACTCCTCACCCGGACTAACAGACATTGTAATTGCCTGTGACCGGGCTTGCTCTAGTGTAGTCAGTCAAGTGAGACTTAAATAGTAGTCTATGTTTCTAGACAGGATGATGGCGCCTTCCTGGTTAGGGTGAAGGCCGTCTCTCATCAGCAAGCCTGGTTTGCCCCAGAAAGAGGGCCAGTTATCAATAAACGTTAGTCTCTGTTGCCTACAGAGGCTAGCCAGCCACTTGTTAAGCGAGACAAATCTGCTATATCTCTCATCATTGCCTCTCGCAGGCAGGGGGCCAGAGACAATTACTCGATGCCTGGACATCTTTCTGGCGAGATCACAAGTCCTGGCTATGTTTCTCTTTGTAATCTCTGACTGTCTCATTCTAGTGTCATTAGAGCCAACGTGTACAACTATATTTGCAAAATTAGTGGTGCGATTAGCCTGTCGTACGTGTTTACTAGGCCTGTTGCGAGTTAGCTCCCTAAGATTAGCTTCAATGTCAGGTGCTCTGGCCCCAGGGATACACTTTACTGTGGCTGGTTTGCTAAGCTTTATGTTTCGGGTGATGGAGTCCCCTATGACTAAGGTGTGGTGCCCGGTAGACTGGGGTGTAGGACTAGCTAAAGAGCTAAATCTATTATGCGTCTCAACCGGTACACCGTAGCTTGTAGGCCGCTTAGGACTGCTACAAGCTGGGCTAGTTAGCTCGCTACAGCTAACGCTAGCAGATGTGTCCGCAACATCTAAAGTTACGACATTACTCTGCTCTAACTGGCGGACACGACCCTCTAGCAGAGCCAACCTCTCCGTGAGTATGGTGCAAGACGCGCAGGAAGCCATTACTCACAGTGTTTTCTGTCACCGAGTGAAGTTCCTGCTGTCCTCAGGGAAGTGGTCGCGGTCTGCGGGAGTAGCTTCCTACTTACCTTCTGACCGGCGCTGCCTTTCTCCGCGCTAGCTTAGCAGCTAGCTAGCTGAGGAAAGGGTGGTGGGACAGAGATCGGGTGATTTGCAAGTTAAATAGTACCACTAAATATGTTTGAGAATTGATAAAGAAAGCTGTAGAACAATTAAAAGCACACAGATAGAGCGATACTTAGCCTTTTTCGCAACAGCGAACAGACGGCTAGCAGTCACGCACCAAGAAGACGTGGAGACAAACAGCCAAGGAAGACCTGAGAGAGATGGGAGTCAGCTGGCATGGAGCAAGAAGGGTCGCCAGTGACCGGAACAAATGGAGGGGACTCGTCGCCCAATGTTCCAACAGGAATGGGAGGAACTAAGTCTAAGTAAGTAAGATTAATAAAAAACATAATCC